>NC_090265.1:378820626-379132501 GCF_040414725.1 Anabrus simplex
CACGTAGCCAACACCCAGCCCCGTGCCAGCGGAATTAACCGATAATGGTTAAAATTCCCGACCCGGCCTGTAATCGAACCCGGGGCTCTTGTGGCCAAAGACCAGCACACTAACCATTTAGCTATGGATCCGGACTGTTCTTTCAAGTGGCATGAGCTTAAAGTAATTCCATTCTGTAGTCCAGGCGATAATCACCACCATCTTCAAACTTGTACTGATGTGTGGTACACGTATTTGTTGTTGTGCCTAGGATATGGATGGAAAGCAGTCATATACAGTGGTTAGTCCATTGACGGTTGATATTGTGATCTTTAGTCAGTATATATACAGTTCAACATTTACAAAAAATTACGAAATATATTTCATATTCGTTCAAAGAAATTGTATACATTTTCATACCTATTAGAGACCCGACGGAGAATTAATTCATTCCTTATTATTATTTACTGTTTTTATGTATTCACTTGTCCGCCTCCGTAGCGTAACGGTTAGTGTTATTAGCTGCCGTCCTCGGTGGCCCGGGTTCGATTCCCAGTACTGTCAGGAATTTCAGAATGGCAGGAGGGCTGGTATGTGGTTAAAATGTTACATACAGCTCACCTCCAACGGGGATGTGCCTGAAAAGAGCTGCACAACCTCAGGATGAGGACACGAGTTTACTTTGTCCGACTCGTTGGCTGAATGGTCAGCGTTCTAGTCTTCGGTTCAGAGGGTCCTGGCCGGGTCGGGGATTTTAACCTTCATTGGTTAACTCCAATGGCCCGGGGGCTGGGTCTTTGTTCTGTCCCCAACATTCCTGCAACTCACACACCACACATAACACTATCCTCCACCACAATAACACGCATTTACCTACACATGGCAGATGCCGCCCACCCTCATCGGAGGGTCTGCCTTACAAGGGCTGCACTCGGCTAGAAATAGCCACACGAAATTATTATTATTATTATTATTATTATTATTATTATTATTATTATTATTATTATTATGTATTCACTTGATATATAGGGTATATTTGATCCATTTTTAGGCATTTAAACCCAAAATATGCCCAAAATATGTGGGGGGGGGAAGAGCCCTCACAAACGTCAGTGTTAGGTCCTAACCGTTATCAGAATAGACATAGGATCATTCAAGTCTTGAAATCCATGCCAACGTCAGCCATGGAAATTATATGCAATCAAGAATACAGTAAATACAAAAAAAAAAAAGAACCTTTCATATCCATTGGTGCAGGAGGCGGCTCAATGCTGGCTGGTACACGTAGCTGCACTTTCGAAGAAATTTTCAGAGAGGTTCTCCTGGAAGTACGAGTACATTGCTGGTATTTCAGGCTCTTGTAAATGCACATCAACGTTCTCTTCTCAAGGACCATCTTTGGATGAGAACCAAGCAAGGAAAGGAATCACATGTCTTAAAAATGATATCCAGCTGAAAATACCCAAGATTAAAACAATTTAGACTAAAACTGACTTCAGTGTTCGAGAGCACGTAAATGTGTCAAAGCGGTTTTTTTTCTTCTTGCTATGAAATTCATTAAAACTCAATACAGAAATCGACTTGCAGATTTTTCCTTGCTCTATGATATTATTAGGAGCAGAACTCAAGGTGGACATTCGTTCATTGGCAGATGCAGCTGATCGACCACAGTACTACCACTAAATTCCCCTTTAGAAGTTTAGTTGTTTGAGTTTGTCTTCAGATTTTTATGTTAGTTCAAATAAACTGACAATTTTAGCGCACTTCTTCAAAATTAAATTGTTCTGGGTATAATAGTATTTGCTTAATTTGAATTTCACTCTTTTATGCAATGATTAAACCTTCGTTTAAATTGGACTATGCATATTATTCTATACTGGTACGTCGTCTCTATTTTCAGAGTTTTACAAAAACTGGCCGGTTATTAAACTGCGGCCCGAGATCATGGCTAAGGGTTCAAATGTGACTTTCGAGGCCTTAGAAGATGGAATCACCTAATTTAATCTAAACTTCATTCACATACCTTGATTAGCGTTCGAACTGCTACTGTCTTGGTGTGACACTGACAATGTCACGTTTCTATCACGCTTCAGTGTAAGGGTGGCGACGTACCAGAAGGGAAACCATCTGTTCTTGGGTCGGAATGGTTGCGATTTTTACCTTAGGTTTGAGAAGGGGAATCATGTAAATATTTCTAGATTGGTTTAGATTGGGTTTAAAGCCACTTAACTTGTCTCTTCTGACTGGAACCTGCCAGCCTGCCAGCAAAACCGAGAATTAAACCGGTCCAAACGAGCAGGAAGCTATAGTGTAAACCTCTAAAGAAACATGACCGATCAAAGCTATAGTGTAAACCTCTAAAGAAAGATGACCGATCAAAGCTATAGTGTAAACCTCTAAAGAAAGATGACCGATCAAAGCTATAGTGTAAACCTCTAAAGAAAGATGACCGATCAAAGCTATAGTGTAAACCTCTAAAGAAACATGACCGATCAAAGCTATAGTGTAAACCTCTAAAGAAAGATGACCGATCAAAGCTATAGTGTAAACCTCTAAAGAAAGATGACCGATCAAAGCTATAGTGTAAACCTCTAAAGAAACATGACCGATCAAAGCTATAGTGTAAACCTCTAAAGAAACATGACCGATCAAAGCTATAGTGTAAACCTCTAAAGAAAGATGACCGATCAAAGCTATAGTGTAAACCTCTAAAGAAACATGACCGATCAAAGCTATAGTGTAAACCTCTAAAGAAAGATGACCGATCAAAGCTATAGTGTAAGCCTCTAAAGAAACATGACCGATCAAAGCTATAGTGTAAACCTCTAAAGAAACATGACCGATCAAACCTATAGTGTAAACCTCTAAAGAAAGATGACCGATCAAAGCTATAGTGTAAGCCTCTAAAGAAACATGACCGATCAAAGCTATAGTGTAAACCTCTAAAGAAACATGACCGATCAAAGCTATAGTGTAAACCTCTAAAGAAACATGACCGATCAAAGCTATAGTGTAAACCTCTAAAGAAACATGACCGATCAAAGCTATAGTGTAAACCTCTAAAGAAAGATGACCGATCAAAGCTATAGTGTAAACCTCTAAAGAAACATGACCGATCAAAGCTATAGTGTAAACCTCTAAAGAAACATGACCGATCAAAGCTATAGTGTAAACCTCTAAAGAAAGATGACCGATCAAAGCTATAGTGTAAACCTCTAAAGAAACATGACCGATCAAAGCTATAGTGTAAACCTCTAAAGAAAGATGACCGATCAAAGCTATAGTGTAAGCCTCTAAAGAAACATGACCGATCAAAGCTATAGTGTAAACCTCTAAAGAAACATGACCGATCAAAGCTATAGTGTAAACCTCTAAAGAAACATGACCGATCAAAGCTATAGTGTAAACCTCTAAAGAAACATGACCGATCAAAGCTATAGTGTAAACCTCTAAAGAAAGATGACCGATCAAAGCTATAGTGTAAGCCTCTAAAGAAACATGACCGATCAAAGCTATAGTGTAAACCTCTAAAGAAACATGACCGATCAAAGCCTCTAAAGAAAGATGACCGATGAAGAGAATTCACTGTACAAGATGTAGAGAAATACCGTCCAATAGTCAAAGGCTGTAATAAAGGGGATCAGAGCAATTAAAATGATGACAAGAATCAACCCGCAATTGTCAGCCATACCTGAGGCAAGTAATGTAATGCAGTTTTTAAACCATAATTTACCAACTGGAAGATTCTTCTGTCATCGGCTTGGTTTCAATTCCATTATAAATGTTTTATTTCTAACGACGATAGGCATGAAGGAGGAATTGTATTCGTGTAAAGAATTCGACCTCTGGTCTATGGCGGTTCTTGACATTTTACAACATTTAGGCAACGGAAAGCTGAGCTTCGTAACGTATCTGTCATGTTGATGGCCCTTTTTGAGGCAGTTTACCGTTCGCAGATCTCATCTGAAGTGACATTATGTACTTTGTCCCACATGATCTGGATGAAAATTGTGAGTCAGAAGATTGGTTCCTATTCTCATTTTATTTGTCCTGATCGAATTTATCGTGGCGTGTGTTAGTGGACGGCACACCTAGTGTGTGTTATTTTAAACTCTGGCTCAGAATGGAAGATGATCATCTCGAAATAACTTCAATATTGCCATCATCGAGCGATGTTACTACACGTAACTGTAAGATAGTGGGTTCGAACTACACTGTCGGCATCCTGAAGATGGTTTTCCTTGATTTCCTATTTTCGGAGACAAATGTTTGGGATGAATCTTAAATATTGACAACTGCCTTTTCCTTCTCAGTCTAAGTGCTTTCCTATCCCTTCATAGTCAAAAGATCCAGCTGATTCGGGCGACGTTAAAACACTTGGAAGAGAAATATTGCCACCTAACGTGGAAACAGAGAATATGGCTCTCCTGTTGTGATTGTGCTCGTCGTTATGAAGGAGAGCATCAAGTTATACTTGAAGAGCTCGTCGTGTTCTGCTCGACCTAATGTGCGAATCGGACACTTCTTTTTCTTGCTCTTTCTTTCTCTCTCTGACGTGTACAGTTTTCCAAATACTCTGAATACGAACAAACAAGAAGTGGTGATGAAAGTGTATGTGAAGGAACTGTAATATTTCATCCTAATCTCGTCATGATAACAGAAGGGAAAAAAGATCTGAAGGAGTCAAACGCAGCTCAAAAAAGGGGGGGATTGAAAATAAAAACAGAAAGTGCCGATGTATCCAACGGAGAGGAGCTGTTGAAATAAAACAAGAAAAACAAAACAAAATCAAAGCAAAGAAGATAAAAGCTTGACGGTGTCGATTATGTTTTGTTTCTTTTATTTATCCCAGTGCGGTCCGCAGGGAATCAGTGACGGCTCTGTGAGCCAGTTCTGTTCTTCGACCAGGTTTGCATTGATTTAATCCGATGAGTATCCAGCGCTGACGGAATGTTCATGAGCATAAATTGTACTGCAGGGTAAATAACGTGATAAATTCTCTCTCTCCCTTAGTGTATTTTTATATATCTGGGCGAGAATGTAGTCCAAGACTTTTATTGGGGGATGGAGTCAAATTAGAAAATACAAGAGTAAATACCCTTGTACATCGATTGCTTTTGAAATTTATGAACTTTAAGAGGACTATACAATCGGGAGTAGGTAGTCCAAAATCTCACAGGTGAACGGTACCTGGCCAGGTACCTCATGTATATCCACACTCACTTGAGCAGAATACAGTAGTTGGAAAGTAAATGAGGCTATTTCAGATTTTATGACATCCCTGTTCATAATCCCCTTTTTTTTCGTATTTGGCCAACTATGGACTGCACAGAACTTAAGGCTTCTGGGCCTTTCTTCTCTTCTCTTCCCAAAACCTCTTCATTCATTCGCTTCTCATCTTTCTCTCCTCCTCGGAAATGTTTAGTTCGGACCTCCGTTTTAGTGGTTTCTTTTCAAATGATTTTACAGTCGATTCTTCTGAAATCTCTTCTTTTGTGGATCATCTGCAACGTAATTCCAGCTTCTCCTGAATCCCTCTTGACCTCTTCTACTCACTTGGAAGCTGCCTTTAACCCTATAATATATTTGAAGATCTTCTTGGTCAGTCGTTTGTCATCCATTCTTACTAGGAGTGCGTAGAATTTCAATAACTTTATAAATGGATCAGTACCGTCCTCCTATTCCAAAATCACGAGTTCAAACATGGGATTGTTAGTCGGATCTTTGAAAAACAAAATAAAAATAATATTCGGCACACCATATCGTACGGAGTGAGCATTCAAAAGATCTCTGGTGACATATGCGGTGCTTATTTAAAATTAACTGTGTACTCAGCAATGGATTTCCCAATAAAGTTCTGGTCAGTCTGCCATCTGCCAGAGCAAAACTAAATATCAAAATTGATACGCAGACCGCTTACATAGCGTCAAATTGAAGTGCTTGCTGGTAAATGTTAAATGAGGCCATGTTGTTCTACTAGTAACTTTTCTTCTTCTTCTTCTTCTTCTCCTTCTTCGATAGGGCCAGTAAGTGTCATGAGATTTCAACTCTTTGTCTTCTTGCGGACCCACCAGGTTTCCATACTTTCGGAGTGGCCTTTCTTCTATACACCATAATGGACATGCTTCAGTCGAGTTCGGACTTCTTGATGAATCTAAGTTTGTGTTTCAGTGGTTCTCGCAGTTGAATGTTTTTTTCTGTGATTCTATACTTTAAAAGATCCTCATCGGTCTCTACCAACCAATGATTAATCATTTTGAGAACGTTTACAGATTCTTTCAGCTGGCAATCTGAAGAGTCGTGTAAAAGGTTATCCTTCCATTCCGCATTACGCCTGATATCTTTTCGGTGTGGGTAAATATTAATAAGATGCTCCGAAGTCTGTAAACACCATCTTTGAGGTCGGGACCAGCAATTTTTCGGATAATCCACCTTTCCTTAATTGCACATTTTTCAAGCAGGTTATGTGTTTGAACTGTCAAACATTCTGCTGCATACAATGCTGCAGGTCTAATTACAGTTTGATAATGCCTAATTTTTGCAGAAAGTTAGATTTTTGTTATATATGCTTTGAGTGAAGCGGAAGACTGTTTCAAACTTCTTGTCACGTGTTAACATGGCGAACTTCTCAGAATTGTTGGATTCAATACATTCACCAAGATATTTGAACCTTTCCTCTTTCAAGATTCTACCGTGGGTGTCAGAAGATGTGGTGGAGCATGTATTACGTTAGAAATGAAGTGAGTTTTGGTGTAGGAGATGAGGACAATTTTAACTGAGCATTCATGGATGTAGTTGATTTGTTGAGTAGCTAGTTCAGGAAAGGAAGTTGGTTAGTTTATTTACACGTGTAGGCTTGATAGATTGATATTGGCCTATAGTGAAACCTAATGTCAATGTGAAAAGCTGAAGCTGTCGTTTAAATCTTCACTTTATTATTATTATTATTATTATTAAAATTCATTGCAGAATCGAGAGAATTTGATAAAAAAAATAGTGTATGGCCCGAATGGATGAATTTCATTGTTGAGAACGGCACACACATCCGGCCTTCGAGTCAGAGAAATTAACCAATGAAGGCTAAATCCCGGACACGGTGAGGAATAAAACTCGGTACCCCTTGGATCGCTGGCCAACACACTGACTACTTAGCGTCGGAGCCAGACAATATGACCTGATTGCAATATTTTAATTGAAGTAGAATGTTAAATGATAAATAAATTGAAGATTTGAACGACACTTTCAGCTTTCCACATTGACAGAGATCCGTAAGGTTCCAATGTAGGTCAATATCAATCTACAGTACCAAACCCACACGAACAAATGACCTAACCAACTTTACAAACCATATCTTCACTCCGGTCAACAAAGGAATTGTTTGAATAGGGAAATAATATGACTAGCATCGCTCTCATCTGAATCACTTAATACTGCCATACCCAACGTTGGGATTAACTAGTTTAATACTTAATTTTCCACTGACCTACTAGTTTTGATTTACCTGCTTTATTAGCAAAATCATATCACTCAGTATATCATTTCAAAGTTGCCTCCAATCTTTTCACACATCAACCAGATCTTCAGATGATATGACAGCGGGTATTAAAACTGCCTTCGGACGCACAACACAAGAATAGGAAGTTTGTTTCAAAACTGTTGACAGACAATTATATACAGGAATAAGGCTTACATTTTTCACAACAAATCTCTACTCTTTATATTTTTCAGTTTTACTATGATTTTCATTACTCTCATTTCTTTAAGTTTGAAAACGGTGAAAATTAAGAGATTTATTACCAGAAGGCATTCATTACTGAGCATTATTTTGAAACGTAACAGCTAGTACATTACTGCACTCTATGTGGGGAGAATTCATATCGTGTTTAATGAATTTAATTCCGAGGAAGGAAGGGAGAAGGATGATGAGAATATTAAAAATTCATGAAACAGGAGGAACTCGAAAGAAACCTTGACAAAGCATGCGGTACACAACAACTAGAGAAACGCCTCGATTTGAAAGGAAATTTTAGCTTCCCTGTCCACGCCCAGAAAGTACAAAATGAAATTGAGCATTTCCTTATCTCCACCGAGGGAGCTCAAAATGGAACTGAGAATACAGAACAACAATATTTGGGGCAAAACGGAGAACCATGGATCAATACACAAAGGAAACCTTTTAAAAATAACAGGAACCAGCAACGATGACAGTATACTGAAATCTGAATTTATATAGGAAAATTGCACAGAGAAACAACAGCTCACTAAATCCGTAACTTTTTTTAAAAAAACGGCGTTGACACACAAGACTGTGATAAACGAAAATCAAAAAATCACTTAAAATATTTTAGAATAGTAATTCCATTTACCGAGCTCGATAGCTGCAGTCGCTAAAGTGCGGCCAGTATCCAGTATTCGGGAGATAGTAGGTTCGAACCCCACTGTCGGCAGCCCTGAAAATGGTTTTCCGTGGTTTCCCATTTTCACACCAGGCAAATGCTGGGGCTGTACCTTAATTAAGGCTACGGCCGCTTCCTTACCACTCCTAGCCCTGTCCAATCGTCGCCGTAAGACCTATCTGTGTCGGTGCGACGTGTGAAAATGGGAAACCACGGAAAACCATCTTCAGGGCTGCCGATAGTGGGATTCGAACCTACTCTCTCCCGGATAAAGAGGAAGAGGAAGCCCGCTAGGACCCCTTCATTGCTCTTAAAAGAAGACCAATTACAACACCTGGTGAGGTCCCGATGAACAAGTGGGAGGATCATTTCACAAGGATATTGAATTCCGGACAAACAGGTACTCTACCCGATACAAGGCAATCATTTGAGATAGTGATGATCTCCTTATTCACTGCAAACTAAATAGAAACGGAAATAAAGAAGACAAAAGACAATAAATCTACAGGCCCAGATACGATTTATAATGAGGTACTAATCGAAATTTGGACAGAACTATTCAACAAATGTTTAACCACAAGTGAGATTCCAGAGGAATGGAGAAAATCAGTAATAAAAGTACTCTATAAAGAAAAAGGTGATGGTAAGGATCCAAATTCGTATCGTGGAATAGTTCTGGAATACATTATTTTTAATATCTACTCAAAATTACTCACTGAGAGACTCACGAAGATAATAGATCCACTAATTCCTGACGAACAGTTTGGATTCAGAGAAGGGCGACCAATAATACAAGCCATAGGCCATCTTTTAAATGACATTGATCAAGCTCTGAGACATCCGAAAGGAAAGTTTCATACGGTTTTCATTGAATACACCAAAGCATTCGATCTAATCAACAGAATGAAAATTTTATAAAAACTGGATGCCATGACAAAGGAGGAAATAAAATCACATCAGCTCTTAAAAACATTTTGACTTTCAACATTTCGGAAAAAAGGAATGGAGTAACTGGGTCACGATAGATTACCCAGACAAATGGGGTTTCACAAAGAGACCCAACGAGTCCTTAATTGTTCTGTTTCTGACCTTCCCAGAAACCATAAACAACTTCTAAAACGGGATTAACTTGACTACATAAACTGTGCCTGCGTAGAAGTGAGAATTAATAGCAAGAAATTCTGGTCTCGGAAAAACAACAGGAAAAATACAAAGCGTGTGCCATACACAGTGACTTGGGGTGATTATTTAGCCAGTGGTAGTAATAGACCGGAAATTTTCAACGATTACTTTGCGTCTAATTTTGTTGCACCTGTTCAGTTCCCAGATTTTCCGTGTATTGATTTTCTTCCTTCTCATAGTCTCAGTAATCTTTCCACCTGAGTCAGAAGTCTATTCTTTACTTTCCTCCCTGCCAGAAAATAAACCTACTGGTCCAGATGGTCTCAGTCCTGTATGCCTTAAGAATACCGTGGATGGGCCGCGACATAAAATTGAGAAGCTGGATTAGGGAGATGACAGATGCATGGGAAATCGTCAATGACGTTCCAATCTGTAATGAAAAAAAAAACGAAGTTGTGTGAGAAACTTGGGCTGATAAGTAAAAAGTGTGGAATGGGTGTGTAGAAAGCTTGAGCTTTTACAATGACCCTTTACAATAAGGCAAACCAACCAGCCAACATTATGAAACGATAATCAATAATGGGACCGCTAGATTGAGATGATGTTGAGAATGCTGCTGTTTTAAAAGCTTTAAATTTCATCGATGTTTTTCCTTGTCACAGGCTCCCGCTCTCCTCCTAGTCAATTCGATGTGATGGGTTTCTACAATGAAAGATTTTCTGCCTGAATTTTCGACAGTGATTTCATCCTGTTTTGTAGTGTTACAAGACCAATATTTTGTATACTAAGAGGTCTGCAACCTCACTATGTGAACTTATTGTTCATTTCATCTGTACCATTTGTTTTAATTTCTTTTCTTATTAGGTTAACACAGTTTTTAGTTTCAATTATATTTTGCACTAACCCCTGTTTCACTCAATTTTGTCGCAGTGAGTTGTTTTTTTTGTTCCACATGGTGATGTAAATATTTTATATTGTGCTAATTTCGTTTCCGTCTAGGCTCTCTTATTTTTTCATGTGTTCCTTCATTGTGTTTTTGGCACTTTTTAGCTTGTATTATGTAAATTATTTCACCCCCCCCCCCCACCTTTTTCACTGAAGACGACTCAAACGAGCCAAAACATGTTTGAATTTGATTACTCCGTCTAATGATGGAATATTTGATGTATTGAATTAGGAGGATATTCTCATTTTTTCACCTTTGCAAAGTGAAAACCGTCAATACGGAAAGATTCTAATATCTTGTAATACGGCATAGAATTAATTTGGGAAAAACTATCTTTAAATGATTTAACTACACTGGAAGAAATAAAAGCAGCATACTGGAAAAGGATGTTGGGAGTCTCATAAACAGCACCTTCTTGTCTTGTTTATGAACTGGCAAGAAAACAATTCTATTTAGAATATCTACGGCTGAATTTGCCACTACCTGCTACTAATCTTGCAACTAAAGTGATCTAGAGAAGAAAACAAAAAAGGGAATACATTCCTCAAGACTTCTACGCTACTGACGCAATGATTGACAGGAGATGGACGAACGAAAAGCAATCATTAAAATCCGTTTTGACAAGACTCGAAATTCATGGCTTTCATCATAAATGGTGTACTAATAAGAAATTTTATGAGCCCAATATTAAGTGCTTGTGTTTATTATTCGGAAAATACTGTGACAATTATCATATAACTGTTTGCATCAAGAGAGTCAGATCGATAGTCGATTACAGTAAAGACTGAATTCCATAAATTGTACTTGCACATTTGTGCGTAATTCCAAATATGCTATTTGTTACTGTGTGGACTAATGAGTTAGCATGTAGTTCATGACATAAATGGTATCTTTTCTCCGCATACTTACGTGTGGCCTCTGGTGCAGGCCTTTCAACCTGACGTCGTATAGGCGATTTCTGTCTTCACACGAATATGATAAAACACAAGTTTTTTCATCCTCATCCTCATCCAGGCGTCTTCTTGTTCGCACTACGGTTGTGTTGGGAAAGTTGCATATGTTCTAGATGTTGTAAAAGGATGTACTCTATAACTATAAGAGCGGTAATCCAGGTTACTTTAGCAATTTGCTATGAAGATTAATTTTACTGCGTTAGAGCTCGCTCTTAATTACTCAGAGAATTCTGTGTATTTGCGATGTATCAGAGCACCGCAGGATCGATATAACATGCACAACAAGGGTTTGGCTTCCTAAGCGTAAATTGAAGTGGAAATTAAGACCTCATTGCTAAAATATAACTAACGTGAGACCAATGTTCATCATCGTAGTAGCTTTTGGGGAATTTTGGGAGCAAATCGGGCTGGACAGAAAACTTGGAAAGGAAGGTTAACCTACAAGTAAAGGACATTAGACGCATCTGGATTATTAAGAAATTACGTTGTTAATACCTTGTTGGAATTACACTGAGCTCTCTGAGCTGAGATTGGCGGGTTCCATACAGCTTTTAATCCGGTGGTATTTCAAGGTGTTCATGTACGCCAGCTTCGTTTTGATAGATTTAACGGCACGTAAAACAATTCCTGGTGGGTAAAATTCTGGAATCCAGAAGTAGTTAGTTGGATTTAAAACCTGTAACATTATTTTTTTCTTGCTAGTGGCTGTACGTCGCACCGACACAGATAGATCTTATGGTGACGATGAGACAGGAAAGTACTAGGAGATGGAAGGAAGCGGCCGTGGCCTTAATTAAGGTACAGTTTAAGCATTTGCCTGGTGTGAAAATGGGAAACCACGGGAAACCATCTTCAGGGCTGCCGACAGTGTGATTCGAACCCACTATCTCCAGGATGCAAGCTCTCAGCTTCGCGCCCCCAACCGCACGGCCAACTCACCCGGTATTATTATTATTATTATTATTATTATTATTATTATTATTATTATTATTTTACGTCCTGATAACTACTTTTTCTGTTTTCAGATATGCCGCAGTTAGGGAATGTTGTCCTGTTGGAGTTTCATTACGTACCGATAAATCTACGGACATGAAGCTAACATATTTGAGCACCTTCACATACCATCGGACTGAGCCAAAATCGAACATCCCTACTTAGGCTCAGGAAGTCAGCATTCTACCGCATAAACTACTCAGTCTGGCATTATAAATGGCACTGTAATGTGAAAACAGTTGACTAGTTCGTTCTAGAGCCCCTCAAATGTGGTAGGAGTAAGATCAGAAAGAAGAGTGAAACAGCTAGTGGCTACTATGTCAAACGCTTTGGTTCACTTTGCCCCGAGGACAGTATTTTATCCGTTAAGGGGAGCCCTATCTTGATGATGTTAATTTGACAGAAAAGATGCCCCGTTATCTCAGGAAGTATTAAGTTTAGAGCTTTGATATTTTTCCTGCTTATATTTACTCCCTTTTTTATAAGTACTGAACCAGTTTAAAAATGTCATTAAAATATATGTAAATGAGAAACTGTACACGTGAAGTACTTTTATCTGGTTCAGTAGCTGTACCATGGAACAAGGTGACTCTCTGCAAACAATGAACTCCCTATCCAGTGTAGTTTCTGAGATAATGGATCAAACATGCGGGAAAAGAGTCATTTTTCAGAATATGATTTCAAAGTAAAACAGACTGTTCACTCACACATTTACCCACAACAGCGCCTAAAATGCAACTCTATTTAATCGAAACTGTTGAAATGTTTGTTATGGCAGTGCCGGAAACCTCTGCGCATAACATTCAGGAATAGAACAGTGAAAACCACAGCCTTATAGATTAAAGGGTTCCAGAGATTTATATTTTCAAAAATAAAGATGTCTGAGTTGCCCAATTTTACACTTATGCATTGATATTTTTAAATATTTTTTAGAATGCTTCCATGTGTCGCATTAAAATAAATTATGCGCCATTTTAATCAGCAGAGTCCAAGTAATTCAATGAGGTAACATTTAGGAAAAGTATTTTATAAAAAATTTTTGGTTTCCAACTCCCCTTAATTCTGAATTCCAAATACATAACAGTATACTTCATTTAATTCGTAAAAATGAATAAACAAACCACTAGTTATGAGTTACATTAATGAAGTTACGTATAACTGCAACAAGGTAGAAAAGTATGTGTGATTACTCAATGAATCATGAAAGAATGTGTATCGTTGTACGGGCGATAAACAAGAGGCAGAACGAAACAAGAAGAATTAAAAACTAAATTCTGTTCACCAAATTACTTTAACCAGCACTGAGGATTTAAAAGTATTCCAGACTCGTAAATGGTTAGTTCGTAGAACAAACAGTTTTGTCTTCAAATATTTACCTTCGTAGAACAACTCATGAAACATTAACATTTGCAGCAGTACTTCAGGTGTTCGTATGGAGAAATCATTTACGTTCACAACTATAGTGTAAAGAATTTCGGTTTGAGAACTATCTTCAGCAATTAGAAGATCAGTATGAATTCTTGGGACAAAAAGTATATTCAAACAGGCATTTCATGGAATGAAAGAATTTAGAAATGCATTCCGGGGGAAGAAACACATACATTTCTTTCACTTCAAAAAGCTAGATATTCTTCTTCCCATTTGTATTTTAATTTCCTGCTAATAACCATGCCCCTTTTGCTTTTAGTAGCTTCGTTATTAAAATGTAATATTAAACCAGACTAGAAAGAAAGAAACGAACCAACCAACTATTCCTTTATGCTTAAATTTAAGATCGCACACACATTAGCATGCAGACTAGCTCGTTTGCGGCCATCCAAGAGAGCAAAAAGGAAAGGGGAAGGGAGAAAGGCAAAACGCGCTTCTTGCATTGCTATAAATAAATTACCCAGAAAAAGAAGAGACGTTAGCGTTTGGTTAGTCTTTGTCCAACGGCTGTTCTTACTGATCTACCTCCTATAAAACCCATTAGGGATTTGTTATTTTAAACTGTGGCCTGTAGATGTCAGGATTCCAATTAGAAATGTTGTTTCGGGGTTTATATTGGATGGATGTTTAGCCACACAAAGAGCTACTAGACATTAACAATGATACTTCCTTAACGTCCCATCAAATGTTACACCTTTCAAAATGTTTTACGGTGTCACAGTGCTGTCCGTGTTGAAGGCAACGATAAGGACTTGTGCTGTTTGAACACCCTTAGCCGGGATTGAACCCTCTCTCTTGGGCACAAGAGAAGAATAACGAGCTTACTGCGTCACTGAATGCGAAGTCGAATTTCTTCACTTTCTCTGTACTCAGTGTCCTCGTCATAATTGTGTCCTCCGTGTATATAACTAAGTGTTTTCTAATAGCCGGTGTTATTCCTACGTTATGTGTTATTTTGAAGATGTTAGTGGGGACAGATTCGGAATTTTTTTCAGCCAGGTGTTGTGGCGAGTTCGAGTAGTCATCGTGCTTTAATTTTATTTCCACCGTAGGCACTATAGTGTGTGCGATATCGCGTGATATGCTTGTCACTGTTCAAGGATGAATTTGTGACTACCGAGTGTGCACGATTTTGGTACATTCTCTGAAGCAAAGTGAACCATTTATGTGAACCAAATGCGTAGTACGTAAAAACGCCAATCGTAATGTTCATAAGAGCCACGCCTCCAAACTTCAATGATATTTAACCCTGGATAATCTGTTCAAATCTTCCCTTTAATTCCACATAAACTTGAACTATTCATTATGGAGAGAGCCAAGTTAAGTTTCGCTTGAGACGTAAAATATTTATTCTGGTCTGACGAGAATTTGTCTTAATTCTCGTTTTTTACTTTCATCTTACACTAAAATTATACGGAAGAGGACGACAGACCAAGGATCGAACGACTTTACCAGCCTCATGAATGCCATCTTTAATTACAAGAGGACCACTTCGATCAGCGTTGGAATCATCGCCAAAAGCAAACATGTTGCAATAAACATGTAAGCCCTGCCGCATCAAAAGGAAGGACATGAGGGGCAATAAACTTAGCAGACCACAGAAGAGAATCGAGTTTCATCATTAAAAATGAGTACACTTTCATGAACATTATCTGTCCATCCACTTAGAAAATGTAACGATCTTCTTCAGTAGAATTGTAATTCTATTAGTTATAGTTGTTTTCAAATACTTTCATTCTTACCCAGGTACAGGTAGATAAGAAAGTGAACGTGTGCGTACTGGGTTCTATTAGATTAGAAGTACGGTAATTTGTCTTCTGAAATGTTACCACCCCAGTGTATTCTCTAAAAATAAAAATGTAATAATTTATTGCCCTCCCGGATAAATGAGAATTTAAAGGATCATTTATGAAATTCATGAAACATTGTGGGATAAATTCTAGGTTGTGCTTCATTCACTGCATTGTCACGCGATGTCGCAATTGTGTCATCTTCCAGTAGAGTGTATCTCAGACGTCTATGGTAGATTTAATATTAACAGTAATAATAATAATAAAATTAATAAGGTAATTTAAGATCGGGTTAAATGCAGACACAAAGGTCGTGAGTGATAAATGAAAATAGATTTGCTCATGTGGATCAAAATGAAGTTGTGCTAAGCTGTAAAAATATTTACCCAGAAAATGGTACGCCTGCGGGCAAATGTACAGTTTTTTGAAGCATTAGTTACGGGAATCGAGTTCTATCATAAAATAAGTACACTTTTATGTATATTATCTGTCCATTCATTTAGAAAATTTAACTATCTTCCTCAGTAGAATTGTAGTTCTATTAGTTAGAGTAGCTTTGAAATGCTTTCATTCTTACCCAGGTACAGGTAGATTTGAAGTTGGAGCACGCGATGAAGAGTTTTATAGCACATGAATGATAATAATAATAATAATAATATAATTTTCAATGACCACGTGATAGAGTAGAGTCAATTTTAACCCAGGTATTGTGCATATTTACTGTTTCTACCCAGTCTTCTGAATGATATAAATGATTCTGCAATATATCGTCGTTGTAATGTTAGAGGAAGCTTCAATTAAGCGATAGTTCATGTTCAATCACAAATCACACGTCAGTTGTTGGAAGTATAGAATTTAATAGGTCATCAGTCAATGCAGTCCAACCTCATTTCCACATAAAATTCATGACTAAAATAAAGCCTAACCTTGCAAATTAATTTCGAGTATCCTGAGTGCACGAAACGAATGGGATTGTAGTTAGAAATAATTTTCAGTGTAATTTATTTGAAATGTGGTTCCTAATCTGACCTCGTGTTCATCGCGGTGTACCAGATTATTCCGGTGTTGTCAGTCCTTTGGTTCTTTTATTGAGGATTTCTTGTTTATTTCTTAAGGCAAAGATTAGTGACAGGACTAATTCTTTTATTTAAGTCAATTAATTGAACTGATCGATCGATCAATTTTCTAAAAATGAGCAAGTACCAGCAAAGAAAAATATAATACTGTAATTTAAATGTAATTATCGTCTTGTAAGGCTTATTTAAAGTCATAGTCAACTCAGATATTCAAATATTAATTTTTTTAAGAATGTTTATGACTAAAATATTAATTTGAGTTTGTTAACCAAGCTTGAGTCAATTGACAGACTATATTTATTTAAAGAACATTCATTATGATATCAAATACGCCTAGAAAATCGTCGAAAAACATAGACATATTTTTTCTCTGTAATATACTGTACAAATTAGGTTTATGGATAGCATGGTCATCCACCACGTGTATAAAGTTGGACATGTAGTTCTTTTGCGATGTAATGCAGCTGGCATTATGTTTAATAACACTGAAATGAATATCTATGACATAGTTTATTAGGATAGGCCAATTATCCAAGGATAGGAAGGAGGTTCCTCAATTTATTTAATTTTGCACAGCCACAACGTATGGCTAATTTTATTATTTTACTTTTTCTTGCAGAATATTCCAGATACGTAATCGTCTTCAAAAATCCAGAAATTGTATTTTGTAAAACGCACATTATTTTTGAACTTGTAAATGCGTGAGTCATTCAGGCAACGTCTATCAAGAGACGATTTTTGTTCAATATTGATTTTCCTTTGTGCATATCTTAAAATAAATGTTAAGCATGTTTTAAAATTTTTTCTTTCGTGTCGTCGTCAACCCTTGTCCTTTAAATGCCTCTAAAATCGGGACAGCTAGCAAACGAACGGTTCACCTTGGGATCTCTCGTATGCTCGCTGAGCTAGACCGGATAAATAGGGGGCAGCAGTAACAAGGCCAGAATCTCGTAATTTCTTCCTTAGATACTAATTAAAATGACAGTTACAACAAAAATCTCTGCTTCAGGAAACGGCATTGTAGCTGATTGGAAGATGTCGATTTCGAATTCCGTAATAAGTGTCACGGAGTCTCATTCCGGAACGTTGTTTTTACCAGATTTGAAGAAAATATCATATGTTTCCTGTTCCTTGTTTGGTAACAGTGCGTAGATAGCTCGAATCTTGTCAGTTTCTTCCCAAGAACTTCCAAGATCTGCTTAGATGACAAATAGCTGCCCAACTTGATTGAACTGTTGATGGCTCCGTCAACGAAGAAAGAGCAATAAATTGATGAAGAAGACATTACTTTATCGCCGGCAAACACTAATATTCTTTAGTTTAGGCCTCCTGATGTCTTCAAGTAGGAATTTTCCACAGTAGTTCGTGACTATGTGGTTTTCCTGCTTCATAATCGATCGGGACTTTTGTAGGTCCCATTTTTTTCTGTCGGATGCGGTGTAATGATTGTGTAGCACTCCTGAATAATGGCAGTAATGTCACAAGGGCATAGCCCCGATTGAAGAGCTGGCACACCTCTTTAGTGTAAATTGTCGAAATCATACTCTCTGTTTCCCTAGCACGTTTTTTTTACTAGACATATTTCACTTCATTCACCATTTCATCCGGAATGCAAACATGACTTGCTTTTTCTAGTTATTCTTCCTGTAAATATACTTTTCTTGAAGTCTACGCATCGCCAGTAAGTCAGTCGATCTTTATCGGTGTATGTATGTTTAGTCCTCAGCCCGAAGGCTGGTTGGATCCTCAACAGATCCGCCGTCAGCTGTCATAGATGGCCTAGGCATCACTGAAGTGGCATACTAGGGAAATGAGGAGTGAGGTAGTTTCCCGTTGCTTTCCTCACCGAGCCAGAAGTTGCTATTACACATCAGTCTGCCAAGCCCACTGTAATGCATGCACCAACTGACCCTATGAGCAATATTTTCACACCATTCATAGCAGGGACTGGCTGCATAAGGAATGGTATTACTAGCATCACTCATACCTCAGTCATTTTCATTTTGTCAAAGCCAAGGATAAAGCTGAGACAGATCAATGAAAGTAACAAAATTGCTCTAGCCCATACCAGAAGACATAGTGCACTGTAAACACTAGGCCCCGCCAGCAAAGTTCTATGTATGAGATCTAAAACATTCTGGGGTTAAGCACTGGGAATACCTAAGTTGTGTGTGAATTTATATATGATTATGCTGGATTTAGAATGTTAAACTAGTAGTATTTCTTATAATATACAGATGCCCCTTTTAAATCCCTTTGGTGATTTTGGTGAACTGCACAGCTGCAGAATAAAATTATTACCAGTTCAACACGGAACACTAGTTGCCACCAGGTATCATCGGTAGCAATGAACTCTACAGGCGTTCATCTATCTATTTATCTATCTATCTAACTTTTTAACGGGTGGGCCTTCCCTTTCCCTACTTCCTCATTCCAACCCTCCTTGAGCCTCTGTGTAGATGTCAGTCACATACCCATGCTTAGAAATTTCCTGAAATGTTTGGCGTTCCGTGTAATTGTCAAACATTCCATCTCCGTGCAAATGTCAAAACTTCAATGTACTGACATGAAATCGGAGTGTTTGAGCATTTTCAAATACCCCATGATCGAATAAAACGCATATATGGGGATCCGTTTTTCTTTACACTAACCTGGGTCATAATTCTTATATCAACTTGATTATCCAGAATTTATTGCTAATACTTCGTTTCATTAATTTTTATAGGTTTAAACATGCCATTTCTTACCCTTCCCTTGTGAACTGGCAGCCTCAAGACTCTCGTAACTTTTAGGAATGCGATGTCTCTACTAGTGTAAACATTTGTAATGTAGCTAATGTTGAGAATGAGGATATGGAGTCAGAATTGAGCGATTCATTCATAGGCTAGCGTTATAATACGTGACAATTTCGCTCGTGAGTTCTCACGGTTTTTTTTTCCTCCATACTCATTAATTCACAAATGATAGGTCATGGTTGTATTTACACATTCAAATACGTACAGTTATGCATGATTAATGACTTCACGATTCCCTGCTCCCTTTCCTTCAATGATCCACTGTATCAGGCTGTATTTGTTGTTTCGGAAGATGTGATCAAAATAATTTACTTTCTAGCGCTTTGTAAGGGTCATCACTTCGCATGATTTTACCGGTTCGACGGGATATACAGTATCCTCTTTGTCGACGCGTTCTATGTATGAGATCTAAAACATTCTGGGGTTAAGCACCGGGAATACCTAAGTTGTGTGTGAACTTGTATATGATGATGCTGGATTTAGAATGTTAAACTAGTAGTATTTCTTGTAATATTTTCTTTCCACGGAATTTCGTGTTGTACTCTTGTTGCTGTTGTTGTTGTTGATGGCTAGGTACGTTTTAACTTTATTGTATTATCACATTACTGTAAGGAAGCATTGCCATGGGGATATTTCCCATCGGGATGTATTTGTTTATAATAATAAACCCACATTTCGAAAGCCGTCGACACTGCAAAGCAAGAGATGGTTCCCTTTAAAACAAAAATCCACAGTACATATAACATATAACAATTCATGACAGGACAACGAGTTTCGAATCGAAAACCAACATTTTATTTAGTAAATACATAATAACTAGATTGAACCCGTTGAAATTCAATGGAATACTAAGTCCCTGGAACGGTGAAGTATATTTATCTGACATTTACAAACTGTTCAGTGACAGCATTTGCTATACGCTGTTTGCTGTTGCTAAATACTGACTCCAGGATTTAACTTATACACTGAAGTGTGTAGTACCTATCTGCAGAAAAATTTAGGTTAAATATCTCTGAAGCAAGCATAAGTAATTACACGAAACAATTATAGCGGTACTCCTGGGGATGCAATACGTTTAACAATATGACCAGAATGAGGTTGTAACATAATATCGTAGTTCACTCTTGTTTTAAGGATTTACGTCATAAATGCTAATTTATGTCCATGGTTTTTATTGAAATTTACGCCTAACCACAACAGCCAAGCAGGATTCCGATATCGCAAACTATTCGTATGTCACAGTATGACGATTCTACTTATCTTTTTCGAACTACCCTACAATCAGCTGATTGTGATGTTTGCCTCGTGCCGCAACATGAATGAAGTGGCGCTATTCACACTCTATGATTACTAATGCTAATGGTCTTTAATTTTGCACCGGTGGTCCTATAATGCGTATTTTGAACATTTTTCGTCATTCAAGGGCCATTTCTCCTTCCTTATGTGACCACAGAAAACATGGCAGACGTTCGTTCAATTAGCTTCAGCCAGGCAGCGCTTCTGCCTCCCTTATTCTACAGTAGCTCGTGTATATCATTGACCTTGCTAGAATGTAACTGTAGTAGTGCCATCTGTTGAATTCAGAACGAATTATGGTAGTGCTTGTCTTGTCAGTTATTGGAACTAACTGAAACTGCTTTTTTTGAAGCAGAGAAGCAGCTTCGCCCAAATACTGAACAATTCATACTAAAGTGATAACTATCAATGAAATAACGCAGTGATGCGAAATGTAGATATATTTATCTTTAATTTATCGTAAACAACTTGAAAATCGGCAAAGTAGAAGTCATTGACGGATTGTGGACAGAAAGCATAATTGTCGCATATGCGCGAATATGCGAATGTTAATTTCGTAAAACAAAATACTAATAATAGTTGAAATAAAGAATAAAACACAGTGTTGGCACATATACATGTTAGTAACTTTCATCTAAATCAAATTTAATAAAAATTGGTTCAGTAGGGAGTTCTTAGCGGATTGCAAAATTAAGCACCTTGCATTCTAAATATATAGATAACTAAACTAATCAAACAGATTTTTATTGTGCTAGTACAGGCAATCAAGTGTATCATTTATCAAACAAGTAGTATTACTGTCTCATTTCCACTCAATTAATATATGAATTAATTAGTGAAAGAAAGCCAAATTTCTTCGGTTGAGTTGAAGCAATCTCCTGAGAACTTGAGCGTCGTTATATAGGTCACCCCTCCTCCATTCTGTTGCATATTCATTATCCCGGAGCAGCTCGAGTGTAAGAACTCGGGGCTTGTCAGCTGCGATCAGATGCGCTTCTACAAGATAAATGTTTCCCTCTTAAAAATGACACACATAATACAGGTCAGATAGCCGTCAGTTCAGCAATCGTGAGTGATGGTAACGAGTTATTTATAGGTCGCGGTTTCTAGTGAGCACTGGATATACATTCGTGGTTCACCGCACTCCAGAAATACCATGAAGGGTAATATTGTCGCTTCTCCAGCCTACACACGCTGTGACAGACATAACTGCAGGTGGGATGGAATGTTTCATGATGCAATGTGCGCATTATGTACCAAAATAATTACCATAGTGGAATAGGTTGACACAGGGGACACATAGAGTACTTAAGTAGCAAAATTTAAATACATTACCTGCGCACCAAAGCAATTTGCTCAAAAATACAGACATGTTACATTCTTAATAAAGAGTGAGTTTTCCCTCTATGACAAAACGCAGTGAATGATAATGTTTAATAGATATAACGTAACACTAACTACTTTTACGGTTCTTTTGGAGACGGCGAGATACCGTAATCTTGTCCCATATGTTTTAATTTACGTAAAATTCCCTGAGCTGGCCGGGAATCGAATCCGCGCCTCCGGGTAAGAGGCAGGCACGCTACCCCTACATCGGGGGGCCGGCACTTGCCACATACATTTTCATAAATAAGTTAAAAAACCCATGCCAGAACAGCCCCGAAGGGCCACGACCTACAAAACGACCACTGCTCAGCCCAAAGGCCTGCAGATTACGCGGTGTCGTGTGGTCGGCACGACGAATCCTCTCGGCCATTATTCGTGGCTCTCTAGACCGAGACCGGTACCTCAACCGTCATATACCTCCTCAATTGTAATCACCTAGGCTGAGGGTACCTCGAACCATCCCTCACATCCAGGTAAAAATCCACTACCTCGCCGGGAATCGAACCCGAGGCCTCCGGGTAAGAGGCGGGCGCCCTGCCCCTACACCGCTGGGCCGGCTTTCCATAAATACTGTGTTTTTTAACAATCCACTTTCCATCGCACCGACACAGACAGATCTTATGGCGACGATGGGATAGGAAAGGGCTAGGACTGGAAAGGAAGTGATCGTAGCATTAAGATACAGCCCCAGCATTTGATTGGTGTAAAAATGGGAAATCACGGATAACCATCTTCAGGGCTGCAGAGAGTGGGGCTCGAACCCTCTACCTCCCGAATACAAACTGATTGAGTAAATACTGTTTGTTACTTGTCTGAACATAATATAACAATGTAAGTTTATTGGTAAGGCCCGTATTTGATAAATTTGTATTTAAGACAATAAATGAAAAGTTCTAAGTACAATTTTCTAAATTTTACAGGAGAGGGAAAAAAACTCTCTATCTCTGTTTTGATTTAATTTATTACATCAAAAATACGTACGTTGGCAGGTTCCAACTACAGAATTCTTTTGTATTAGAAAACTTTGCCAAGAATACAATGGTTTAGGAGAAACAAAGCAATAACAACAAGAACGTTCTATGTGCTATATGATGATCGAGTCAGTTACAAGTGCCATTCAACCTGTTGTTACAATTTATTTAAGTTTTTAGAAGGATACAACAATAGCAATAACATAAATGATTAGCAGGAACATATATAATTGTATTATACACAAAATACTGAATCCTATTAAGGATAAAAGTACAAAAATATATTTTATATAAGAAAAAATGGCCGATCTCGATAGCTGCAGTCGCTTAAGTGAGGCCAGTATCCAGTATTCGGGAGATAGTAGGTTCGAATCCCACTGTCGGCAGTCCTGAAAATGGTTTTCTGTGGTTTCCCAAATGCTGGGGCTGTACCTTAATTAAGGCCACGGCCGCTTCCCTCCCACTCCTAACTCTTTCCTTTCCCATCGTCGCCATAAGACCTATCTGTGTCGGTGCGGCGTAAAACAACTAGCAAAGAAAAAATGCCTATCAGTCTTCACATTCTCTACTGACAACTGACAGTGATCTGCATTAAACCTAAAAAGTACGTTCCTTGTTCGCTTTCACTCTTTAATCCGTGGTAATCATTGAAAACTTTCAGCTTCCATTGAAAGGGCACATCTGCACACTTGTAACTGCACCTACATGACACTTAAAACAATATGTACAAAAATTCCTTTATTGCAGAAGTAGCATTAGAAAGTACGCTAGGACAGATAATACATAAAATATTGATCAGAGAATTCAAAGTTTATTCTTGATATCCATTTCAACTGAAATAACACATTTTCATTATTGTTCTGTATAATTGAGAAGGATTACTAACCTCATTCATGGGTAGTTGTTTATTTGGAACAACATCCTTTTAATTTCTCTTCTCATAACATTTTCCCGAAATTTGTTTGTTCTCTTCTCCAGTTATGTTTTACCTTTACCAATCTCACTTTTTTCTTCCATTATAAACAATGTTTTATGCCATTTCTTACGGTACTTCCTAACCACATACAATTTACCGAACTCAACACACAGAACAAAACACTCGTAAAAAGAAGTATGGCACTTGGAACAAGAGATGGAAGCACAGCATGGCTCTTAGAACAGCGCTATCTGTCACAGATTCTTTGAACTACAGTGCTTACTCCGTGTAATGGCTCTTGGAACCCGGCTAGGTATATACTCCTGGGGACATAGAACGTACGTGTGAAATAAAACTCTTTTTTATTTATTTTAAATCTGGCACTTAGAACGTTTGCCATTTCCACTCTTCAAATATTTTGTTATGAAAAACCATACGAAGAGACGAAGTATACGAAGTTTGATGTTGATTCATTCGTACAGGAGACCACTCAGTGTGTGTGTGTGTGTGTGTGTGTGTGTGTGTGTGTGTGTGTGTTTTTTCACTTAGTGTACAAAATAGTTCAAGATGTCCATTAAACTTTCACTCCTGGATGGCAAAAACAATGTTATTGATTTTCCAACTACAAGCGGCATGAATACATGGTGATATAAGGACAGTGCAAGTTATTCCGTAATTACCTTCGAATTCAATAATATTGATCACAACAGCGGACAAATTAAGTAAGATATTCTACGTCTAATTTCGATTTCTAAGAAATTACGGAGTGATAAAAAAAAGACATCAAGTTTCGATCTGTTGGAATAGATTGCTGTTGCAATAGATTGACAAGATATTCCGTCCGATACACCTGCTATATATACTCGATGCGTTGTGTATCATATTCTCAGTATGGAACATGCGAAGGGTACATAGAAAGTGGTTCTTGAGGTGCTGTGTGACTCACGTTTCATCGGTAAATCTGCACCATGCCGAGGGGATTCGGGAATTGGTTCTCCCATTTCGACCGAAATTTATTAGCAGAAATCGGGAACCCAGACACCCACGGAGGGAAATTTGTTGAAACATTTGTTACCTGAGAGCTGACAAGGCAGAAGACATTTCCCTTACGAAAACACTACCGATTGTAATGGCTCAAGAGAGTGAATTACACGTAATCCTTATCTGTTTGAACGAGAGTCAAACTCTCTACTAATAGTGAGAGAAGAGTAATGAATGTCATTCGCCCTCTGGGACAGTTTGGATTGTATCCGAGAATTCCAGCTCATTTTAATGCTGACACGTCTTGCTGACAGCGCTCTCGTGTTGACAGTTGTGATGGCGATAGAGCTTCCTCCACAGCTCGCTCTAAATATAGATTTTGAGAGGTCTCGACACTTCACACCAAGAGCTGGGCCCACACTTCAGTCGAGCCCCCAAGCGAACTTCATTGTTATTTACTCTCCAAGATGATGCTGCCTTTATCTATTCAAACAACCATCCAGTAAGAGAATTACTTCGCACTGACAGAAGGACTATTAAAGATAAAGAAATTTAAAAGTAATATGTTTCAAGAAATATCAAACAAACTTAGTTTCATCAGCAAGGTTGGTGTTCTCCAGCCTATAGGTCATTTCGAACAACGTAAGACAATATAAAAAATATGAATAATTGTCTATTAGCTGAGTACTATTATTTTCTCGCGCTCACACCAAGCAAATTCTAGGACAATATTTTAAGAAAAATAGCTCTAAGGACTGTGAGTTACATTTTAAAGTGAAGCCCTCTCGATAACCATGATTATTAAGGCATAAAATCTTTACGTCTGATATCGTGGTTCATTGGTTCGACTCCCGTTAGTGGAAAAATGTTCATCATATGAATGTTCGCCAGCAGGGTAGGAGAGGTGGTGGTATACAGTGCCCAATCACTAGAGTGCCTATCAAAAGTCTGGCTTCAATTCCGAATATCTCTGCGTTACCCATATGAGTATGGGCATATGACAGCGTTGATGGTGATTCGTCTGTCAGATGCGTACGTTAAGCCATGAACAGAACCCTTGGTGTTATTCGGCTGCAGTAAAGTTTCTTCGTCCTCTCCCTACTTCATTACCTTCACCATCAAACACTACACAGTTCGCAATATAAACTCATCAGACTACACACAGACACATATACACGCATGATGACCTTCGCCTCTGAGGCATGGAGCAGCTATCTTCATGACCAAAGAGGTACATACAAATAGTTACAGACTGCAATCCGTCCGTTATCACGGCCATTGGATCGCATGCAAGTCGTGGACATTAGAAAATAGACACTTTTTTAATGAAGCATCTGTTTAATTTTTAAAATAAAATAAAAAATATTTTTCTCTCTTTTAATACGTCCGATTTTAGAACTGCGTAGCGAACGAGGTTTTAGTCACCAGTGTTACAAACATCTGCGATAAGTGCTGTGTACTGTATTCATGAGGCCTACCTTTCCTCATTCCTGGAGTGGTACTTTGCAGGCTCTCATTCTTCAAAAATACCGAGCTCGATAGCTGCAGTCGCTTAAGTGCGGCCAGTATCCAGTATTCAGGAGATAGTAGGTTCGAACCCCACTGTCGGCAACCCTGAAGATGGTTTTCCGTGGTTTCCCATTTTCACACCAGGCAAATGCTGGGGCTGTACCTTAATTAAGGCCAAGGTCGCTTCCTTCCCGCTCCCAGCCCTTTCCTGTCCCACCGTCGCCATAAGACATATCTGTGTCGGTGCGACGTAAAGCCAATAGCAAAGAAAAAAATAATTCTTCAAGAATGTAATAAATCATGTAAGAATATTTTATATCACATTGAAAATGACCATATAGAAATACGAAAAACATATGTTATTTGCATCTAAATTAATAATAATGACCGCCTCTGTGGTGTAGTGGTTATCGTGATTAGCTGCCACCCCCGGAGGTCCGGGTTCGATTCCCGGCTCTGCCACGAATTTTGAAAAGTGGTACGAGGGCTGGAACGGGGTCCACTCAGCCTCGGGAGGTCAACTGAGTAGAGGTGGGTTCGATTCCCACCTCAGCCATCCTCGAAGTGGTTTTCCGTGGTTTCCCACTTCACCTCCAGGCGAATGCCGGGATGGTACCTAACTCAAGGCCACGGCCGCTTCCTTCCCTCATCCTTGCCTATCCCTTCCAATCTTCCCATCCCCCTACAAGGCCCCTGTTCACCATAGCAGGTGAGGCCGCCTGGGCGAGGTACTGGTCATACTCCCCAGTTGTATCCCCCTACCAAGAGTCTGAAGCTCCAGGACACTGCCCTTGAGGCGGTAGAGGTGGGATCCCTCGCTGAGTCCGAGGGAAAAGCCGACCCTGGAGGGTAAACAGATGATGATGATGATGATGATGATTAATAATAATAATAATAATAATAATAATAATAATAATAATAATAATAATAATAATAATAATGGCTTTACGTCCCACTAACTAGTTTTACGGTTTATGGAGACGCCGAAGTGCCAGAATTTAATCCCACAGGAGTTCTTTAATGAGCCAGTAAATGTGCCGACACAAGGCTGACGTAGCTGAGCACCTTCAAATACCCCCGGACTGATCCAGGATCGAACCTGCCAAGTTGGGGTCAGAAGGCCAGTGCCTCAACAATCTGAGCCACTCAGTCCGCCTCTAAGAGAATGGAGGATGTCCTTCTAGACATAACATTTTTTGCGTAGACGAAAAAATACATGGCAGTTATTACGTATCCACAGGTACATGGTACTAACACCTAATTACTGTATCGTGTGAGAAAAATGTCCTCCTTTTCAAACACGTTTCCCAAACTCTGTTGGGTTTGCAAGTATGAGAAAAATTATCGTTATATAAAATTTCAAATGCAATAGGTGAGACGCCGTTCTCGGTTTTTGTGGTTTTCCTGTAAGTGTATGTTATTTAAACTAGACCAATCCCCATGGTCCAACATCCCCGAAGGGCAATGCCCAACAAAGTGACCACTGCTCAGCCCGAGATTACGAGGTGTCATGTGATTAGCACGACGAATCCTCTCGGCCGTTATTCTTGGCTCTGTAAAACGGCACATAAAATTTGCTGATGGTATTTTGGGGATCCAACCAGCCTCCGAGCTGAAGACTTATCAGACAGACAGGAAAGCAGTAATGAACGAAGTTATTTGTTTCAGGTTCTTTAATTGCTATAGATTTTAAGAGGCACCAGGATGTTGAATTTTCTAATAAAGAAGTTCTTTAATGCATCAGGAGTAAACATCACAACGTTATCGTTTTTAAACACCTTGAAATGGAAGCTATTCATTCATGATCAAGCCGAAGTACAATGACTACTCGCTTGTGCCACTGAAACTGAAGCAAAAAATAGACAGTACTGTGTTTTTTTCTTTTTTTGCTATTTGCTTTACGTCGCACCGACACAGATAAATCTTATGGCGACGATAGGATAGGAAAATCCTAGGAATTGGAAGGAAGCGTCCGTGGCCTTAATTAAGGTACAGCCCCAGCATTTGCCTGGTGTGAAAATGGAAACCACGGAAAACGATCTTCCAGGGCTGCCGACAGTGGGGCTCGAACCCACTATCTCCCGATTACTGGATACTGGCCGCACTTAAGCGACTGCTGCTATCGAGTTCACTATCACAGTTGTTATCCCCGAGTAATTATAATACTGTTCTATGTTAAGCTAGTGTGGTCAATAATTACGTGGGACTTTGATATTTCTTACGATGAGAACACTGCATCTCAGGTATTATTCTACTGAAGTGAGTATGATACATATTCCTGCGGTAAAACTTATTCAGAAACTAAGAAACCTCGTAAGTAATTTCCGGCCATTCCAATATTCCTCCTTGACAACCCGAGAGAGCAGTAAACTGTGTAAAACAGTCATATGAAATATTATCTTACAACTGCTCAAAGGCATATTTTACACTGAAAAATCGTTACGATACTGTGCAGCTGTTTGAACCCAGAGACCTCTGAGTAGAAGCAGGAAGTCTACAAACAGCCAGTCACAGCTCCTTCTGAAGAAAGGAAACCTGAGACCATCTTAAACAAAAGTCAACACGTTAAAGAGAATATTTAACTGGTTTCTCTTTGAAGGTGAAATCAAAGAGAATCGAAAGGGTGTTTGATTTCCCTCCCGAGCTTTTGTAAATCTGCACGAGCGAGATAAAAGGGAAATATGCTGTTGTTATTGTTATTCTACTTCCGTAACTAAGATCCAATTACAAGCTAGACGCGAAATCTGTTCCATTGAATAAGAAGTTGTGGTTGTAATGGCAAAGCGCTGTTTTCCAATATATATATATATAATTACGTACCGACAATCATAGCGGTAATGAATGGCTTTTAGTGCCGGGATATCCCAGGACGGGTTTGGCTCGCCAGGTGCAGGTCTTTCTATTTGACTCCCGTAGGCGACCTGCGCGTCGTGATGAGGATTAGATGATGATGAAGACAGCACATACACACAGCCCCCGTGCCACTGGAATTAACCACTTAAGGTTAAAATCCCCGACCTAGCCGGGAATCGAACCCGGGACCCTCTGAACCGAAGGCCAGTACGCTGACCGTTCAGCCAACGAGTCGGACAATCATAGTGGTGAAGAATGTCAAAGCTATTGTCTTATGACCGCACGTAACCTGAATTTGTCGCAGCATCAGACCTAGTGAATCGATATCTGTCTACATTCTGCGCAATTTAAAGTAACCAGATTATCTTCTGTGTAAACGTTCCTCAGCGCTCGCTAATAATTAATTGCTTTAATGAAATGCTTATATGCACCACATCAAAAATACAGGAGATGATTTAATCAAAAATGTATGTACATCAAAGTACGATACCGAAGACTGACGGGCATATTCGACGATTAAGTTTCAAGCAAAAGGGAAGCTCTGGTTTTTAAGCGATGCTAGAGGTGGTGGTTACTTTACGTGCCAGTAAATCTACAGACACCAGGCTGACGCATTTGAGATGTCACCTACTTTTGCTGTTATCTTAGATTTCCAGAACTCGGATAATGTCATTATCTTCGATAATGCTCACTTCTATATTCACCACATAATTTATTATCTCGGTTTACCAAAACTAGGTTTTCATTTCACTCTGAGTTTGAACCGTAAATTTTTCAAACTGACGCACAGAAAACAAATGACTACGTGCTGTCGCCACTATCGAAATGTAAACAAGTTTTTTTTAAATTCCATTCGTGGTTTGCAAGTAATTTGTATAAATTATGTCCGTTATTGAGCAGAAACGAAGAAAGAAGCCTATAATGGCTTTCCAAGAGAGTTAATTCATACTGCATTTGGTGGCAGAAAGCATTAACGGCATAGAGAGTAAGAACAATTAAACCCTAAACATTCTATATTTCACTCAAAAAATAGGGCAGTATTCCTTTAAAAAGTCACAAGGTATAATAGAAAATTCATCATAGGCCTTGCTATGTGTTGAGAATTCCAGGTTATGTTCAATCACGGATAACATATTATATATATAATTTCTTTTTTCTAGTTGCTTTACGTCGCACCGACACAGATAGGTCTTATGGCGACGATGGTACTGGGAAGGGCTAGAAGTGGGAATGAAGCGGCCGTAGCCTTAATTAAGGTACAGCCCCAGCATTTGCCTGGTGTGAATATGAAAAACCACAGAAAACCATTTTCAGGGCTGCCGACAGTGGGGTTCGAACCTACTATCTCCCGAACACTGGATACTGGTCGCACTTAAGCGACTGCAGCTATCGAGCTCGGTAATCACGGATAACACTAACAGTGCTGAAGCTTTAGATAACCTAAAATCGGGCGAGTTAGCCTTGCGGCTAGAGGCACACAGCTGTGAGCTTCCATCCGGGAGATAGTGAGTTCGAGTCCCAATGTCGGCAGCCCTAAAGATGATTTTCCGTGGTTTCCCATTTCTTTAGCTAGTGGCTTTACGTCGCACAGACACAGGTAGGTCTTATGGCGACACCAGGCAAATGCTGGGGCTGTACCTTAATTAAGGCCAGGCCACTTCCGTCCCATTCCTAAGCCTTTCATATAATATTGTCTCAATAAGATCTATCTGTGTCGGTGCGACGCAAAATAAATTGTAAAAAAAAAAATTAAAATACTTCTGATCAGTGTCGCCGTATTCGTTGAAATGTCGTACGCTCTTTCATCCACCTAGGACATTTATTAATTGCATAATCTTGATCATATTAGTCACCGCTGTGATTTTCTCTTTCACTGAAATATTTCAGCCGTCTAGGGGCTGCCAGCTAGGAAGGCTATTATCTTAGATTTCCCACTTTACCGGCAAACCAATTACTGCTAAACTGTTAACCCGCGATAATACCCGTTATCCGAGATAATGTTGGTGAATACAAACTTAACTGTTATCTCGATTTGCGTAGTTTTGAACTAAGATAAAAAGCTTTCGCTCGCGTTGGGCCTACTTCTGTAAATTTGAGCACAAACATGCTTAGCTATTGCTACCTGGTACTGTATTTTACTTAACATTATTAAATAGCATTTGCAGCAGCAATACAAGAGCTTGCACTCCGCCACCCATTCACTACTACTGACAATGTTCGCAACATGTATCTTGTTAGTTCACCTAGTTAACACGGTGTTAAGCTCAATTTGTACAGCAGGACTGCTTATGGTGGTGATGTTGAGTGTATAGAGCACAATGGTATGATTTGGAGTGAAAATATTACTTGGCAATATTATGATAGAGTAACACCTGACATTAAACACACAACTACTCTCCGACCGCAGCTTTTCATTACCTCCCTTCAAATGGTGAATCGAGCAATGCATTAAGAGCAGGCTATTAATTACAGAATTTACGAGTCTGTGCTACTTCTTGCTGAAGGAAATCGAGGAGTACTGGAGTCGTCAAAAGCTTTAAAGCGCGATGGGTTTCAGTAAGGAATAATTCGTCATTACAGTGCAGTAAATATCGTCTGCTGTCGTAGTCTGGCACTGTAGCTTCCAGCAATTCGGCTTGAATCTTTCCGTAACTAGGACTGCTCTAAGTGTCCTCGCTTCAGGTAAAATATGAAAAAGATAACAAACTTGTAGTTGTACATGACTGTAGATAACGTCATCATAGCCATAGTTTTGAGTGGATTTCGAACCATATAGATGCGAATTTTCATTTTTTTAAGCCCATATGCATTTTCCGGCTCCATGGATAAATGGTTAGCGTACTGGCCTTTGATCACAAGTTCGATTTCCTGGCAGGGTCGGGAATTTGATTAATTCCGCTGGCACGGGGGCCAAGTGTGTGTGTCGTTCTCATCATAATTTCATCCTCATCACGACGCGCAGGTCGCCCACGGCACCTGTCCAGTTGAAAATGTCCTCGGACAATCCCGGCAATAAAAGCCATACGCCATATGCATTAATTGGTATTTGAACCGTAACCACTTGGGTGAAAAAGCCAGTGGCAACACTATGTCGGCTATTACGCGCCCCGGTATGTAAGCAAATACTTTTTTTTTTTTTTACAATTTGCTTTACGATTTATGATGACGGTAATGCAGGGAAGGGCTAGGAATGAAATGAAATCGACCATGGCCTTAATTAAGGTGCAGTCCTAGCATTTGCCTGGTGTGAAAATGGGGAAACCATCTTCGGGGTTATCGACAGTGGGGTTCGAACCTACTATCTCCCGAATGCAAGAAAATAATAGAAACACAGTCTAGATAAATCAGAACAAATCAATTTACTTTGTTAAAACCGGTTTTAGGAATTTAAATCACATCACCATTAACATACATAATATTTACATTAAACATTTGTCTAACATTATCCAAAAAATGCCTTGTTAATTGATATAACTTTGGTGACAAGGACGGTTTTGTCTATATCTTCTACGTCACTTGAGACAATTTGTCAAACTTTGAAATGTGTTTCATTTCTGATATGATGACTACTGTATGAGTAAGTAAATAAATAAATACACTCATGCCATCGTATTCCTAGAGGTAGTACAGCTCCTTTCAATCACAACCATAAATGAGATGAGTTGCATGCCCTTTTTCTAACCACATACCAGCCTTCCTGATAATCTACCGAGAATCCAACCTGTGCTTCTGAGGATGGCAGCTAATAGTGCTAACAATTATACTATGGAGACGGACATGTATCCCGGTAACATAAGAGAACAACACTGATACCCCATTCTTTGTCATCTTAGAAATCGTCTTCCATAGTTCCTGTATTCAACACAAGGCGAATGTCGGTATAATACAGACAAATACGTCCGCTTTGTTCACATTACTTCTTCTTCTTTTCCTCCCGCTTTTCCCACATCTGTGGGGTCGCGGGTGCGAACTGCGTCGCACATGTGGATTTAGCCCTGTTTTATGGCCGGATGCCCTCCCTGACGCCAACCCTATATGGAGGGATGTAATCACTATTGCGTGTTCCTGTGGCTGTTAGTAGTGTAGTGTGTTGTGTGAATATAAGGAGGAGAGTGTTGGTACGGACACCAGGCCGGGAACCGAATCCGGGACCCTCTGAACCGAAGGCCAGGACGCTGACCATTCAGCCAACGAGTCGGACCTTTGTTCACATTACTATCCACGATTAATTGCACAAATGCAAACCAGTACTGAAAACGGAGCCACTTAGCTAGTTAGAGAGATGTCATTAACACTAAATGTATTAATACTAAATCTATCTATATATATATAAAATTAGAGTTTTGTCTGTACATTGCTCAGAATTTGAAAAGAATGGTATTTCTGTATCGATCATGTCCACAGTAACAAGAAAATGCAGTTTTTACTTTTCCGTAATTTCTGTCTGTCTGTCTGTCTGTCTGTCTGTCTGTCTGTCTGTCTGTCTGTCTGTCTGTCTGTCTGTCTGTCTGTCTGTCTGTCTGTCTGTCTGTCTGTCTGTCTGTCTGTCTGTCTGTCTGTCTGTCTGTCTGTATGTATGTACACACATCACGAGAAAACGGCTGAAGAGAATTTAATAAAAATCGGTATGTAGAGTCGGGGGCTGAGCCGCTACAATGTAGGCTATAAATTATTTTATTCACGCTGAGTGAAATGGTAGTTTAGGGGAAGGCCTAAAATTCAGTTCTCAAATATTTATATTATTAGTGGTCATATCGATAAATACTACATAACTAAAGTTATGTAGAATTAAATTTCTGATCATTTACGTCTTATGAATGTTTACCGTACCGGCTATGGTAAAAGAGATATTCATGAATTTGGATTTTTGTTGCTAAGTCCATATCAACGCCGAGCCCCGACAAAATGGGTAAACAGAATTTAATGAAAATCGGTATATAGAATAAGAAACTACAGTTTAAGCTATAGACAATGTTATTCACCCTGGGTGAAATGGTAGTTTAGGGGAAGGCACCTAAAATTTAACTTTTAAATACCTATGTTCTTGGTCCTATGGAAAAGTACTACATAACAAAAAGTTATAAAGAATATAATTTCCGATCATTTATATTTTATTCAGTTTTACCGTACCGACTATGATAAGAGTGGTATTTCAGAACCGGAAGACAATTAATAATGTGAAGGCCTACAATATCGAAAGCGCGTAACATAGATCAACAATAACATTACACTGACCGTTGTTTGTTGTAATGTTATTTGTCTCTTATGTTGTCGCTCAACTCCGATAGATGGGATTACTGCTGCGTACCGAGTATAACAGCCTAACTGAATATTGGCGGGAAATAGCTGAGAAGTTAGATAACTTTCTTCTTTAGCATGCCAATCCTCTGGTTCATACATTTTCTGATACTGCTGGTACGTAACACACTGGTTCATCATAGTATGCCAGCTATTCGGTACCTACTCTGATGCGCTGTTTTGAATGAGCAGTGTGCGCACTTAAGTCAGAGGCTCAGTTAGTAGTAGTAGGAGTAGTAGTATGAACTGGTCTGGAATTACAATTTTAGCCCTATTCCAAATTATGTATGTTGTATATTGGGTATTCAGCCCGAAGGCTGGTTTGATACTCTGCAGCTCCGCCAACAGCTGTTATAAATAGCCTAGGCGTCACTGAAGAGGCGTACTAGGGAAATGAGGAGTGAGGTAGTTTCCCGTTGCTTTCCTCAAATTATAGTACCACAATTCACTAAATAACCCAAAATTCAACCCTGAAAAGAGCCGTTTCTTAGAAAAGCTTCTTCCTCTTCACTTTCATCAAATCTACATTAATTAGCAGCGAAGATGAGGTTTCTTCTCTGGCTTGGAGGAAAAATTGCCTCCACGTCAGACAGTTCTTTCCCCCGCCAGTGTAGTGAATTGAGATTTTCCGACTCATCGGGTACTCCCAGGAAACAGATAAGTAAACGGGCACAGTTTTTGCCCTGGCACTATCCACTATTTGAAACCCCCCTCTCCCCGCCGAAAAAAGGACGAAGATTGTTCACGGATCACGGATGTCTGCGTCTTGGTCATTCCAGCTCTGCAGCTTTGTACTGTTAGTTCGGCAGCATAGTACTGTTCGTTAAAAGCGAGAAAATGTGTGGTTTTTCATTCGATCGAGTATTTCATATGAAGGCATTGTTTTTAATCGCGCCATTCCTACTGACGTCATTGTAATGAACCATGCTCATTTCAGTTGGGAAAACCACTAAGAGAGTCTTTCTGAGAATGTATACAGGCAGGCGGCGAGTGAGTGTCTGCCATTATAATGAAAACTCCCCAACCTGATTGTGACTGACGGTAGGCAAGCTGGCCTACCATTACAATGAAAATTCCCTAACCCAGTCTTCATATGAGAAAAGACGTAGGTGACTTGCCCGTCGCGCTTCTAGGGCAACTTTAAGAGCTATGTAACTTAATACAATCTTGCTCACAACGTTTACACTACCTAACCTAGAATTCTGTATAAAATTTAAAATTCCGTTGCGAAGCACGGGTACATCAGCTAGTGTATTAATATAGCACCAACAAATAAACGGGCACCGGTGAGTTCTATCTAACACATATCACTGTTACTGTCCATATTATGTGTTGACCGTGATTTCTTAAGCTCGTCAGGTGAAACACTGCCATCATCATCATCATCATCATCATCATCATCATCATCATCATCATCATCGACTGTTGAACAGAATATTCCTGCTACGTAATATCCCACTAACTCGTTTAGAGTTTCGACGACAATGATAGGTACGGGATACGACTGACAATGTGATGCCCGTGGTCTGAGTCAAGGTACAGGATTTGGCTGGTATTAAAATGAAAAACCGTGGGTAACCACCTTCGAAGCTACCGATAATGGCGATCTAATCCATTATCTCTCGAGATCAAGTTTATAGCTATACGAACCGGGCCCTGTAGCCAACTTGATCGATTTGCGTATATAATAATAATAATAATAATAATAATAATAATAATAATAATAATAATAATAATAATAATGATAATAATAATGTTACCTCACACTAAACACTTTTCCTGTTTATGGAGACACGAGATGACGGAATATTGTCCTGCAAGAGTTCCTTTACGTGTCGATATATCTATGGTACGAAGTTGAATTATCTGATCACCTTCAAATACCACCGAACGGAGCCGGGATCGAACCCACCATCTACATCGCTGATGAGTACATGGAAGTCTACATTACAGTGGTTCTGTACGAACACGTCATCATGATCATTCTATATGATGGTCAGTCGATATTCTTTATTTCATTCAGAAATCATGATATCAATTGAAAGGGTAATCCCAGATCATGTCCTTGTATCGTATCATTAATTTTAAATAAGTATAGGACATCCTACAGTTACCACGTACGACGTAACTGTGATCGATGACGGCTTTAGGTAGGTACGGTAAACTGACCAGAGTATTCTGAATTACATCATTACTTGCAAGAAGCTTCTCTCCTCTCTATGAGAGACTGTCCACAAGAATGATGATACCCGAAGAGTGCACGTACCATGTTGACATGTTGTATAAGTAACGTCGGTAAGTCATAACCTGAGCATGTACTGAATTGTGTATAATGTAAATAATAATCATCCATAATCTTTCTTTATACTGAATGAATTAAAATATGTACTTTACTTTCCGAATTTTTATTTTGAATGTTAAATTTAAAATAACTGGAATAAATTCGTTAATGGTTTATTTACACATGTACATTTCACAAGATAAACTCACTAATCTCATTCTAAAGAATTAAATTGGAGGAAACGTAAGGTATACTAGGATCTATTGAAATTGATGATTTAAAGCCTGTATAAAAGCCAGATATTAGGTGGAATGGTATGTTTGAGCTTAAATAAGTCACTGAATTCAAAGTAGCTCTATCTTTAAAACCACCCTTTGAAATCCTTCCGCTCTGTAATATAATATAAATCTTAGATACAATATCTCATTACAACTGAAAATCCTTCTGTAAATCTTTTGATAAAATTGTGTTTCACCTCTACACGCTTAACGAATGGCTGTGTTCATGCGGTTGCTCTTTTCGCAGTTTCCTTTCCTGGGCTGGTAATGATGAGCGTGGACTTTATTACACTGAAATGTGGCGCAATTACTCTGACTTTGTTTATTGCCAGAGACTCTGGCTTTTGGTTTAGTGATTATGAAGAGATGGCACATTATGTTTCTGTTGATGGTGATTGGACTATTTGCGTGGACTTTATATCCACCTGAAGGAAATGAAGGTCCACTACACAAGCCATTATTCCGAGATGTCGCTATACGGAGGAACATTTCTCGATATTCCATTCGCAGCATATCGAGGTTTCGGCGGTTCAAATCCAGATTGCTACAATTAAAAATTGTCATTTTAGATACTTTTATCCCTGGAATCTAAATACTGTGTATCTTCATAGTAAAGTACATGTGAGTTCTGCGAACACCGAACGAATTGGCCGTGTGGTTAGCGGCACGCAGTTGTGAGCTTGCATTCGGGAGATAGTGGGTTCGAACCCCACTCTCAGCAATCATCAAGATGGTTTTACGTGGTTTTCCGTTTTCACAAAAGGCTGCTTCTTAATTAAGGTCACGGCCACTTCCTTTCCACACCCAGCCTTTTCCTATCCTATTGTCGCCATAAGATCTATCTGTGTCGCTGCGACATGAAGTATTTCTGCGAATAAATCAGAATTTCTGGGAAGATAACTTGTTGATGAACTGAGAAATATATGTCTCATTTCCAGTATACAACAGATATTAAACAGAATTATTAAATACATCGTGAAAACCGCTTCATGAATAGTTTTACACTTAGAATAATCGTGATAAAATAATTTGAAAATATATATTTATGTACTGTATATTTTCACTGGACGTTCTAAAAGTTTAAAACTCTTGTATTGCACAATCTACTTCCTGAACTGTTGTACTAAGGAACTGAATCGTCGATTTCAATTATGTTTACCTGTGACTTTGAGATTTCGTTAACTGCCATTGCAGTTTCTAAGTATTTTTGATATTTTATGCACCATTTACTCTCATCTAACGTATTGAAGACTATATAAACTAGCACAATACACGCAGCCTACGGACCAGTTTCCATTCCATGATTACACCACCATCCAGTAGGGAAGCAAAAATCTGCTAAACTGTTTATAAGGACTGGATGAATAGCGTATTGGTAGATGTCTTTACCACGGAAATAACTGTAATCCGATCTTTTTCCAACCCTTAATCATCGATTAAAGTCACACTACTTTTGATCCACTGAAACAACTGATATTGGGATCCAAACCTGTCTCTGTAAAATAGATTTGACAATTGAATGCCTCTTCGCTTTTGCAAATAATCTATAAGAGTATTATCAAGACTCATTTCATAGGTCTCACGATTATAAAAAAGTGTTAAAAACTGTATTTAGAAGGCTCTGGTGTTAAGAGTCTGCGATAAATTCATCCACGCTTTCTTGTAAATTGTTGCCATTATTGAATGGTGGTTCAGGAACATCATTTTAGAATTTTGAATGTAAATTCTCAAAATAAATATCCAATAATAAAGAAATTCAAAATATAACGGACACTAAAAATACTAAGTAGGGGACCGAGCGAGTTGTCCGTGCGGTCTGGGTCGCGTAGCTGTGATTTTGCATTCGGGAGATGATGGGTTCGAAACCTACCGTTGGCAGACACGGAAGTGGTTTTGCGTGGTTTCCCATTTTCACACCAGGAAAATGCCAGGGCTGTACCTTAATTGAAACTTCGGACCCAACCATCCAGATCCTATCACCTCCCAATCCTTGAGTTACCGACAACCTTCGATGTGTTAGTGACGTTGAAAAGTGACAGCAATTTCTTTATTACTTATTATTTACGAAGTATGTGCTTAAAAATTACCTCGTATAGGAGAACACATTTGTAGTTTATACCAACATGTAAAGAGCTTACTTAAACATTTATTATAAACCGTGGACGAATTTATAGCGGACTCTTTAACTCCATAGCCTTTTTTTTTTTTTTTTTTTGCTAGTTGCTTTACGTCGCACCGACACAGATAGGTCTTATGGCGACGATGGGACAGGGAAGGGCTAGGAGTGGGAAGGAAGCGGCCGTGGCCTTAATTAAGGTACAGCCCCAGCATTTGCCTAGTGTGAAATGGGAAACCACGGAAAGCCATTTTCAGAATTCTTAACGCTTGTTATGGTCATGAAACCTATGAAATGAGTCTTAATAATCCTCTTATAGTTGATTTACAAAAACAATGGGGCATCAAATTATCAAATAGAAACAGTAGCACGTAAAGAATAGTCCCCAGTGAGCGTTCAGTGATTTTAAATTGTTCTGCTCAGCCCAAATCGAACGGCATGCCGGATTCTAAGAGTCAATAGATCACCGACAAGATCAGGAACAATGCAGTAATAGCTGTCTTAGTTGTTATTATTGATGCGTGCTTCCTTTCCGCATACCTATGCATGTTCATGGAAGGTTCTTAACTGTATGTCTTAAGTAGAATATCCTAGTTCTTTGGGATTTAGGATCACTGGTGTTCACTGATACTTAGAATAAGGTACAATCTTAGTATTTTCCAGTAATAAAAATGCTTACGGTAAACTACACTAAATACAAATTGGCACCGGCATTTCCTACATTCAAGAACACTTCCATGTACCCGCACTGTACACCTACCGGGCGGAGAGACTCAACTGAAAACAAACAAGCTTGTATGTAGTTTTATGTGGCTGCTGATATATCGATCATCGCAAGTGTAATACGAAAACAGTGACGTGATGTTTCCTTTCAAGAATACCTCACGCATTGACCGATATATGAACAGTGATCAACTGGGTGAGAGTCACGCGACGATGTCACTCGGTTATTACATCTGTGAGTGGCTTGGTTAATACGAGTTGATTTTCTGAACATAAATTCGCGAGTTCGAAAAGGCTCATCCCGATAGTATTTGAAGGCACTCAAATGTCAGTATATTTACCGGCACGTACAATAATGGACAAAATATACGGCACTTCGGTGACTGAGATAAACGTAAAAGAAATCAGTAGGACGTAAGACCTATAACGTCCATAGTTCACGTCCCAACAGCGATAGTTGTTCTTTATTTTATCAAAACTATCTACAGACTCGCAGTGTACCAGTGAACTTGAGCTGCATGTTCATCATTTTGCGATGTCCTCTCTGTTAGCAAAAATGTTCACCATCCCTCCATGGAAGCGTCCACAAACACATCACTCTTGAATTAAATCTCTAAATTGAGAAGCGGCTTGAATTACACCCACCGAATGTGATTACATGTTGTACGTGCACAAATTAATCACAGTCCGCGCATCCGCATATACAGCTCCTGGAATATTGGATAGTTCCTTTGTTCTATGGCCCTTTTTGTTTCGCTCCTGCACCATAGCAGTCCTTGAAAAGCAGGGACTAACATTTGAATATTTTTGTGCTATCATTTACATTTTTAAGCCTTTGATCTCTTATCAAAACTAACCAAGCTCAAATATCGAACCAGTCATTTTGTTTAACATGCACAGTAGCATCTAATTAATGATATACTTATGCGATCAACGCAGTTTTGACCTGAACGATTTTGTGTCATTTAGTTTTTAAGGGCATCGGGACGTGGAAAGTCATCAAAAGTCATATAATAGTGTTTCACTTCTTTGAATAGAGTAGTCTTTCCTGAATCCAAAAATACATAAAGATATGTGTGTTCCTGCACGAAATGGATGTTTAAATAGGGTGGCACCACTGCTACTCCCACTTAGCTGTCATCTAATATTACATTTCTGAATGTGAAAATTTTAAATATTGAAGGACTCAAGCAAACTTAGTGGGCTTCCTTTATTGCCCAAAATCTAAATGAGATTTAAATACTTGTACACGTCCTTGGACCGTGCTAGCACGGCGAGGAAATGCGCATCGCTAGAACCTCTATCTCCCAGACCCACACAGGAACCTGAATCACCATCCTTGTAGAGATCCGTGGTTTTCCACAAAACAGAATGGCTCGTCAGAGTGATATGATTGCTCAGAAAGACAAGAATGTAGGACATAATTCATCTAACCGTTCGTTTAGAATCCTCTGCAAATGAATCTGACGATGGTGATCGTGAGAAGAAGGGAATATATGAACTTTCAATTCCATTCTACAGGCAAGCATATAACCTTAGAAATAAAGAAAATAAGATAGAAGTAATAGGTTTGCTGATCGTGAATAGGAGAGCAAAACTTCTAAAATTCGTTGAGTTCTGAAAGACATTCCACTTACCGTTAGCTGTTCGTGACATTGCACTTACAGCCTTATAATCATCAATAATTTATGAAACTATCTTACGCGATTAAAATTCAGTAGATTGACTTATTTATTTTTTATTACACGCTTTTTTGCCGTGAGAAATATACAAAGCAACCTCTAAATTGAGAAATAGTTCTCATGTGATAAATAAATAAATAAATAAATAAATAAATAAATAAATAAATAAATAAATAAATAAATAAATAAATAAATAAATAAATAAAACCAGATAGATAGATGCACACACAAAATGTATGTTTTCCTCCTAAATTATGAGTAGTTCGGCACTAATTCTCCTTGGCCCTTTTCCCATTTTCTAGTATTGGCTTTATCTGAAGATTTATCCCAGTTCTATTGCAAGATGCCCTTCTTGATGCCAACCCTACGTAGAGGGATCTAATAACTATTGCGTGTTTGTATAGTGACTGGTAATGAAGTGTAAATGAAGATGCATGTTGAGAAGAATACAAACAAATACAAATACAAAGTCACCAGGCCAGAGGAATTAAACATATGCGGTTAATATATCCGGCTTTCCTGGGAATAGTACCCATGGCCCTCTCATCTGAAATTTACTACGTCGACCATTCAGCTAAGGAATTGGATGTGAGTAGTATCGCTCTAAACACCTCCAGATTTTTGAGGGGAAATATGTTCCTTCTTCACAGCCCATTTTCATGGGGTAAGATCATTTTTTACACACTTTCCAAGACTATATCGTAGGCAATTGTGTTTTTACAAGTCAAACAAACCCCATATCGCTAGAGCTCCGGTAGACCTTGGACTACAAAGCGACAAATGATCAGCCTGCAGGTTACGAGGTCACGCGTGGTTAGTGCAACGAGTCCTCTCGGCCTTTATTCTTTGGCTTTCTAGACAAGGGTCACCATCTCACCGTCAGATAGCTAAGTAGACCTCGAACCAGGCCTCAGATGCAGGTAAACATACATGACCTGGCCGGATATTGAACTCGGACCCTCCTCGTGAGTGGCAAACACGCTACTTCTAGACTACTGGGCTTAACTTGTACAACAAAAAAATCAAAACAACCTATATGACATATGTGAAACTGGAAAATGTGTTTGGAAGCTCGCGGATCTATCACGTCCGAAGGACTCAATGTATCTGGATTAAAATTTGCACACCCTATTAGAGAATGGCTTGGAATATTAAATTAGGCTACCTAAATGAAATTGCCTTCGGAGACAAAAAAGTTAAACACCTCGAAAGACAGGAGGAAATTAATCGAAACTGTTCTTGTTGAGAGGTTATGTGATTTTATTTCAGTAATTACAAATTCAAGTGGAACGTACAACGAAGTTAGCAGTATGAGCACACTGATGGTCACTTACCAGTAGGACGTTGCTAACCCTTGGACCCTGGATGTGTGCAGTAATTCGGTTAGGAAGAGTTCCTGAGTCACGCTGGCCCACAACATCCTGGATAAAGGCACAGGGACGGAGTTGACGTTCGATCTGGTCTAACGCATGTTCTATCGGGTAGAGATCGGCGAGCCTGGTGGCCAAGGGTGTACCTCAGCATCATGTAGGCATCTAAACTTTAAGATGTAACAGTTCCACAAACAGCTGTGCATAATTTAGTAGGAGTATTTTTATAATTGAGCTCTCAGATATCATCGTAACACGTTTAAGTGTGGTGCCTATCCGGATGAATAAACACTGCCGTTAATTTCGCAAAACTTAGCCTCATTCCACATCAAGGTCCTAAGTCTCTCTCCTTTTATTGTTTTCATGTAATACATTAGATCTAATTTTATATACATCACCATAAATATTGTAAATGTGAAGAGGAGACTGTTACAAGACGTCTGGGGAGGCTACTTTCAAATGACAGCGCCTGAAAGTGCTGGGATGTAAAATTACGAATATGGAGTGCAGTGACGAACCGATTCGTGAATGCACTGACTAAACAGTTAGTTCTATTCACAAATGGGGCGTATCACATGTACATAGAATTGAGTTTCCAACAAAATCAATTTCATACGCATTTTCTTGCTATTTCTACGAGCTATTATATTAATTATCGACGTATGTTTTCATCTACAGATAGTAAAATATTGCGAAAAGGTATTAGAAAGGGAAATGAGTATATATTTAGTAAATGAAGTTCCAAAACAAATCACGTGCATTTTCTTCGAACATTAGCGAATTCGGCGTGGCCAGGCCAGGGTACGCCAGGATCATGATTGGTGTTAGAGGAACAATTCCAAAGAGACGCTGGACTTCCTAAGAATCAAAAAAATTCGCTGAAACCATCATCCATACCGTAGCGGACTGTGTGCTAAGGAAGTTGTTGGCGAATATAACATGCCATTTATACTCCTTGACCTGAAAAACTGTATTGCATTTTATTTTACCAACATTATCCGAAAGAGAAAATCCGACACATGGTTGACAATTTAAATGTTGAGTTTCACCTCAAAACCCATTTACACGCATACAGCAGAAGTATTGTTCGTATGGGCTGGTTACGAGGCCGATCATATCTATTCCCTAATAGTAGAGGTGTCTATCAGGTGGATTATCTCTCTTCAGAGGCATTTTGTTCGCAACTAAGAATCTTCACTTGGTAACTGAGCTGAGTGTCATTTACAGCTGTATTAGAGAAGTTTCTTTTGCTATTGGCTTTACGTCGCACCGACAGAGATAGGTCTTATGGCGACGATGGGATAGGAAAGGTCTAGGAAGTGGAAGGAAGCGGCCGTGGCCTTAATTACGGTACAGTCCCGGCATTTGCCTGGTGTGAAAATGGTAAACCACGGAAAACCATCTTCAGGGCTGCCGACAGTTGGGCTCGAACCCACCATCTCCCGATTACTGGATACTGGGCACACTTAAGCGACTGCAGCTATCGAGCTCGGTGCCGTGCGTTTTAATGGAAATATAATTCTATAATAAAATTAAAGAAACAGAGTACTGATATTGTGGATATGACAAAAGAAACTGTATGATGCCTGATCTGTGTTGTTAGAGCTGAAATATTATTATGTATTTCTTTTGGATAAATTATACCTTTCATGCTTGATTGCGGTTTAAGTGCTCTAATCCACAATGATTTGATTTTTCTTTGACTGACAATTGGTATTTAGAGTTTAATGCACAAATACCTAGAAAAAGAATTTTATTGAATAAAACCCTATTATAATTAAAAATACTGCCATAATAAACAGAAAAAAACTCAACAAACAAGTGGATATTGACCATAAAAAGACCCAATGATCTTAAAGGAAAGGAAGGAATTTGAATGCCCTTCCTTTCATGGCATCAATACATTTGATTTCCAATGTTGTGGGTTTTGTGGTTTACACTGGTTATTATAGCATTACAATATTGTATTCTTTAAATGCTCTAATTCAGTTCACAATCTCAAAGACTACTTTGAGTAGTTTACTACGCTACTCAAAGCAGTTCTTATTGTATGTTATCCACAACAATTCTGTACACGCATTCTCCTCCACGTTCGATATCGTACATTTGTATCTTATCCAGCATGATTGAAAACATTTATTTTTAATGTTGAAACTACGACCACGAAAAAAATCCGCGGGTAGAAGCTAGCAAAATAATGTCTTCCGTGAAAATTGTACCGAACGTTCTGGCAAAAATTTCGATTTTTAAGTGTGATTCGTTGTTATCTACACCTCTCATGATCAACTGAGGGAACAATATAGTTTAAATCATGCATGTATTTTGTCATAATTGATGTTAAAACGAATGAAAGCCAAGTGAACTGGCTACGTGGTGTGGGCTGCATAGATGTCAGCTTGCATACGAAAAATAACTGATTTCAACCCCCCCCCCCCCCGCATCGACAGTCCTAAAAATGTATTCATTGATTTTCAATTGTCACATCTAGCAAATGCTGGGGTACAAGCCACCATAGATGTCATCCAAACGCAACCGAGCTATCTTCATTAGTATTATCATTATGAAATTACGGAGCAAGATGGAACAAACTTCTATTTAAATACTGCTTCCTTACCAGGCATGGTAAGTTATCGGAAAAATAACTCAGCAAGGGGTCATGCGAATTTTTTAAAATATACTTGTATTCATTGTAGTTACAATATAGTGAAACATTTGCTAGTGATTTCTCCTATTATAATCACGATACTGAGTCTACTACACTCCAATTATATCGTATTCTTGAGGGAATCGTTATACAAAACTGTTACTGGAATCTAGAGAAGCCTACACAAAATCCTGTAATGATATCCAGCCGCTATAACAGCTACACGTTATACCCACTACATGGTAGACCAACCCGCACAACAGCCTGTTTTCAAAACCCACAGCCTGTTTCCAGTCATTCGACCGAGTCAGGAATGGAACGAATGAAGCCTCCACCTAGCGGCGAGGGTAGGAATTGTGCCGAAGCCTGACGCACTCCTTTGGGGTAATGTTTAATGACTGACAGACGAAATGATAATGGAGAGTGTTGATGAAATGAAAGATGACATGGAAAACAGGAGTGCCCGGAGAAATAACAGTCCCGCCTCCACTTTCTCCAGCACAAATCTCGCACGGAGTGACCGGGATTTGATCTATGGAACCCAGCGGTGAGAAGGCGGCGCGCTGCCGCCTGAGTCACGGAGGCTGTACATCAGCCTGTCATGGTATCTAATTCAATGTAGGCAAACCCGCACAACAATGTCCACTGAATAGCAGGCAACCCTGCACAACAGCCAGTTACGACGGGCATTTAATAGCACGGCAACTCGCACTAGCCACTGCATGGTAAACTAACGAACTGGAAAGCCTACTCTAGTCTCCACTACATAGACGGCAAAACCGCGCAACAGCTTGCTTTCATGCCTATTTCAGTGTAGGCAAAACGGCACAAAAGTGCCATATCCAACGCGAGGTAGGCGAACCTACACAATAGCGTGTCGTCATAAGCATTTCATAGCAGGCAACCCCGCATAACAGCTTGGTATCGTTTCCAGTCTGTGGTGATCTTCCTGGTGGTGCCTAGAAGGTGGGCAATTGTTTACTTCGCCGTAGCATAGTAATTATCCCCGTCCTAACAGAAAATTACGGCCTGCTAACGAGGTCTATTCCATATATTTGTTTGCACATGTATGGTCTGCTAAGTGATAAACCGTGGTGTGATATTACCTAAGATGGAAAATTAATTTGAGGATTAGAAGGGCTCTGGAGTTCATCATTTCTGTATATTTGAATATTTGCCTGACAAATCTCGATTTAAGCCATAAGATGTAAAAATTGGTGGCATAACTAGTTTCATCAGTAATACTTCAATGTACATATTTACTTGTAATTCATTGTCGAATACATGAACAACGTATGGCAGGAGATTGAGGTGGTGGTGGTGATTTTTGTTTTAAGAGGAAGTACAATGAGGTAATCATCCTCTAAGGAGATTGAGGCAATGATCTCATTGCGGTTGAAATGATAAACTGCAATAAAACATTATAATTATGTAATAACATAAGTACATATATTGCATATTAAAAACAATTAAAGTAAATTGTGTCGAATAGGAAGTTTACAATGAAAGGTATCTGAATTTATTCTGGGACTTTAAGGATTCATTGACTATATTTGATTGTTCAAATAGATTTGCACAGAGAGTATTACAGTTGCAAACACTCTCCCTATGATTGTTATAGGAGCCCCGGTGTATAAATTATTGAAGTTAATCCAGTTCCTTTGAAGAATAGTGTTCTGGAATTCCGAGGTTGTTATTTTTTAATTTGACCTTATCACGTACGAATACGTATAATTCCGTGTATGTAATTAATCTCCTTTATTTTGTTTAGTGAACATTGGTACACTATTTCATATTTCTAGAAAAATACAGTAATATCTATAAGATAAATAAAATTGGCCTAAAACATTAAATATAGGTGAATTGCATTTCGAGCATCTCGTAAATATGTTAAATATGTTAAATATCACGTTGTATCTATATTCAGAGAAAGTACTGTATTATTTTTTTACATCTATAAGTAAAACGTAATCCTCCAAACCTCAGATCCATTCTTGTTTATTAATGTTCTACTATTTGGTCGACAATAATTATCAGCCCCAAAATCTGTGTACTTTGATGTATTTACTGTTGTGCAATGTAACATCTCTCAATACAGATAGAGTTTTTGAAGTCTATTAAGATATGCAGTACTCTGTGCACTTTAATATGCAACTCTTTAACACTAAAGTTGCAATGTTTGTCGACATCACTGTGTATACCAACATCCTGCACAAAGGAGAACTTATATGAGGGGCGGTAACTATTGTAACAATTATACGGAAATAATGAACCCAAAAGTTATGAGAGTGTGTACCGTATATTAACACGAATGTCTATGTTTTCTTCAGCTTTCCATTCAATAAAGTGTTATAAGGCACACATTTGTTTATTTGCTTGTACTGCCCAACAGACTTTGTGCTTTCAAACTTCCTTATTTTAACTTCTTTCGTATTTCCTCTCAAAAACATATTATTAATGTTTAAACTTTCTTGGATGAAAATACGATAGTTTGCACTCCATTCTTGTAAAAATAAGCATTAGCGAGATATGAATATCAAATTAAACCACGTTCAATGAAAGTATCATGACGCATTAACTAGCATTAAATTAAATCTCTATTTTCGAAAACACCTGTATGTAGAGTTAAGGAAATCACTTTGTACGGTAGGTAATACGTTTACAGTTTCGGAACGAGAAGTTGTTTCTGTTTCTGTTGCTGTTGTTGTTTGTTATTGTTATAATATAGTGATAAATTGCTTCAACTGTGAAGCTTCATAACAGACATGGCTGCGGCATAAGAATTCAAGTTTGGATATCGAACTTCAGCCAATCTTGACTGAAGCTATTACTGTATTCGCAGCGATTATCCTCGTCCCATTACAATAATAACCTAAGTATATTACTAGTGATATATGCTATACTGTGGCAGCACCGCTTTCAGAATTCACATTCACAGTTACTTCAATTGACATTTATTCCTGAGCACTGATAAAATACATGCTTACAAAAATGTTTGTGGGAATATGCGAGGCTGATTTTAGACATGTAACTTACTTAGTATACGGAATGTCTGTCCAGAAGTGCTTCACTACGGTGGTCATCAATCGTCAATTAAGTACGCCCCTATGGACTGAGTTTGCCGCCACTTGATGCGAACAGCTACACGGAACAGGTCAGACCACTGCGGCGTACGTAATGCACGACTGGTGGTCTACCCGCCTGGGGAGCGCAGGAATACCTCGTTTCAGGTCGATTACGTGTCGATGTGCTTCTGTCTACACACATACGGCTTCAGTAACGAACATAGATATTGGGACTCTATTTCTTGCTCCTTCGTATTCTTCCTGTATGCAACAGAGAATAATAACAGAAAGTGGAAAATCTGATCATAAACAGCATATCAGACCCGTAGGAACATTTAAGTCTGCAGTGATTGGTGTAAAAGTGTGATATACCAAAACGTTCGTTCTTTCTTTCTTTCTTTCTTTCTTTCTCAATCAGTTTTCCCTCCAGGGTTGATTTTTCTCTCGGACCGCCTCAAGAGCGTGAGACGTTGGGTAGGGGGATACAGCTGTAGAGAAGGACCAGTACCTTGCCCAGATCCCCTCACATGCTATACTGAACAGGGCCTAGTGGGAGGATGGGAAGATTAGAAGGGATGGACAAGAAAGGGGTAAGGAAGCGGCCCTGTCCTTAAATTATCATGCCGGCATTTGCCTGGAGGAAATGTGTGAAGCCACGAGAAATCCCCCTTCGAGGAAGGCTGAGGTGGAAAATGAACCCTTCTCTACTGAGGCTGAGTGGAGCTCGTGCCAGCACTCGTTCCACTTTTCAAATTTCATGGTGGAGCCGGGAAATAAACCTGGGTCTCCGGGGGTGGCGGCTAATCACACTAACAACTACACCACAGAGGCGGGATATCTTAGATATGGGATAATAAATTACTGTTCAGTCATGAGAGGCAAAGGAATACATGGTTTAATTTCCTTCAACCAAAAAAGTACCCGTTTCCCTTTTCATTGCGATGGGTGAAAACAGAAACCACTATGTCCAAATCATAAATATTATATTGTCTCTTTGACTCTGGTCTCTACGTAACGTTAGCCATCCTTTTCCTCCTTAACGTTGGATTACAGTGTACGTTAGCTATTATATCCCTTTCAGACCTGAAAGAAAACTGGAGGTGTGAATTTTTGTTTGTACGTCAAGAACTGACTAAAATGCTCCTCAATACACATATTAATAGTTTATTTTACAAAATAAAAACTAACATCCGAAAAACTGGACCCACACAATTGTGCGTATCAAAATTCAAAACCTCGTTGTATCACGTACGATGGTGTAGCTTCAAAATTTACGTTCACTAACCAATGTACACACTTCATTGAATATATTCCGGTATTCAGTAAAGCTTCTAGATTAATATAAACGCAGTAAATAAATACTTACTTTCGGCACTACTGCTTCCTGCCATCTCGCCGATCAACTGTGCTTTTTAAACTCTTCTTCCTTCGCCCTGCCGGTCAAGCGCATACTAAAATCAATTGAAATACACGCCACGTGTCCTGCACAATCACTGCAGTCCGGTGTAGCGCCGAAAAAACATCAAATACGGTCAGGGATAACTAAAATACGAACCCGCACAATTGTGCGTACTCGGTATGAAAGGGATATATTTATCTCATTCCCTTGCATATACTTGGCTTCTGTGTTACTTATTTCTTTGTTTTATTTATATTTAGAGTGTGCTATTTGTATTTTGAAAGTGTTCAACCTGTCCAATAAATATGAAAATGTACCACACGGTACCCGGCTAGAAAGCCAAAATTATTATCTTAAATTAAGCTAGGGGCAGTAGCACCCAAAATGGGGGCTGGCCCACCTACAGGTACTTGAGAGATTTAAAAGGGGGGCATCAACTTATTCAGATGGAAACAGAAACATGTGAAATGATAAATGGAGGAATTAGTATATATACGGAATTAAAACTTGTAATCTATCCCAACTGTGTTCAGTATTCTTCTAAGATTGAACAGAAAATAAAAATGGATGCTAAGAGTGAAAGAAACTATTCCTGTGTATTTGAATTCATCATTCTCTAGCCAGCTACACCTATCAGATCCTACAGTCCAACATTGCCTCAGTGCAAATTTTCATCGGATGTCCAGCAGATCATTTCCCATTTGTTTCGGTTTCCTTCTTCTGCCTACTCTTTCAACATATTTATTCCAATTTTGTCTCTATATTACCATTCTTACAACTGACTTTACGTCGCACTGACAAAGATATGTCTTATGGCGACGATGGGACAGGGAAGGGCTAGGAGCGGGAAGGAAGTGGCCGTGGCCTGTACAGCGCCAGCATTTGCCTTGTGTGAAAAGGGAAACACGGAAAACCATCTTCAGGGCTGCCGAAAGTGGGGTTCGAACCCGATATCTCCCGAATGCAAGCTTAGAGCTTCGGGCCCTTAACCATACGGCCATCTAGCTCGGTCCGGTTTTGTCTCTGAGTGTCTGTGTACTGAAGAAAAATTATATTTTGGGGCAAATTTTGTTGTAATTTCCATCTAAATTAATTTGTGTGGAGTTAATTCATTAATTAATTTACTTGTACCTTTGTTTAAACTTCTCTTGAAGCCGACACTAATTGAAAAAGCAGCTTCATGTTGACACGTTCTTAACGTAGGATTAACTTTTATGTAGAAGTATTTGATTGCATTCTAGTCTCAACTACAAATCATAGTTTTTATTAATTTTATTAAATTTGGGTTATCTCAAACTTATTCTGCATTATTGTAAAATATATACTGTATGTTGACTACTCAAGGATTGAAATAACGCACAACGCACAACCGCCTTCAGGGCGCGCAACGGTGGGATTCGTACCCACTATCTGCCGAATGCAACTCATACCTACGCGTCAACTCTCCCGGTATTATTATGCGTATTATTATTTTGTGATTGTTTAGCACATTGCATACATATAACATTTATGTTCCGTTCTACATTCAGGAATGAATCTTATCTCTTTCCCATCCTTGCACTGATGCTTGGTGTTTTAAGGGGCCTAACATCGAAGGTCATCGGCCCCATCCTTGCACTACCAAAACCCATCGATATGTCAATCCGACAAACTACTAGCAATTTTCTCACGTTACATATATATTCTAACAGTGCGAAATTATTTCTTGTGAACTGTCGTGCCTTTCTCGAGATTCTGTAGCTACTTTATGACCTAAACGACAGCTTTGTGATATAGGGGCAGCATACTTGCCTTTTACCTGATTGCTCCAAGTTCGATTCGTGGCCAGTCCGGGGATTTCAATTCTGAACTGATGGAGTGAACTGAGCTCACTTACTTCGTGAGATCAACCGACGAGCTGTCAAGAAGGTATACCAATCCAGCAAAGGATGTCGTCAATCTAACCTCGTAACACTTCGGTATCTTCAGGTCATATGGTTGGGCAGCAAACACGTCCTCTTCGTGTTTGTTTATGATCTATAAATTATACGGTCAACATCATCATAATATATGGCACCGTGTATAGCTTTAAAGTACGTGTACGTGTGTGTATAGATATACTTAATTTTGACTAGGCAATAGTGGCTGCATTGTCCTCTCTTGCAATGCTAAGTTTGAGACTACGGATAACCAAAGCCCCGAGGAGCAACGGAGGTGAACATATATTTGCAGTCCATCATTCAGACGCATGTATTACCATATCATATGCCCAATGGAACATCGGGGACAGAGCAAGGATATTCTGGACACTCGATAAACGTCTAGCTGTTACTACTAGTGATTTTTCCCCACATATCATAAGTCTTGTAATAACGTTCGAATTTAATATTTAGATTAAGGAGATACAGACATATTCTACTTTAGCTTTCTGGTCAGAGTGTAGAGAGGACCTTTAAAACAACAGTACACACTGTATGTACACACACACATACACACTCTGAGAGTGTGTTTACATCGTCCTAGCGCTCTGAACTGGAAGCTGGTCGGTATCCATGGTAACGCGGATTACACAGACGAGTGCGTAGGAAGCGCTGCGTCAGATGCTCACAAATAGAAGCAATTAATACTTGCACAATCCCTGTAGAGGCTTACGTCCCCGCTCATTCCAGAGGACCAATGCACCACCAGTAATACCATTCTTACGTGAGCGTTCGTGTAATTCTCTGAGTTTGATTTACTGTGGATCAGGTCAATGGAGCATGAATGAAAAATTGCATTGTCAAGTTACCTGTGTTAAGTGTACTAAGTTCTGTAGAAGGGCGAAATCAGTGATATTGATTGAGAGATTCTGATATAATCAAATTACACAGAAGAAATACATTTACTAACATATAGAAAACACAGCTACGTTCACAAGGAAGAGAAGACTCATCTTCTATGGTCACCTAGAAAGGATGGCTCTCTAAAACCTAACTAAATCTACAACACATTCTCCCGAAGGCTATGTTAATTCAAATGGAACAAACAGGTCGAAAACTGTTTGGAACAAGCGAGAATTGGCCCATCTATATATAGACCTATATAGAAAGCTTGTCCAGAACAACTTGCTAGAACCTCTGACACTAACCATACCATATCCGGCAAGCCAATGAATTCGAGAACAAAAAAAAAGAAGTACCTGTAACTGATATAAAAACCTACTAGGCGCCAAGAAAATCCCAAGAAAAGTGAAGTCGCGTTTTCCACATATGGTTTAAAAATGGGGGGAAACGTCAGTTCTGCAAAGACTATGTAGATCCTTGGGGGAATGGAAGGTTAAACCTTTCCACTATCCAAAACCTAAGTACGATAGTGCTGTTAGCTCCACGACCCTCTTTCTTTGTTCCCAGGAATTGACTGATTAACAGGATACTTATTTTTATGTAGGCTGAGTGAACCTCAGGACCATGTATCTCTCCAGAATTCGAAATATCATTTCTAAAGTTTTCGAGTTTCTGTTGGGGAAGCGCAACTGTGCCGTTCCCAGTTAATCCATAAAGTATTTATCGTCCCGGTTAGGCAACCCAAATAAATAAATAAATAAATAAATAAATAAATAAATAAATAAATAAATAAATAAATAAATAAATAAATAAATAAATAAATAAATAAATAAATAAATAAATAAATAAATAAATAAATAAATAAATAAATAAATAAATAAATAAATAAATAAATAAATAAATAAATAAATAAATAAATAAATAAATAAATAAATAAATAAATAAATAAATAAATAAATAAATAAATAAATAAATAAATAAATAAATAAATAAATAAATAAATAAATAAATAAATAAATAAATAAATAAATAAATAAATAAATAAATAAATAAATAAATAAATAAATAAATAAATAAATAAATAAATAAATAAATAAATAAATAAATAAATAAATAAATAAATAAATAAATAAATAAATAAATAAATAAATAAATAAATAAATAAATAAATAAATAAATAAATAAATAAATAAATAAATAAATAAATAAATAAATAAATAAATAAATAAATAAATAAATAAATAAATAAATAAATAAATAAATAAATAAATAAATAAATAAATAAATAAATAAATAAATAAATAAATAAATAAATAAATAAATAAATAAATAAATAAATAAATAAATAAATAAATAAATAAATAAATAAATAAATAAATAAATAAATAAATAAATAAATAAATAAATAAATAAATAAATAAATAAATAAATAAATAAATAAATAAATAAATAAATAAATAAATAAATAAATAAATAAATAAATAAATAAATAAATAAATAAATAAATAAATAAATAAATAAATAAATAAATAAATAAATAAATAAATAAATAAATAAATAAATAAATAAATAAATAAATAAATAAATAAATAAATAAATAAATAAATAAATAAATAAATAAATAAATAAATAAATACATAAATACATAAATGCATAAATAAATAAATACATAAATAAATAAATAAATAAATAAATAAATAAATAAACCATTGCAATGAACATAAGTTTATAACCACGTGATCCAGCCGTGTATCCTCCTCGCGTTGTAAATACAAACATTATAATTATTTTACAATTTGCATTACGTCGCACCGACACAGATAGTTTTTATGGTGACGGTGAGATAGGAAGGGCCTAGGAGTGGGAAGGAAGCGGCCGTAGTCTTAATTGAGGCACAGCCCCAGCATTTGTCTAGTATGAATGTATTATTTGGCATAATTGTTATAAAATGGTTTGATACAAGCAAATGCTTTGCTTTATCCATGTCTGTCAGCTATAAATTATACTTCCGTAAGAGGCTTCGGAGTGTCGTTAGTTTCAATTTGATGCCTATGGGCGACAGTTTGTCTGTAAGGATGTCGCCCTACCTATGATGAATTCTAATGTTGAAGTAGTTACCGAAACCCAGCCCCCGAGCCATCTGAATTAACCCGGTTGTAAATAAAACCCGAAACCCCTGTAACTAAAGCAGCACGCTAACCATTTAGCCATGGAGCCGGAATTCTGTTCAGTTCAGATCAAATTTCCATCACTCTTAAAGAGGAAGGGTTAGTTTAAGGAGCCTGATTAATTGAAATATCTTCAAAACTCATACAGCGCAGCAGATGACGGCACTACGTCGCAGGCTTTCATAAAGATTACACCATTACTACAAAATAAGAGCGTTATTAAAGTTGGAATTTTCCTAATAAATTACTCACAATAAAGTGCTCAGTCTGAAGCTTCCCTCCTTTTTATAGCAGAATATTATGATCACTAGAAAAATTATAATAAAAATGGATGTGGCTGTGTTATGAACATTAGAATTAGGGATTCTGAGAACTGCGAGCAGAAACTGCAATTAACAATTGAAATAGAATCATTTGACATTTTATGTATTAAATATTCCATAAAAACAGAAAAAGGTGGTAAGAGTAGTATAAAAGGAAGAGTAATATCTAGTAACTAGTTCTATAGGTTGACTTCTTATTATTAACTAGCAAAATTCTGGATCGTCGTCAAAGCAAAGCACTAAATTACCAGATAACATGTTTCAAATTACAGTGTGTTACAAATATTTGTTTCCATTAAAACTACGTCCTATAATCTTTGTTCAGTTTTTATTCATCTCTTCCATTTTTTCATACGGTATATTCGATCTTTTGTTTAATTTATCTGTGTATTCTGTAGCTTTTAGTACAGTAAGTGTCCGAGGACAAGGTCGGCTCGGCCGGTGCAGATATTTTATTTGACGCCCACGGGTGACCTGTAAGTCTAGATGTAGGATGATGATAATGATGTACGGAGGGTCTGAAATCTGGTGTCGGCACACAGCCTAATCTTATCGAATAACACCAAGGAGACTTGCTCATGGCTTATCTTCCCCATCGATGAACAAATCACCATCAGAAGCACTCAGCGAGTTGGCCGTGCGATTACGGCCGCGCAGCTGTGAGCTTAAATTCGGGAAATAGTGGGTTCGAATTCCACTATCGGCAGGCCTGAGAATGGTTTTCCGTGGTTTCCCATTTTCACATGTGGTAATGCTGAGGTTGTACCTTAATTAAGACCGTTGCCGCTACCTTCCAAATTCTAGCCCTTTCCCATCCTTTCGTTGCCGAATTCATTCAATGTGTTAGTGCGATGTTAAGCAAGGAGCAAAAAGGAAAAACTATATCAACAGCGTTGTATGCCCTCACTGCATTTGAACCTTGCGGAGAGGTTTACAATTGAATCCACACGTTTATCACGCATTCTAGTTATTATAAATTCTATATCAACACCTTTCCTACCCTGCCGACCAACATTTTAATGGTGAAATTATTTGGCTCCAATGGGACTCGAACCGGCTAATGGAGGTATTAGACCATATACATAGCTTTTATCCCTTAAACATCATGGCGACTATACATACTGAGCATGATTTTAATAATGGATAATAAATTGCATAGTAATAGAATACTGTATTCAAAATAACATTCATTCATGACTTCTTACTCACAAGCATTTACATATACCATATTGTTGAAAATTAGCTGTAAGGTAATTAATGTATGCTTACGTAAGAAGCAGAAAGATCAAAATGCAGAAGCGCAAAACAAACTAATGGAAAATACATACGATACCTTGAATATTAGCAATGTAATGTTTGATACCACACGAGCACCCAGCCCTGATCCTAGGGTATTAATAAAAATGATATTTGTTTTAAGCCAAATTACTACCGTTTCGTTTTTCTTGTTGTTTTTACAAGTTGCTTTAAGTCGCACCGACACAGATAGGTCTTATGGTGACGATGGGAGAGAAAATGGCTAGGAGTTGGACGGAATCGGCCATGACCTTAATTAAGGTACAGTCCTAGCATTTGTCTCGCGTGAAAAAAAAGAAAACCACGGGAAAACATCTTCAGGGCTTACCACGGAAAAAACATCTTCAGGGCTGCCGAAAGTGGGGTTCAAACCCACTATCTCCCGAATGCCGGATATTGGCCGCACTCAAGCGACTGCAGATATCGAGCTTGGATTTTACGGTTTTATGAAACGCCGAGGTGTGGAATTTCTTCCCGCGGGAGTCCTTTTAAGTGCCGATAGCCCTAGCGACAAGAGTGTGACATTGCATTTTCTTCCGCGTTATAAAATGGCGTAAAAATAGGACCACGCAAAACGGAGTTTATACAAAGCAAACTGTGATTCAGAATTTTACAGGGGGCCGAATTCGGAGAAGTAAAGCATAATCACGAAGGCGGTGGAAGAGAAGAACATTGAAATGTTAAGTGGATTGTTTGAAAAACACAACATAAAATATATATATTATTATCACAACTAACTGCAAAGATTGAATGCTAGACGTAGACATCATCTGGGGAGGATCGCAAAGAAGTTGGCTAAATACAGATAAGATAGTCTGCAAGTAACTGATAAAAAAGGAAAATACAGCAGGATATTACATATTTATTAAAAAAGAACAGTGGTACAATTCGAAATAAGAAGAGAAAGATTTCGCAGGCAAGGCAAGTGGTCAGACAACCACCAAAATTATGATTGCTGACGAAGCGAAAGATTGCTGAGTAAATATAAGAAGATAATTTCAAGAAGAAATTTCAGAGAAAGAATGTCAGTCAGAGAAACGAACCATCCAACCAACCTGATGTAGAACGGGAGACCAACCGATGTATGGAATCCAGCCGGCCAAGTTCAGAAGCTGTAGCCTGGATGGCTATAGATTCATCACAAACCCGAGAATGACAAGCTAAGTTTTCTTAATTAAATTAATATAGGATTTTGTTAGGTATTATATAAAACTGTGTATATATGATATAAATGGGATTAGTGAAGTGTGATGTTAAAATCGAGTTCTCAATATTAAGATATGTCAGGAACAATACACCTCGATTGGGAGAAGTGATAGTGTGTATTGGATGCAATGTGTTAGCTATGGATAATTTATTACTGATACCAGAAATGAGTAGGGTTTACTACAGAATAATGACAGCATATGTTGAGAAATGGATATTGTAGAAGAGTCAGATAACCTAACGTGTCGTTGGTCTTCAAGATGACATGATATAGAAGAGAGATCATATTTTTAGTCGATGCAGAAACGGAAAGGAGTGATACAATATACTAGGAGGTTAGATGTCATCGTGGGAAATGAAATGTGATCCAGTGAAATGAAGATGTTTTCAATGGAAGAAAATACGACGTGGGAAACGTACGAGTAAAGGTTATGAGATACAAGATAAATGGCTACATTATGAAGATATTATGAATGAAATAAATGTTATGCAGGTCTTAATGAGAAAAATAATTAATCTTCGAGAAGAATTTATATGAATAAAGTACAGAAGTAATAAAATAAATATGAAGAATATGTTTTATTAAGTCTGGATCGTACATAGGAAGCATTGACATGGAAAGACATCTCATCGTGGGAGTAGAGTAATATAATGAAGGCATAGCTAACCGACACAGGTAAACATCAAGTCAAATAGTTCTCACTATATCCATATGTTGGAAATAAATACATAAAACTCCGGAAGACCTCTTACCTTGGCCACATCCTTAGAAATGACCGTTACCTCATCTTACAGCGGATTCTACAAGGCAAAATACAAGGTTAAAAATCTATCTGGAGGAGGCGAACATCATGGCTTGGAAACATCAAAGAATGGACTGGAATTCGCAGTGTTGAAAGACTTTTCCACCTAGCAAGAGATCGTATTGCATTCGCCACAGTGATCGCCAACGTCAGGGGGACCTGATACGGTACTATGGAGAAGAAGAATAGATGAAGAATAATGTTGTAATGAAATGATAAATTCAGACATCCATAGTTATAATTGAGCTATCCAATCGATTGAAAGAAGTGAATCATTTTAAGAAGCGAATGGAATTTCATTGAAGGGAGAACTTAGAATCTTAAATAAAATTGTGATTAATTAAGAACCAGAATAATCAGAATTCATTCTTAGATAATAATTGAATAAGGTCATCTGATGTTGTTTTAATGATTAAATCCAGAATGGTAAGGTCAGTAGGTGCCAGGAGTATGCATAGCAGTAGAAATAGCAAGCTTAGCGAGTCATTCAACGGTAATTAAAATATTTGACAGTGACAGAAGAACAATTCAGTTGGTTATAATTGATATTCTAAAGCTTAAAGGAGTAAAATATGAGTCTCCATTTTCAGGGCTGCCGATAGTGGGATTCGAACCTACTATCTCCTGGATGCAAGCTCACAGCCGCGCGCCTCTACGCGCACGGCCAACTCGCCCGGTCACTCCAGTACTGGTAAGGAAGGGAGGGAGTGAAGGGATAGTGTTGAAGACCACTCCAGTACAAAACAGGAGGCAAGGGGTAGTGCCGAAGGTACGGTGATCTACCTTCTCACTTAACGCATGCATTGCTACATGTAGACAGCCCGCTACAAGACTTTGTTGTGATTGAAATGGGCACAACGGCGGATGTATTGAAGTACAGCATTTTTTTTTTTTTGCTTTTACGTCGCACCGACACAGATAGGTCTTATGGCGACGATAGGATAGGGAAGGCCTAGGAATGGAAGGAAGCGGCTGTGGTCTTAATTAAGGTACAGCCCCAGCATTTGACTGGTGTGAAAGTGGGAAACTACGGAAAACCATCTTCAGGGCTGCCGACAATGTGATTCGAACCCACTATCCCCCAGATAGTAGTTCTTCTAGGAGCCTTGTTATGTGTTCTATGATCTACCAATCTTTCCTTTGCTAGTAGCTTTACGTCGCACCGACATAGATAGGTCTTTTGGCGCCGATGGGATATGAAAGGCCAAGAAGTTGTAAGGAAGTGGCCGTGGCCTTAATTAAGATACAGCACCAGAATTGCTGGTGTGAAATGGGAAACCACGGTAAAACCTTCTTCAGGTCTACCGACTATGGGATTCGAACCTACTCTCTCCAGGATGCAAGCCCACAGCCACGCGCCCCTAACCGCACGGCCAAATCGCCCGGTCATCTCTTTCTTCACCTCGTTCTTGCCTTATTTCTACCCACCTCCAAACTGTCTTAGGACTGCATGGTATTGCGGGGGTGGGGGACAAGGGGCATGTGAGCCTCCCACATGCCAACAAAACAGCCTCGATTCACTTGTGGTAAGATAGGAGCCATCTTACAGTATAACCTAATGTTGGCCGCCAAGGAATACACACATTGTGCCTTCAGCACTACGCGTTCACTCCCCTCCCCCCCCCCTTCTCGGTACTGGAGTTGCCTTCAGCACTACCCCTTCACTCCCTACCCACCTTTTCAATACTGGAGTGGGGCAGTGTTGATTGTTTATGTCGGGACACCATTAATGTGCACGCCTGTACAACTGTGGGATTCTCTTGGTCTCAACGGGACATGACTCCACGACATCGCTATCGCCGTAATACGAGGTTCAATAACCATACTCCGCAATAATGCTATTTTCCAAATTTATTTCTGAGCCTTGTGATCGTTGTTATTTCTAACTTGTGATTGTTATTATTTCTCTCTGGCACATTCTAGCTAATACGCCAGTGACTTGGAAGATATAATTATTTTTTAGTTGATATGCAGTAATTTGTCCTAGTGGCAGCCTCCTTACGGGAGAAGTTTTATAAATTATTAAAAAAAGTTACATCAAAGAATACAACATTACGAACTACCACACAGTCGTCAAACCAAAGGCACTTTACGGATACGAAACACTAATGACTGGCGGAGGGTCACAAAGAAAGACATCGAAAAGGAAAGAGATGAAAATTCTCAGAAAAATTCTAGGGCCAAATCGCTAAGATAGAATTTGGAAACCACAAAAAATGTATCAAATAACAGATACAATATTAGAAAATGTCGATTAAAATTCTACGGATACTTCCAGAATGGGTAACAACAGACTGACTAGGAAACTTCTAAATCTGGCACTATCACTGTAAAACATGACAAATGGTTAGCAGAAATAAACGAAGATTCACAAGAAATTGGTATCACTGAGGAAAACATTAAAGACAGAAAAAGTTTAGAAGTGTAATTATCAAAACTAAATATGCAGGAAAACCTAAACGAAAATGAGCATCATAGGTGAAGAACGCAAAGGAAACTCAATGGACGAATGAAGAAGTATTGGGGAGAAAAGAAGAAATTTGTGCCAAGTAAATTCAAACACTCCTCTTAGGTGGCATAAAGAAACAATAACAACAATTGGTTTTATGTCCACTAACTACTTTTACAGTTTTAGAGGACGTCGAGATGCCAAAATATTGTCCCGCAAGAGTTCTTTTACGCACCAGTAAACCTAACGACGCACGCTGGCGAATAAGAACATTTTCAAATACCATTGGACAGAACCAGGATCGAACCCACCAACTTGGGTTCAGAGGGTCAGTGTTCTACCGCCTGAGCCACTCTACTCAGTGAAGACGGATGTATTTGGAAGGTGCTTAAATGCGAAAATTCCGTGTTTCTGAACTATGGCACGCTCAAAATCAGTTACAAGGGAGAGTTCTGACACACTGGTGTTTTCTTAAACCTCTAACAATTTAACAGATATTAAACAAAATATTATTACAAACGTAAGTTCGTTTCGCTGCCAGTATCGATACTAATTTAGCTCAATAGGACAGGAAACTACTCTGATTATCTCTAGATCACAATGGTGAGGTGTAAGTAATAAAATGAGTGGAATATAACGGTAGGAAAATTACTGTTTCATCTGAGAACGGATAGACTTTTTTAACAATGTGCTTCTATGTCGCACGGACACAGGTCTTATGGCGACGATAGGTCACGAAGGAGCAATGAGTGGGAGGAAAGCGGCCGTGGCCTTAATTAAGGTACAGGGCCCAGCATTTTCCTGGTGTGAAAATGGGAAACTACAGAAAATCATCTTCAGGGCTGCCGACAGTGGGGTTCGAACACACCATCTCCCGAATACTGATAGAATTAAAATCAAATTAAACGAGAAATCCTATCTAAATTGAACTGTTCAAAAAGGTCTTCATCACATTGTGAATTGAGGAGAATCACGTTCTAAACGAAAATTGACTATAACATCATCACAATATTCCAAATTTTGTGAGACACTCAGTTCCAGTATTATTTTTATTATTGTTTCGAGTAACAAGTTTAGTACATTTTTATCATCAGTCCGTTGTACTTCGTGTGTATAAGTTTATCTTTAATCACATATAATGAAACGGCTTTACTTGAAGGTGTAACGGATTAGAACTAGAATCTGGAAGTTAGTGATCGTGGCCTGTTTGTCAGATACTATCCCGTCATTTGCTTTCAATTCATTCCTCACCCCTGGTGGTCATTCGTAGTTCTGTATGGCCCTTTGGACTTGTACAAAGCATTTGTTCATAAGTAATTGGAGCTTGTATATGCACTTTTAGAAACTGTTACGACAAATAATTTAGAAATACTGGTTTTGTTATTATCAATCTTGTCGTTAGTCTGGTTTGAGCTGACCATTAAACTTAATTATTATGTGATATTGTCTTTTATAAAAACATTAGACTGTATGCTAATACATGGGGGTTTGATGTGAGGAGAATATTTTTCCTAAATTTCTCCTTTCACTAACAAGATTGTTTGAAGATGGAAAGCAACTTCCTTTCTGTGGGATATTGCTGGTCATATTTGCCAAGCTGTTAGTGAATTTGACAAGAGCGCCTTAATAACTTGACAGCTTGACAGGCGGACGATTAATGGTGATGTGACAGGAAAAGCCTCTTGTAGCAGAGACAAATTCCCTCCCTTAATTTATACATGCCTGCGTCGTAGCCCCTCGTTCAGGCGTCAGGATTGCCATCTGACCCGAGGTTAGTAGTATGAGTTCTTGATGGATGAGAAGGAATCACCATCAATACATCACTGGAAATAGTGTTCTGGATACAGCCACGTTCTAACAACAAGAATAGCAACAGGGCGTAGCTGTTTTGACATTATATCTATTGTGTTGGCCAGAATTCTGATTCCCTTCCAACTCCTTTTAACTATAGTGATATTTTTCTCTTTTTTGAGGCTTCAGAGTTTTTCCGTTAATTTAGCCGATACCCTCTTTTTTTGCAAGATTTGGAATTCGCCCGTGTTTTCTAAGAGGACGAGATAATCCCATTGTCGGCTTCTTAAAACCACGCGAGTGCCATATCATAAGAGAGAATGACATTCATACTTTTACCGAGTAAAGCTTTTGTGCTATTTGGGTCACTCAGCTATGAGTTTGCATTCGGCTAATGGTAGGTCCGACCTTCACCGTCGGCAGCCCTCAAGGTAGTTTTCCGTGGTTTACCATTTTCACATGTATTTATAACCGTGCTGGTCATGTGATAACCAACCCAAGCAAATTACCACGTTTTATCAGTCATATATATATAACGGAACTACTCGCGTGTGGACGTAATAGCCTATTTCAATCTTTAGAGAAAGATAATTCTCCGATACGATATTTAATCCTTTTTGTGATGATGGATTAATAATTAAATTTTATAATTCGTGTTGTCCGACTCGTTGACTGAATGGTCAGCGTACTGGCCTTCGGTTCAGAGGGCCCCGGGTTTGATTCCCGGCCGAGTCGGGGATTTTAACCTTCATTGGTTGATTCCAGTGGCCCAGAGGTTGGATGTTTGTGCTGTCCCCAACATCCCTGCAACTCACACACCACACATCAAACTCTCCTCCACCACAATAACACGCATTTACCTACACATGGCAGATGCCGCCCACCCTCATCGGAGGGTCTGCCTTACAAGGGCTGCACTCTGCTAGAAATAGCCACACGAAATTAATTAAATAATTCGTGTTAGTGGTTAACGTGAAACTCAATGTATGTGTTTCTGTGGTTTCATTTGGGTATCAAACTTTTGGTGATACTTATTTTCACAATTTGCTTCACGTCGCACCGAAACAGATAGGTTTTATGGCGACGATAGGACAGGAAAGGTCTCGGAGTGGCAAGGAATGGACCGTCCCCTTGATTAAGATACGACCCTGGCATTTGCCTGGTGATACTATTTTTTCGTCATAATGCACTGATGTGATATTCCTACAGCTAGTGTTGTGTCATGTTCTGTCACCCATGAAGGTTATTTGTAATATATTCAGTTGTCAACGTTTTGTGATTTTTGGTCCAGTGCTGTTTCCTAAGTCGGAGAATAGATCTGCTTACTTTGAATTATTTAATATGAGTGAATTTTACGTTAACACAGGTCAAATAATATAATATTTCCGCTCGACTTAATCAAGAAAATTTATAATGAAAGTATATAATTAAATATTTGATGGCCATATTTTTTGCTTTTCTCAATGGAGATATTTTAACGTTCCTTTAACTGTCATTTTGAGAATTTTTGACAGGAATATATTTGAAAACTCACTGTTTATGAGTATTTCAGCTTAAAATTAACTAAATTATAACATTAAAACACGAATTTTTAATTGAGGATGAATATATTTATTAAGAAATTTAGGGAATACTACATCGTTCATCAATTTCTATGTAATTTAGCTTCATTTTTCTAACTTGATATCTATGTAAATACAGTTTAGGAATTAACGTAATGATCGCTCCCACCATCACATGTATGTAGGATGGAACTTATTTAATGAATGCTTGTTACATTTGCTTTCCAATTTCATTATGAGTTAACATTCGTTGGTTCTATTTTTTATACTTCCTGATCCATTTCTTTGGGATGATTTCATTTATTAGCCGGCTGAGCACATCTGGGTCGTTTCAGCGCTCACGTATTGAAATTGTAAACTGGTAGGATGGAATAGGGTATGCATGTATTTATGTACTAGCGATTGTACCCGTGCTTCGCTACGGCATTCTACATTGTATTCGAATATCGAAGTACATGCAGTAAATAAGATTGTTTTAAAATTGCATGTCTCTTAGCGTTATCCGAGAAAGAGCATGGGGAGGTCCCCGTACGTTGTTTCCAATGTAAAGTGTTTGTTACGGGTTTGTGATATAACGGCAAGCTCACTTGTCTACTGCTATTCACAATCGAGTTGGGAAGTTTACATTATAATTGCAGGCCCCATTGCCTACTACGCGGACAGAATCGATTTGGGGAGTTTTCGTTAAAATGGCAGCCCCCCTTTGCTACTTCCAGACAGAATACAGTTGAGGAGTTTCTATTATAATGGTAGGCAATTACCCTACTATCACTCGAAATTGAGTTGTGGAGTTATCATTATAATGCCAGGCCCATTTTCCTACTGCCAGCCAGCTTACTGCCAGTCACACCAAGTTGGTGAGTTTCCATCAAAATAGCAGGCCACTATGCCTAATGCCAGTCACAGTTTAGATGAGGACATTTCTTTATAATGGCGGGCACCCTTGCCTACTGCCAAACACAATCGGGTAGGGTAGTTTTAAACAAAACTGCATGCTCACTTGCCTTCTGAAAGTCAAATCGAGCAAATCGAGAAGGGAACTATTCATTACAATTGTAGGCCTTCCTTACTAATGACAGTTACACAGGAGTTGGAGAAGGAACCCTTTCCTACTGCCAGTCAAAGTCGTTGTGGAGAGTACTGATTACAATAGCAGACACACCATTTCTCGATCGCTAAAAATCGACATCAGTGAATATATATAGATCGACATACGAAAGTATATGCGTGTTTACAATATTGAAGACCTTCATTTACAGATTAACTGCTACTAAACGTACGTCATATCGACAAAGGATTATACGATAAGACACGCCGGATTTAGTGGCCTAAATGGCTGGTCCTATGATATGTCATCTATTCTTGGGTCAGATTGAGTTAGAAACGTGGAACAAGGTAAAGGTTTTGTAAGATTATCTCACATTACATTACTTTTCGGATAATTATGTGACAGCTACATACATACCATTTGGCTCACATATGCCTACTGGGTGGGCCAATTTTCGTGAAGAGTATGACGATTCTGTATTTCATATAAGTAATTGAAAGTATGAATTATGCATGGGAAAAATCTAAATTGACTTAACATCGATTAATAGAGAAAAATCAAACGTAAAAGGGATACAAATACGGCAAAAAGTCATAAGACCAAGGTTGTATATCATTCCAAATTGAACGGAGATTGTGCAATCTGTTATGTGATAGGAATTTCCGAAGGTCTGCACCATCATTAAAATTGCCTGCATATTTCGATATTCTTCGGGGATAAAAAGTGAAAAATTTAATGATCTAGGATGTTTTCTGTTCCTTACAGGCTAAAACGTATAATTTTGTCACATTTCAATCATCTTCTTTTTCTTCTCGCAGATTATGCCGCAATCTGGATTTTGGGCGAGGCGGGTAAAAATTAGGACATTCCGGAAACTAAACCAAAAATTATGGAGATGGTCATTATTACCCCTTAAAGGGAAAGCTGTACGAAAATTTCGCCAAAATAGTCAGTGTAGAGGCACACAGTCGTTACGATTTGATTTATATAGATAAGGAATCTGCTCCATGTTAAACACCTTTTGGGCTATGTCCGCTGGACTTAACCTGCAAAAGTGACCATTCATGATATCTCCCTTATTAATCCTCCTGACGAAAAAATGCACCAGAAAAAAAAAAGGTTTAGAGGTGGAATTCCATCTCGTTTGGTCGATTTCCAGTCAGGATGGTCTTGTTCTGTATATATTGTGGAAGAGTAAAATCACCATTTGTGTTCCCTATAAACCGCCAGTCCATTCCGGAACATGAAATGTTATTGACCTTTAAAACCTACCTTTGGACAGGTGGATGCTAAATATAAATTTTGGTTCGAATGTCTTCAGTAGTTTTCAAGTTGTAAGGAATACGCTTTACACGCACCCGCTCGTGAGTTAAGTCCGATGGGACTTGTACAGAAAAACGGTCCGTTAATGATATCTCCCTTATTAATCCTCGTATCGAAATGTTGCACATGAGAAAAAAGGTTTAGAAATTAATTTCTACCAAGGTAGGTAGATTTCCATTAAGTTTGGTTGTGTATATTTTGTGGAAGTGCAAAATCACTGTTTCGGTTTCGTATAAACCCTCAGTCAGTTCAGGGATTTAGAAACAATATTTGCTCTAAAACCTATCAGGGACAGGTGTATTCTAAATATGAGCCCCCATTTTCACACCAGGTAAATGCTGGGGCTGTACATTAATTAAGGCCACGGCCGCTTCCTTCCAACTCCTAGGCCTTCCCTATCCCATCGTCGCCATAAAACCTGTCTCTGTCGGTGCGACGTAAAGCCCATAGCAAAAAAAAAAAAAAAAATATGAGTCTTGGTGGAAATACATCCAGTAGTTTGTAGCACTCGCGTACATACGGCGTAATTAAGGAAGAAAATAATACAGTTAAGAAAGTTGAAAGTAATAGAAAATGGATTATAACTGAGGACAGCCGGATAACGACAAATATGTAAATGCGAAGTGAATGTATTGGAAAATCAAATGCCCCTCAATAAATTATGCTAGTGTGAGTTATGGATATAATAAAGCAGTAAGAGAGGAGAAATTTAGGTCCAGTGATTCTTAGGTAAACAAATAATAAGAAGATGACTAATGGTGTTATTACTTAATCTATTCGAGGGCAGTTATAACATCCAACGATATTCCGCCAATATCCCGCAGATAGGCCGATTGACGCCTCTTTTGCCTTCTACCCAAGGAACAACCACGAATTTAAAAGCATGATGAGGAAAATGGCAATACGTTACTTCCCTGCTGGCATGCAGTCAGAGACGTTGCCATGGTAACCTGTAGGTTCGTTGTCGGTCTATCGGTCACTCAATGCAGAGCATGATACCAGCGGAAAATTGTAAATTTCTCCGTCATGTGAAGAGTAAGGTAAATTATGAACATAACGAAAGTTGTTTATAATGAAGAGACATTTCACGTACGGTAAACGAAGTTTACAGAAAATCAATAGTATAAGAGAAAATGGAGGAAAACCATTCTGGTTTTCCTATAAACCCCCCGTCTGTTCAAAGATTTTAAAATGATATGCATATCGAAACCTTCCACGGGATGAGTATACTCTAAATATGAAGTTTGGTTGTGATCTATTCAGCCGTTTCGACGTGATGGCGAAAAAACCATTCTGGTTTTCCTATAAACCCCCCGAATATTCAAAGATTTTAAAATGATATGCATATCGAAACCTTCCCCAGGATGAGTATACTCTAAATATGAAGTTTGGTTGAGATCTATCCAGCCGTTTCGAAGTGATGGTGGAAAAACCATTCTAGTTTTCCTATAAACCCCCGCTCTATTCAAAGATTTTAAAATAATATGCATATCGAAACCTTCTCTGGGATGAGTATACTCTAAATATGAAGTTTGGTTGAGATCTATCCAGCTGTTTCGACGTGATGGTGTAAAAACCATTCAGGTTTTCCTATAAACCCCCCGTCTGTTCAAAGGTTTTAAAATGATATGCATATCGAAACCTTCCTCGGAATGAGTATACTCGAAATATGAAGTTTGGTTGAGATCTATCCAGCTGTTTCGACGTGATGGTGGAAAAACCATTCAGGTTTTCCTATAAACCCCCCGTCTATTCAAAGATTTTAAAATGATATGCATATCGAAACCTTCCCCGGGATGAGTATACTCTAAATATGAAGTTTGGTTGTGATCTATTCAGCCGTTTCGACGTGATGGCGGAAAAACCATTCTGGTTTTCCTATAAACCCCCCGAGTATTCAAAGATTTTAAAATGATATGCATATCGAAACCTTCCCCAGGATGAGTATACTCTAATTATGAAGTTTGGTTGAGATCTATCCAGCCGTTTCGACGTGATGGTGGAACAGACAAACAGATAGACAGACAAACAGACAAACAAACAGACACGAAACATAAAAACCACCGATTCGGTCTTGAGTTGACCTAAAACGGATAATATCTGGAAAATTGGAAAAACAAAAGAAATTACAGACAGCGGACCCCCTACAATTTTATTTATATAGATGTATGTATGTATGTATGTATGTATGTATATAATGTATTTATTTTTTACTAGCGAATGTACCCGTGCTTCGCTACGGTATTCTACATTTTATTCGAATATCGAAGTAAATAGTGTACATGCAGTAAATAAGATTGTTTTAAAATTGCGTGTCTCTTAGCGTTATCCGAGAAAGAGCATGGGGAGTTCCCCGTACGTTGTTTCCATTGTAAAGTGTTTGTTACGGATTTGTGATATAACGGCAGGCTCACTTGCCTACTGCCATTCACAATCGAGTTGGGAAGTTTACATTATAATTGCAGGCCCCATTGCCTACTACGCGGACAGAATCTATTTGGGGAGTTTTCGTTAAAATGGCAGCCCCCTTTCCTACTTCCAGACAGATTACAGTTGAGGAGTTTCTATTATAATGGCAGGCAATTACCCTACTATCACTCGAAATTGAGTTGTGCAGTTATCATTATAATGCCAGGCCCATTTTCCTACTGCCAGTCACACCAAGTTGGTGGGTTTCCATCAAAATAGCAGGCCACTATGCCTAATGCCAGTCACATTTTAGATGAGGACATTTCTTTATAATGCCTACTGCTAAACACAATCGGGTAGGGAAGTTTTAAACAAAACTGCATGCTCACTTGCCTTCTGAAAGTCAAATCGAGCAAATCGAGAAGGGAACTATTCATTACAATTGTAGGCCTTCCTTACTAATGACAGTTACACAGGAGTTGGAGAAGGAACCCTTTCCTACTGCCAGTCAAAGTCGGTGTGGGGAGTACTGATTACAATAGCAGACACACCATTTCTCGATCGCTAAAAATCGACATAAGTGAACATATATAGATCGACATACGAAAGTATATGCCTGTTTACAATATTGAAGACCTTCATTTACAGATTAACTGCTACTAAACGTACGCCATATCGACAAAGGATTATACGATAAGACACGCCGGATTTAGTGGCCTAAATGGCTGGTCCTATGATATGTCATCTATTCTTGGGTCAGATTGAGTTAGAAACGTGGAACAGGGTAAAGGTTTTGTAAGATTATCTCACATTACATTACTTTTCGGATAATTATGTGACAGCTACATACATAGCATTTGGCTCACATATGGCTACTGGGTGGGCCAATTTTCGTGAAGAGTTTGATGATTCTGTATTTCATATAAGTAATTGATAGTATGCATTATGCATGTGAAAATTCCAAATGGACTTAACATCGATTAATAGAGAAAAATCAAACGTAAAAGGGATACAGATACGGCAAAAATTCATAAGACCAAGGTTGTAGATCATTCCAAATTGAACGGAGATTGTGCAATCCGTTATGTGATAGGAATATCCGAAGGTCTGCACCATCATTAAAATTGCCTGCATATTTCGATATTCTTCGGGGATAAAAAGTGAAAAATTTAATGATCTAGGATGTTTTCTTTTCGTTACAGGCTAAAACGTATAATTTTGTCAAATTTCAATTATCTTCTTTTTCTTCTCGCAGATTATGCCGCAATATGGATTTTGGGCGAGGCGGGTAAAAATTAGGACTTTCAGGAAACTAAACCAAAAATTATGGAGATGGTCATTATTAAGCCTTAAACGGAAAGCTGTACGAAAATTTCGCCAAAATAGTCAGTGTAGAGGCACACAGTCGTTACGATTTGATTTATATAGATAAGGAATCTGCTCCATGTAAAACACCTTTTGGGCTATGTCCGCTGGACTTAACCTGCAAACGTGACCATTCATGATATCTCCTGACGAAAAAATGCACATGAAAAAAAAAAGGTTTAGAGGCGGAATTCCATCACGTTTGGTCGATTTCCAGTCAGGTTGGTCTTGTTCTGTATATATTCTAGAAGAGTAAAATCACCATTTCGGTTCTCTATAAACCGCCAGTCCATTCCGGAACATGAAATGTTATTTACGTTTAAAACCTACATTTGGACAGGTGGATGCTAAATATAAATTTTGGTTCGAATGTCTTCAGTAGTTTTCAAGTTGTAAGGAATACGCTTTACACGCACCCGCTCGTGAGTTAAGTGCGATGGGACTTGTACAGAAAAACGGTCCGTTAATGATATTTCCCTTATTAATCCTCGTATCGAAATGATGCACATGAGAATAAAAGGTTTAGAAATTAATTTCTTCCAAGGTAGTTAGATTTCCATTAAGTTTGGTTGTGTATAATTTGTGGAAGTACAAAATCACTGTTTCGGTTTCGTATAAACCCCCAGTCAGTTCAGGGATTTAGAAACAATATTTGCCCTAAAACCTATCAAGGACAGGTGTATTCTAAATATGAGTCTAGGTGGAAATACATCTACTAGTTTGTAGCACTCGCGTACATACGGCGTAATTAAGGAAGAAAATAATACAGTTAGGAAAGTTGATAGTAATAGAAAATGGATTATAAATGAGAACAGCCGGATAACGACAAATATGTAAATGCCAATTGAATGTATTGGAAAATCAAATGCCCCTCAATAAATTATGCTAGTGTGAGTTATGGATATAATAAAGCGGTAACAGAGGAGAAATTTAGGTCCAGTGATTCTTAGGTAAACACATATTAAGAAGATGACTAATGGTGTTATTACTTAATCTATTCGAGGGCGGTTATAACATCCAACGATATTCCGCCAATATCCCGCAGATAGGCCGATTGACGCCTCTCTTGCCTTCTACCCAAGGAACAACCACGAATTTAAAAGCATGATGAGGAAAATAGCAATACGTTACTTCGCTGCTCGCATGCAGTCAGAGACGTTGCCATGGTAACCTGTTGGTTCGTTGTCGGTCTGTCGGTCACTCAATGCAGAGCATGATACCAGCGGAAAATTGTAAATTTCTCCGTCATGTGAAGAGTAAGGTAAATTATGAACATAACGAAAGTTGTTTATAATGAAGAGACGTTTCACGTACGGTAAACTAAGTTTACAGAAAATCAATAGTATAAGAAAAAATGGAGGAAAACCATTCTGGTTTTCCTATAAACCCCCGTCTATTCAAAGATTTTAAAATAATATGCATATCGTCACCTTCCCCGGGATGAGTATACTCTAAATATGAAGTTTGGTTGAGATCTATCCAGCCGTTTCGAAGTGGTGGTGGAAAAACCATTCAGGTTTTCCTATAAACCCCCCGTCTATTCAAAGATTTTAAAATGATATGCATTTCGGAACCATCCCCGGGATGAGTGTACTCTAAATATGAAGTTTGGTTGTGATCTATCCAGCCGTTTCGACGTGATGGTGGAAAAACCATTCTGGGTTTCCTATAAACCCCCCGTCTATTCAAAGATTTTAAAATGATATGCATATCGAAACCTTCCCCGGGATTAGTATACTCTAAATATGAAGTTTGGTTGAGATCTATCCAGCCGTTTCGACGTGATGGAGGAAAAACCATTCTGGTTTTCCTATAAACTCCCCGTGTAATCAAAGATTTTAAAACGATATGCATATCGAAATCTTCCCCGGGATGAGTATACTCTAATTATGAAGTTTGGTTGAGATCTATCCAGCCGTTTCGACGTGATGGTGGAACAGACAAACAGACAAACAGACACGAAACGTAAAAACCACCGATTCGGTCTTGAGTTGACCTAAAACGGATAAATATCTGAAAAATTGGCAAAACAAAAGAAATTACAGACAGCGGACCCCCTACAATTTTATTTATATAGATTTTTACCGTAACCATAAGTAAACAAATTAATAATGTAAACAAAAATATATCGTCCTTTCACAGTAATTTTTAATTTTTAATTCAATGTTTAATTAATAATTTTTACTAACCTACTTAAGCTCACGGGCCATGACTCTGTACCTAAAATATCTTTAATTAAAAAGCTTGTTTCTCTCTCCAGTAATTCAAAATGAAATAATAAATAGTCAACAGTTTGATCACTGGCATTCCATGGACATATGGGACTATCTAAAATGTTTAAGTAATGAACATAAGCTCTTAATTTTCCATGACCTGTTACCATTGCGGTGAAATTTGGCATTAAATAAATATGTTGGGGAAGTCTGCCTATTAAACTGAAAAAAAGAGTTGTTACTGAACCCTTCGACCTTTGATCCCATTCACTCTGCCATTTTCTTAAGCTCTCATCTCTCAATTCCTTAATCAAAACACTTTTTAGGAATTTTGATGAACCGGGCAAGTGAGCTTGCATCCGGGAGATAATGGGTTCTAACCACACTGTCGGCAGCCCTGAAGATGGTTTTCCGTGGTTACCCATTTTCACACCAGTCAGATGCTGTGGCTGTACCTTAATTAAGGCCACGGCCGCTTCCTTCCCACTCCTAGGTCTTTCCAATCCAATCGTTACCATAAGACCTATCTGTGTTGGTGAGACGTAAAGCAAATAGAAAAAAAATGTTGTAACACTCACTAGTTAAACTGTCGTGCGCTGCTTCCGCGGCCAGATGATCCACAAGTTCGTTACCGCAGTTCCCAGCGTGAGCCTTAATCCGGGTGAACTCGATTTTACACTTGTTACTTGCAACAATCTTAGCTTTCACCGCAGGTGTCTTTGAAGAGGCAAACACCAGGCGAGTTGGCCGTGCGGTTAGGAGCACGCAGCTGTGAGCTTGCATCCGGGAGATAATGGGTTCGAATCCCACTGTCGGCAGCCCTGAAGATGGTTTTCCGTGGTTTCCCATTTCCACACCAGGAGAATGCTGAGGCTCCTTAATTAAGGCCATGGCCGCTTTCTTCCCAGCCATAGGCCTTTCCTATCCATTCGTCGCCATAAGACCTATCTGTGTCGGTGCGACGTAAAGCCATTTATAAAAAAAGAATGAAAAGGCAAACTAGGGAAATGAGGAACGGGGTAGTTTCCCCTCTCTTTCCTCACTGAACAACAAAGTGCTGTTAGCGATGAGTCTTCCCGAGCTCACAATTGTAGGCACATATCGATCCTAGAAGTCGTATTTTTACAGCATTCATCACAGGAACTGATTACGTGACCAATGTTATTATTACCATCCCCCATACCTCGGTCACTTTCATACCGTCGAAGTCAGTGATCGGGCAGGCAGATTCATGAAAGTGATAATCTTGTTCTACCTCATATCAGGAGACGAATGTTACTAGAAGCACTGTATCTCACTAGATATCAGGTCAGAACAGACCTCTTAAATATGTGCAATTACTGTGTTTATGGATGCTCTGAGAACGAACAGACTGTTTACCATTAGGGGGGAGAGAGAAGAGTTCCAAATTATACTGTGAAAGGCAGGCAGCCACTGAAGTAAGTATGCGTTATTCTCAAGAAAAAGATGAATGAAATTGACATTTTATTCGCCTGTCGTTTACACCGGGAAGCAGCGCGTGGGAGGTACGGGTGTGATGAAGAAATCTGGCATGACCAATTTTTTTCTCCAGAAAAGACTACGCCCCTGAATTTAGAGTACAGAATGATTAGTTTCGAATAACCCATATCAGAGCTTATGCAATTCCTCACTTGCGGTAATTCTACCTTTAAATAATTCTTTATATCTTTGTTGAAATTATACCTACGTCCTATGCTAAGCTTTCTTTGTCCACGAGAAGAAAATTTAGAGAATAGCTTATCCAGGATCGACTGGGGGGGCGTAAAATTACAAAATGATGATAGGTTCATGTGTGTGTTGTGCACTTATCCATGAGTGTCATTATAGGCACACTGATAAGAGTAAACTATGTTGATATTCAGATTGCAGTACCAGTACACTACAAATTATTACTTTCAATTACAGAACAAGAACAATATGATCAAGGTGAACAGACACCCGGCGGCCCCGGATTCGATTCCAGGAAGGGTCAGGGGGTCTTTAATTGTAAATGATTAATATCCCTGGCCTGGGGACTGGATGTTTGTGTCGTCCTTATTTTTTGCTAGGGGCTTTACGTCGCACTGACAAGATAGGTCTTATGGCGACGATGGGATAGGAAAGGCCTAGGAGTTGGAAGGAAGCGGCCGTGGCCTTAATTAAGGTACAGCCCCAGCATTTGCCTGGTGTGAAAATGGGAAACCACGGAAAACCATCTTCAGGGCTGCCGATAGTGGGATTCGAACCTACTATCTCCCGGATGCAAGCTCACAGCCGCGCGCCTCTACGCGCACGGCCAACTCGCCCGGTGTGTGTCGTCCTTAAAACGTTCCTTTCGTCACATTCAACACTTTACAATTCCGCAATTTCCAAATACAAGCAAGTTCATAACAAATGGTGCAAGTAGGGGCAAAAGATCTTTCTAGGTCGACACCCCGAAAAAATAGCATTTTTTATTCTTTAAAAAAAAGGTGAATAGTGTTACAGCGAATGGTATGTTCAGATTACAATCTAAAATCCAACTTTTGAAGCTTCTTAGAAAATAGGTTCAAGAGAGCTGTTGGTTTTACAATTACGTCCCTGCGATTTTTCAAAAGAGCCAACCCATTCAGTCGACTTTCAGTTGTTTATTATCAATTTCTGTTCATTTCCTTTTTGCAAAAATTTCATGGGGGTGGGCGGAGAATTTAACCCCCAGTAAGACCCTCTTGGCTACGACCCCTGAATTTATAGTACAGAATGATTAAATTCGAATAACCCATACCTAAGCTTATGAAACTCCTCACCTTCGGTAATTGTCCAACTTCTTAGTCCACATTACGTTGTGCTAACGTCCGTTTAAATATTGCACACTTTTCTTGTTAAAACACCACCACAATAAACCACATATACTTACACAATCATTGTAACGACCGTTTTCAAACTGAAACTAACATTCCAATGGGGATGATAAAAAAAAAGAAAACTCGAATTCGTTGTTACTATTGCGTATATATGATGAGGCCATGAACGTTGATGGACGGCTGCCTGAAAAGGATTATGATCATATCTCGTCCATAAAATGTCTGTCAGACATTACATAGCCTAACTGTAACTCTGGATAGTGACAGCCGTTTCAACACGATGAAGTTTTGGGAATGTCATTACAAATCGGGCTCTTCGTTTCTAATGCAATGTCGATGCATTTCCAACCAGTCTTTTGTTAAATGTATCCGTTAGAAAAGGGTTGTGTCGCATTGCAGCTCTTTAGGCTTTGGAATGAATGGCATATAACAACGGCTTCAGCGAGTAAACCAACGAGCGAATAAGCGAGAGTTGCTAACAATGTTATTCACGCGTACTGCTTCCAGCTCAAAACTTACTGAGTTATACTCCAAATAATAACGAGCATTTATATCTTTACACCAACTGAAATGTTTTTGTCATGATTTACGTATAATAATAATAATAATAATAATAATAATAATAATAATAATAATAATAATAATAATAGGAGAGGCCTGGTGCAGGTCTTTCAAGCTGACGCCTTATAGCGGACCTGCGCGTATCTGAAAATGGGGCCCTATCTATGATTAATTCTAATGTTGCAGATCGCACACATTCCCAGTCCGCAAGCAATCGTAATTAATCAATGAAGGTTTAAATTTTCGACCCAGCCGGGAATCGAACGCGGAACCATGGACCAAGGGCCAGCACGCTAACCATTTTGCCATGAACCAGAATAATAATAATAATAATAATAATAATAATAATAATAATAATAATAATAATAATAATAATAATAATAATAATAATAATAATAATAATAATAATAATAATAATAGTAATAATAATAATAATAATAATAATAATAATAATAATAATAATAATAATTGTAGAAACAGGAAAAAAAGTCCTGTTATATGCACTCCTTGGTTGTGCAACAGTGAGTGACCATGTTCCCAAATGAGGTTCCTCCTAGAATGATGTCTTACAGCCCTCAGAAGGGAGATTACTAAACAAGGCGGGCAAGTTTCGTATCTTGATGCGTAATTTCTGACGGAAGTCCTCCTTCCCAAGTCAACCTCATGCCAAATGCATTAACTTTCTCTAACTTTGATCTCTAATTACACCTCCTTGTTTAACAAAATGCAGTGTAGCACTCCGACATTTCTTAAGAATGAAGCCTTTCTTTTTCAGTGATATTGTCGTTTCTACAAGTACTTTATAGCACTATAATTTTTCTATTCATGTTCGGCACACTGAAAATCCCCTTGACAACACAAGTATGATACGACTCAAAATAATATAAAGGTCTTGAGAATGGCGGCGGTTATCATCCGACAACGGGGCCAACAAGTTTTACTGCTTTCCATCCTTCGGTAACAACGACGTTAGCACAGAACACTGGAACAACATTTACAGAACTCTTTTTTCACTACACTCAAAATTCGTTGGATCAGAACCTTTCACTCGATTTTCTCGTTTCGTCATGATCATATGTGTGTTTGTTAGGTCCACTTACACTTCGCACCATCTTCCAGTTATTACATATATTTCAGATAATATGAAACTGGAGGAAATATACCGCTTTTTCCTTCTAACTACATCGTTATAACTATCAGAAACATCATACTCGGTTGTATATTCATGTAATGTAGGTGTTTAACGCTCTTTCAGCTGCTATAATCTCCGAACAGAAGCTCGATTTCGATACCTTGCCTTGGAAAGGGTTTTTGGCATAAAATCACATTTAAATGCCAAATATGCATCGGAATATCAAAACTAGAACTACCACATTACAGCTTAGAAGCTCTTGAATAGGAATGGAAGACCTATAATCTACCAGGATTTCAAATTTGACGGGAAATTTCTACGTCAGAAATAAAGAGTACAGATAATATCTTTAATGCTGTGCTCTACCACGTGATCTACTCAAACTGGCTACTCGTTATCATAATAATATTTCAAACGTGAATAAAGATTGGCTTGAGTGAAAAGTATTTAAAAATATAATAATTTTTTTTATTACTATTACCTAATTGGAGATGGCTATACTCCTCAAATTAGTCCTTAATTCTTTTCAGATTTATGGATCAAACCCACAACTTTCAGTTCAGTACCATGATGCGTTTACCGAAAGACCAGAAAGATGATCCGGCAATGAGCAAATACTCACGCTATGATACCAAACTTTACAAAATTTTCTAATGAAACGCCAATAAATGAGAAAACAGGAACTTCCTAATCCGTGTGAGTCAAGCAAAGAAACGAGCTTCCTTAATGGGAACTTACTTTTCGATCAAGCTTCCTTGTAGTTTTAAATTACGATTAATATCGTGGCTATAGTCACGCGACCTCACGTTTTACGTGAAATCCGATCCTCATATACGTAACTCTTAATTTTTAAAATCCACATTCGTTGGCCTGGGTTAGGACCGTGGCTGTACTTATAGGAAGTCAGAGACTATTCCTGTCGGTATCACACCCTCCTTTCGTATCCAGGTGACAAGCAACTACCGGCCTCGTAGTACGAACCATACTTGAAGATATAACCCAACAAGCTAATTCCAAACAGTTTCTTGCGGATAGTTAACTGTTATAATGGACAAATTCGTTGTTGTTGTTGTTGTTGTTGTTGTTCTTGTTGTTGTTTTTGCTGCTGATGTTAATGCATTTATTAAAGGCATCATGTAAAAATTATTTTGTGAACGTAAGTTTATTATTATTATTATTATTATTATTATTATTATTATTATTATTATTATTATTATTATTATTATTATTGCCAATGGGGCTTTTTTAGCCGCAGATCGAAAAATCACAGCAATGAAACCGGCTTTTAGATTGTTAGTCCGCGTGCGTGTGCAGTGATTCGACCAGAACTTGCCATAGCAGCGCCCTGGAAATGGCTGCCAGTCCAACGGACGATTTTCAGTGGCACGTTCTGGGCGGAACGCTGCATACGCACATAGTCTAACACCCAAAAGCTGGCTCTATGATTATTATTATTATTATTATTATTATTATTATTATTATTATTATTATTATTATTATTATTATTATTATTATTATTGGCACATATAATAGTGTGTTATTGTAGGTACCCTTTGCTCTGAAATAATTATCTTGGACGTCCGTTATAGTGACACACCATGTATTTTCTAACAATGAGTATATATAATTCCTGGCAAAGACAATATTTATAACAGCCACCGAAGGTCGTAGTGTATCACGTGCTTTTCCGATCCTCAGCCAACCCATGCACAGAGACCAGAATCTTGACAAGTTCGATTTTGTCCCACTTTTTAGACCTTTTAATATCGTATTTCTAAATATGAACAGCCATATTAAAGAAAACACACTTCATGGTTTCGAATTACAATAACGTCGATTAGAATAAATATAGGTTAGAAGTGAGAAACGCAACGTTTTTCCTACGTCATCCTCGCCTTAACTGCCTGCCCTTATGGTAACGTAATAAACTTGCTGACAACGTCTCGGTATATCGGCCCGTCACAGGTGCTGACCAGCGAGCTCAATCAACTGGCTATGTATTATGAATGCTCCCCATTCAACTCTCGATCCACAGGGCCCTCGTTCACGCCTCATTAGAACTGATTAGCGCGTCAGTGTGTGCGGCTCTATATAGGCGAGGCGTCAGTTCTCATCTCATTACGACATATTACCTCAGTAATTGACTCTGGTGCCATAATGAACTGATCTTACGTCACGTCTTATTATCCAGTCGAGTTACTACTGAGTAGTCTCCGTATAAATCCTACGTCAAGGGTGGCTTTGAGTGATCATCTAAGGAGTGTAGTTGCTGAAGGTGCTATATTCACTGAAAGAAACATTACAAGAGGAACGAAAAATTTATTATAGCCAAAACAGGCAAGTAATCACGAAACAGTAAAAGTGTCGTTGTTCTACGTTATGAATGCAATCTGAAACCATGAAAAATAAAATCAATTCAGAATGGTATTTTCAAAAATTCGGGAGAACACTTCGGGTAAATAATATTTGATCCACACAGAAGGATAAAATGAAACTGCGTATGGCTTTTAGTGCCGGGAGTGTCCGCGGACAAGTTCGGCTCGCCAGATGCAGGTCTTTTGATTTGACTCCCGTAGGCAACCTGCGCGTCATGATGAGGATGAAATGATGAAGACGACACATACACCCAGCCCCCGTTCCAGCGAAATTAACCAATTAAGGTTAAAATTCCCGATCCTGCCGGGAATCGAACCCGGGACCCCTGTGGCCAAAGGCCAGCACGCTAAACATTTAGCCATGGAGCCGGACTACACGCAGTATGGTAAAATGACTTCACACAATTAAATTTAATTACTTCAATTATGGAACTTTATTGTAACTTAAGGATAATAATGATTTTACAGTAAATATTTCACATAATAGACAAATCGTGCATAAAGACAGCTTTTCATGTTTTGTGTTCCCATACACTGAGATCATGCTCCATCATCATCCTGAAACTGAGCTCAGTCTGTCCAGTGTTGTTGTAAGCGAATGGCCCCTAAAGGTAAGGGTGTATACTGCCCGAAGGCAGGTCCGAACCTCCGCAGAGGTGTGCCTGAGCCGGAGTTTACGTACGGTAGGGTGAATGGTGCCGAATTTTCAGAATATCCACCATAATAATGTAACGAATTTCCATTGTATTCAACGTAAAAAAAAATATGCCCGTGAATATAGCACTGTTTGTTCCGATCATTTCGGTGAGCAAAACACGATTTCAAACGGCAGTCACTTTCCAAGCCTCGTTTACATTAGGGAAACATGTGATTTGACAGAATATGATTTCGCAGTATGAAAGAACACATGAAAAGCTGCACGGAATCGCATCAAACTCAGTTTTGACCATGGGCTCAAATAATATGGAACACACGCCTCATGAAGTCGGGAATGCGAAAAGTTATGAATATTCTTTCAATAATATTCGAATGTTCTGCAGTCCATTACTGAGATTTATTCATTTTCAAACTTGTTGATTTGCAATATGACACACATGTAAAAACTCTGAAGAGTCAATTACATGCAAAGGGAAATTACAGATTATCTAGATTAAAGTAAATATGTCAGTACACAGAAATACATATGGTATAAATTTCTCTGTGTCGTACGGAGCTATTTTCCCTCAAGAAGTATTATTCAACTTCCATTTGAATGGTTTCATTTTCCATCAATCATAATTTCAACTGCTGGTGTAATGGCATGTACAGTTCTAACTTAGCTTTAAGTTATTCTGTGAACTAACTCGCGGATTTCTAATTTAAATGCATGCATTAATTTACTCATTCTACGCGGTAAATGTTGAGCATTGGTGGTACAAGGTTGGATTATTAAAATTCAATGCGTCTTTTTTGTCAAATATTTTAGGCTTATTTCCAGTCCTACCTATAATAATCACCCTGCAGAAAAACTAATCCGTGATATTGATTTTGTTCACAGGTTCTTCGAACTTAACTCAAAATACATCCTTATTAAGACACTGATATTATCTGGAATGTATCAACGAGTGGAAATATCTTAACTTCATGATGGAAGGAAATGTGCATGTGAACTTTGTAATATAAGATGCAACAATATTGGCGTTAGTTAGTCCTAACGCAAAACTTCCTTTTCGTACAACGCATTACACTACCAAACACCACAGAAACATCACTACATGCAGTACTGGCGTTAAGAAAAACATCTGACCGAATAAATGGCTTTAACCCATATGAATCGCCGACCTAGAGTAATCCAAAAAAGTACAAGAAGAAGACGATGGTGATGATGATGATGATGATTTTAGTATGCTTCACATTTTATGAAAATGCCACGAGAGAATAACCTATGCTAGAAGAGAAGCAGAAGTTTATTAGAAATAAAATATATATAGATTTTCAGATTGAGGTTAAGTCATAGTAGGCTATTGTTATAACATTTTTACTAGCTTGTATCACATCCAGAATATCATTATAACCGCACTGAATGGGACCAGTTCCGTTAATGCAATACATTTTAATATGTCGTAACACTTGAGAAGCGAAATCTTCTGAAAAGTTTCAGCTGTTTCCCACAAGCTTCTCCCACGATTTCATTTGCCAGTAACAGATCACTAAGGAGACGAAGAATAAAAAGTTTCCACAGTGTTCCAGATTTCTTCAAATTACTCTCCGAAGCTATGGTACGATTACAAGGAACGTGGGAGTGGCAGATGGCATACAATATACAGCTGAGTCCTCTTTAACGCCTCTTCCCAATTAAAGAGTAAAGTTTACCTCCTTGCTTCGGGCGGATTTGTTCCTTGGCTTTTAAAATGATAGTGAGAACTTCTTAGTGCTCACGACATTACTCATCTGGACGGTTTTCAAAAGAAAGTGCTTTAAGTAGAACACAATTTCGAAACAAGAATTGACATAATCTTATCTGAAGAATTGCCTGAGTATAGCGGTAAACATTTAAGGGTAATAGATGATTCTTAACTATACGAAAAAGTAATTCATAGCGGAGTCTTATTGGTCGCAGTAAGAAGACATGTTCACTTGCGTACAAATCCTATCTTCTGGAAGTAGTAAAACAAAAATGCATACTGAAGTTTAGCTCTACCGGACGAATTGGCCGAGCGGTTAGGGCCACGCAGCTGTGAGCTTGCATCCGGGAGATAGTGGGTTCGAACCGCACTGTCAACAGCCCTGAGGATGGTTTTCCGTGGTTTCCCTTTTCACACCAGGCAAACGCCTGAGCTGTACTTAATTAAGGCCAGGGCCGCTTCCTTCCCACTACCAGCACTCTCTTTTCCTATTGTCGCTGTAAGACCTATCTGTGTCGGTGCGACATAAAGCAAATTGTAAAAAGAAAAATGTACTCTAGAAGTGGCAAATTTTCCAATATTGAATAATTATAATACACGAAGTTTCGTGTAACCTTAATCTAGGGATTTAATTGAGCTCCAAACATTGAGTTCGAAATATTAAATGATTTACGTCCGTAATTTCTACGGTGATTCCGGAAATGTGTTTTCCTTGTTGAATTATTTTCTATGTACTAGAGTAGACACACGCACGCAAACACTCAGAATCGAAGAAAGTTTACCCTTTTTATTTATCAATTGAGATCAATGTAAAAAAAAAGGAAATAACCTTCAATTTTCCGTATCATTGGCTAAATGGTCCGCATAATCGTCTTCGGATAAGAGGGCCCCAAGTTCAATTCCCGGCCCCGTTGGAGATTTTTACCATACATGGCTATTTCTCCTGGCTCGGGGATCGGGCATTTGTACCGTTCCCAACATTCCTGCACCTCACACACCACACACACCACTATCTTCCATTACAAAAACACGCCGTTCTCATACACGGTAGATACCACCCACCATTGTTGGAGGGTCCGCCTCCAACGGCTGCACAAGGCTAGGAATAGCCACACGTTAAATAATAATAATAATAATAATAATAATAATAATAATAATAATAATAATAATAATAATAATAATAATAATAATAATAATAATAACATGGCTTCAGCTACTCCGTGCAGTCATTGTGATTTGACACTGTTTATGCTGCCTGTAACTCAACCCCCACGTTCCGCTTCTTCTACAAAATTTCCGAAAAACCACAACAGTTTTTGGAGAGATTCAATTCATTTTCGTAGGGTAAACACCAAATTTGCCATCAGAGATACCGACATTGTAGGACATATTGCAACGAACGGACCTTTTTTTCCGTCTTTGAAAATTTGATCTACCGCTGTCGGGTTTGAATCTGCGAATCGGAGTTGACACTTCACATTGATCCACGCGGATATTGAGCTAGTCAGTGTTAGGATGTGTAACATACAAGAAGGTAAACGTTCAGGGATTGTTGGTATGATAATAATAATAATAATAATGTTACTGGCTTTGCGTCCTACTAACTACTTTTACGGTTTTCGGAGAGACACCGAGGTGCCGGAATATGGTCCCTCAGGAGTTCTTTTACTTGTCAATAAATCTACCGACACGAGGCTGATGTATCTGAGCACCTTCAAATACCACCGGACTGAGCCAAGATCGGACCTGCCACGTTGGGATCAGAAGACCTGCGACTCAACCGTCTGAGGCACTCAGCCAGGCAGTCGTTATGATTATATCCCTTCATTGATGCCTGTAGCTGCCTCTGTGGATCAGTGGTAGAGTGTCGGCCTCCGGATCCCAAGATAGCCGGCTCAAACCCGGCAGAGGTAGTCGGATTTTTGAAGGGCGGGAAAAAGTGCATTCGACACTTCATGTCGTACGATGTCGGTATGTAAAAGATCTATGGTGACACATTTGGTGTTTACCCGACAAAATTCATTAAATCTCAGCCATAGACGCCCAAGAGAGTTGCGGTTTACTCGGTCTGCCATCTAGTGAGCCTAGAGTAAAACGGAATGTCGAAATTGACGGACAGCCAGATGGCGTCAAATTGAAATGTCTGCACACGGTAGCTGAGGCCATACGATTATTATTATTATTATTATTATTATTATTATTATTACTATTATTTTTATTATTATTATTATTATTACTGCTGCCTGTGTAGAGTGGCTCGGGTGGTTAAGACACTAGCTTCCTGAACCCAAAGTTGCAGATTCGATCTTTGATCGGTTTGATGGTGTTTAGTGTTTGCTAAAATATGTCATCCCCGTGACGGTAAACTTACATGACACGTAATAAAACTCCTGTGGTACAAAATTCCGGCACCGTGACCTCTACGAAAACCGTAAAATTACTTAGTAGGACGCAGAACTAATAAGGTTAGTATTGCATTGGCCGTGAACTTTTAAAAAAAATATTCAATAGAACGGAGGATCCTCAGGCATAACTTTCAAAAATGCAGGTTTAGAGTTCCAAATAAGTTGAAATTATAACATAAAACTAAAGCAGTGCCAAAAAATATCAGATTTATCTGACAAAACAATTAAATTAAAACCACCGAGCAAGTGGCTGTAGGTTTTGCGTCACGTAGCAATCAGCTTGCAATCGAGAGATAGTGGGTTCGAACCTCACTGTCGGTAGCCCTGAAGATGGTTTTGCGTGGTTTTTCGTGCTGTATTGACAAGCTAGTCTAATAACTTAATAATAGTAATAAAAATAATTAATTAAAAATATTATATATTCTCAATTTACAAATTTATAACACAACACCCGACTTTGCATGTTAAACCAAACCAAATCCCATGGCACTACAGCTCTTGAAGGGCCTTGGCCTACCAAGCGACCGCTTCTCAGCCAGAAGGACTGCAGATTGCGAGGTGTCGTGTGGTCAGTACGACGAATCCTCTCGGTCGTTATTCTTGGCTTTCGAGACCGGCTTTACAGGCTAAGCTTATAAATATTAATATTATAAACCAACTCCATGGCACTAAAACTCTGATGGGCCTTGGCCTACAATGCGACCACTGCTCTGCCCTAAAACTGCAGTTTATGAGGTGATGCATGGTCAATGAAAAGAATCTTCTATGCCGTTATTCCTGGTTTTTAGACCGGGATAACATATTATACGACTGTTAAAAACCTACTGTAAAATATTAGGTAATTTCCTCACGTGGGAAAACACACCATACAAAATATATCCTACTTGCATCTAGATTGGCGAGTATTATAGCCTCCTAGTTGCTAGCTTTCTGCGCCTGCGATAGAACCTCTACTCAGCCAGTTCTCTTTTAAGAATGATTAAGTAAGAGGGACACGTGTCTGTAGAATTTCTGGACGGATATATGATTTCACTGTTTTCAACCCTAAATCTTTGTACAAAGCGTTTCTGAAGACCAATTTGTTGAGGGGTATTGAATGCACCCTTGTACTCCGTATTTGTTTAAATTTCTGTTAAGGTTCTGCGAAATAATGTGAATATGCAATATGAATGTCATCTAATCTCTCACGGATCTATGTTTCAGAGTTTACGTAAATCTAATATCAATTATGACGGGTTACGTTCGTGTTGGACAAGATGATTATTTGTACAGCGAAAGAGTCCCTTGATACGTAACAGTAAGAGTTGGAAACCAAATGCATTGTAATAGATCTTTCTTCTGCTTTCACTTAATTCGTGAAGGACTGTTTGTCACGTGGTCAGCGTGGTGGATTCATCATTGTCTGTTTCTGATACCTCTTCTTCCCTTCGTATCAGACAACTTCTCAAGTGCACTGAAAAAGTTAAATGAACCAAGTCAGTAACATACAAATATTTCTAGTATGCCAGGAATCGGAACCTACCCACATAGCCGTCAGAAATACTCACCCAGTGATCGTACTCCGCCTGCGATGTATTTAAACACAGACCCGCAACACTCATGTCTTGCAGGTTCTACTGTTTTGGGGGTTGCATATCCGACCCCGTAGAGAAGTGATACAAGGGTTGACACACTCACGTTAGGAAACATCACAGTCGTTAACGATGACTGTTCCTACCATATAGGAAGGTTGGAACTTCAGTCATGCTGAATATTTTTCATTAGGCTTCTCCATATTGTCTCTCGTTTAATGATCTCTCTGCACTCACTGTTTGAAGTCTTTAAATATTTTTCAACGTGAATTTGCGTACATGAACACAAATGTTAATATTTTCGGGTACAGTTAGTACAGTTCTACAGGAATCAGAATATTTTGTTAACTACAACTGAAGACTTTGTAGTGCTATGATGAAAATTTATGTTATAAACCTGCATGCAACTGCTCGGAATTTGAATCTAAACAACTAATTTTGCTTGTAAGAAGATGATAATATTTCAGCAAATCTTTCGCTAATGGCTTCTTATGAAATACTGGCAAATGTACCCGTGCTTCGCTATGGTATTCTACATTGTTGTACGGATTTCTACGTAAATTACAGTATACGAAGTGAGTAAGAATATACTAAATAGTATGTCCCTAAGCGTTATCTGAGAAACACCACGGGCAGGACCCTATACGATGTAAGGTGCGCATGGAGGAGTTTTAATGATAACGCAGGCCACGTTTCAAACTGCCATTCACAATCGAGTTTCGGTGTTTCTACTAGAACGGCAGGCTCACTTACCTACTGCCATTCACAATGGAGATCGGGAGATTTCATTATAAAGACAGGCCATTTTTCCTAATGCCAGTCTCAATCGAGTTGGGAGGATTTTATTATAATTGACAATTGGAGCTCGGTCTAACATCTTAGGGATCGAGATACGACAAATATACATAGGGTCAAAGTTGTAGATCTCTCCAAATTGAGCGGCGATTGTGCTACCGGTATCTATTTCGTGATATGACTTACCGTTTAGCCACCAATTACCCCGAAATGAAGGTCTGCACGGTCGTTAAATTTGTCTCCATATTTTCGGAGCCAGAAATTTACACAATTGAACATCTTGGAATTTTTCATCAAAAGGAAAGAGAGTCCAGTTTTACTGATTAGCACTCGCGTACGTACGGAGAAAGTAAGGAAGAAAGTACAGTAATACAGTTAAGAAAGTTTACATTAATTGAAGGATCATACTGAGGGCAGCCTTTTAGGACAAATATGTAAATACCAAGTGGATGTATCCGAAAAAGGAAATGTCCATCACTAAATTGTCATGATATGATTTACCGATTTATGAAAGGGGTAACAGAGGAGAAATTTAGGCGTAGGGATTCAAAGATAAGAAAATGGCTTATGCAGACAATGCAGAGGCAAGAAATTAAAGCAGAAAACGGAAATAGAAGAGAAATACTGTAAAAATGATAGCAAATGGCACTTAACTCCTTACGGTGTGAATAATACGACCACGCCAGTTGGCCGTACGATCAGGGGCGCGCAGCTGTGAGCTTGCATGCGAGAGATAGTGGGCTTGAATCCCACTGTCAGTAGCCCTGAAAATATTTTCCCGTAGTTTCCCATTTTCACACTAGGCGAATGCTGGGGCTGTACCTTAATTAAGGCTATGCTTGCATCCCGGAGATAGTGGATTCGAAGCCCACTGTAGGCAGCCCTGAAGATAGTTTTCCGTGGTTTCCCATTTTCACACCAGGCGAATGCTGGGGCTGCATCTTAAATAAGGCCACCGTCACCTCCTTCACCACTCCTACGCTTTTCCTATCCATCACGCCATGATGCCTATCTGTATCGGTGTGAGATAAAGCAACTTGTAAAAAATAATATATAGACTATATACCTATCTGCGTCGGTGCGACGCAAAGCAAATTATAAAAGTAATAATAATACGGTACACTCCACGTTACTGTTGAAATATTAACAGCCACCCTTAGCGCTTTTCCAAGACGATTGTAAACTCCAACGGTATTCGTATTCCGTAAATATCACGCAGAATGGCAGCTTGAAGTCTCTCTAGCCTTCTATCCAATGAACAACTACGAGTTTACAGGAATAATCCCGAAAATGGCATTACGTCACTTCCCTGCTGGCAGGCAGCCAGAGACGTTGCCATAGTAACTGACAGGTTGGTTGTCGGTCTGCGCGGGTGTCCGTTACTCAATGAAGAGCATGAAACCTGCAGTAAATAGTAGTTTTTTTACCAGTCATTTGAAGATTAAGCGAAATTATGTACAGACAGGGGACCCAGTTTAACGTTATTTATATAGATTTTTCGAAAATAAAACACTTGAGAAGGTGATGTTTAACCTCGGAACACGAAGCCGAATCATGTTAAGAAGACTTACGTAATCTAACGTATGCGAATCTCTTACTTGTAACGGTACTAAGAGGGTTACGGCCAGTACAATTACAATTTACAGTCGCAGATTCACTACATTCTTTACATATTTCTCATTCAGTTTTCAATGAAAATATTATGTAAATAATATGTAGGACGTTCGGTCACTATCTAAATCTACAAGAATAGATAGGTACATGCAATTATTATTATTATTATTATTATTATTATTATTATTATTATTAAGTTTATCATATAAATAATTAGGACTTGATCAGAGCAATTATTATATAAATCAGTAGGGTGAGATGAGGTAATCAACCAATTATTGTTTCCTTCGTTGCAGGATTTATCACTATTTAAATTAGTCAGGCCAATGAAACATTTACGCTGTTTTCATTATTATAGAGCCTATCAGGATCTAAATAGCTAGGCAGAGAAAGGAACACTCAGAGAGTTAGAATGTTTAATAACAATGTTATTGCTTTTACGGCCCACCGATTACTTTAACGGTCTTCGGAGACTCCGAAATACAGGAATTTTGTTCCGTGTAAATTCTTTGACATGCACGTAAATGTACCGACACAAGGCTTACGTATTTGAGTACCTTCAAATACCACCGAAGTAAGCCTGGATTAAACCCGCCAACTTGAGTTCGGAAGGTCCGTGTTCAACCGCTTGAACTACTCAACCCGGCAATTAAATTGTTTATATTATTATAGAGAGTATCACTTCCATCACTCATTAGTATGAGATCACGTGAATTAAACAACTATACTGCTTGTAGAACATAACACTACCTAAATCTTTAGGATGAGATAGGATTGATCAGTTGTAATGCTAATATGTGTGTGCAGATTATATCGTGACATTTAACATGATGTCAGAACACTCAAACAATGTTTACTGCTTTTATAGAATAAATCACCTCGAAAATCTTTAGGATGAAATTGGATAAATGTTGTACAGTTTGTATAATTGTAGAGTATATTGTTGCTTACTTTTTAAGACGATGACGGGTCAGTCGAACACTTTACTATTTACTTAGAACAATAGATAGCAATACGCAATTATTATTATTGTTATTATTATTATTATTATTATTATTATTTCGTGTGGCTATTTCTAGCCGATTGCAGCCCTTGTAAGGCAGACCCTCCGATGAGGGTGGGCGGCATCTGCAATGTGTAGGTAACTGCGTGTTATTGTGGTGGAGGAATGTGTTATGTGTGGTGTGTGAGATGCAGGGATGTTGGGGAGAGCACAAACACCCAGCCCCTGAGCCACTGGAATTAACCAATGAAGGTTAAAATCCACGACCCGACCGGTAATCGAACCCGGGACCCTCTGAACAGAAGGCCAGTACGCTGACCATTCAGCCAACGAGTCGGATATTATTATTATTATTATTATTATTATTATTATTATTATTATTATTATTATTATTATTATTATTATTATTGTATCGTTTATCATCTACATAACTAGGACTTGATACCATATTGTTGAATGAACTTCAAGCTAAACGACTGCTTCTGTTATTATAATACTATCATACTTCAAGTGTACGGTATCACTTTGTATGTGTATGAAGAAATTCTCAACAGGATTAGTTTAATTGTTTAGTGATTTTTCTTGTTTTAAGAGCATCGTAAGTCTTTAGATGTAACCACTTCATTGATATGGTCATGTCGTGTATCTACTGTAATGACCTTGGGTAAATAATATTTAATTCATTTTCATAAATGTAATAGAAATCTAAAAAGGTTTCATTTCACCTTTAATCTGTATGGAGCGTGAAAGAATTCCTGTATATTTGTATTTAGTTTCATTCACTTATGGGGATAGCCCCCTTAAGAGGACACTATAATATATATTTAACATGTTAGAGTAAATATAGTTACTATATAATAGCACATCTATTGATTAGCAGCGTAGCGCGACCTCGGTAGGACGCGGGAGAGAAAGGGGTTGATATGTGACCCTGACCCATATCTGAGACACTAACAGGCACTCCCAGCTGAGTGGAGGCCTATGACGCTGTGATGACCTCCCAGAATACGAAAACGGGTAGAGCATTTAGGTACACACTCACATGGTGAGCACACAGTTTAATCGTGGTCTGCCAAATACACAGCGTATCCTCACCATTCTCGTGTGAGAGAGAAAGTAGAACAAGGAAGCAGTGAGCTACGATCAAGGTAATGTGGATGGTAAACAATCACAGAGACCTCACCTTTGATCAGCTCTTGTTTTCTCTTTGAAGCGAAACCTGTTGAAAAGGTTAAAAGGAGACAAATTGAGGTTAGGTGGGAGTGGGGGTGGAATTCAATATGGCTGCCGCAACCCGTTGTATTGACCTGGCACCCCTCTCTAATTTTCAAGGTCGGTGCGCAGTGCTTCGACGTGAATAATTTATCTCTCGCAGGCAATTGACGTTTACATTAGTTGTTAAGCCATCACATTTCTTATCATTGCATTTTTAACCATTTCAGTTCCTCAACTCACTAACGACAATGAAATCCTCAAAACAGTACGCTGAATTGTTGATCTATTACTTATAAATAATTTATGAAGAATTTATGCCAATAATTTTGCCTATAAATTTATCATATGTAAAGCATGTTAGCCACATGTTTGAGTGTTTATCTTCGTATACACTATCATAGATGAATCGGACGTCTGAAATGGCACTGTATTATTAGAATATGAAGTGTTACATACCAAAAGTTTCATTATGATGCTTTCAACTCTCTTGCGGACCATTGTAGACGCTGTCAACCCCCAAATTAAAGACGGAAATTCGTTGGACTCTCTAAGATTGGTGACGAGTAGTTTTATATCACAACACACGCCAAGTCGGACACGTGATTCGAATTGTGTTGATACACTCTGACTTTATGTCCGTTGTGCGTTACGTACGGCCGAGTACAGCGGACGGGGCTAGTGGGCGCGCTTTTCACCCAGTTTCAACCCCTCTGATCCACATCGACCCGCCCGTGACGTGACGTAGTCACGTGATTAGCTCTATCCTTGTCGCACTCGTACGAAGCAACAGTTCAGCGTAGTTATGAATGGCTGGACGCGGACGGAGAGGAGGACTGAAAGAGACTAACATCAATTAATTCAACTAATTGTTTCAAAGGGAATTCGAAATGAACGCCGATTTCAATTGTGAACGTTAAATTCCTAGAAAATTGTTTCTCTTTCACTTGAGCCTACTGATACATAGCCGATTAATTTCGCATTGTGTTTCTCGTCATACATTTAGTGATCAACAAACTTAAAGTCTAAATATTATTTTCCCAGGGAAATCGACTTGCGGAATAGACTTTTTCTCCTACTGGAGAGTTGCACCTAGAAAAAAAGACCATTCGTCCACTGGTAAAACAACTGTACCTTGACTTCGATTCAGCTCCATCCCGACAACATATTTTGAGTTACGCTCTTCGTTCACCAATGCAAACAATAAGCAACATTTTATTACTCAGTCTGATTTGCAATGTCGATTGATGATGTTAGTTTGATACCATCATTTACTTTTTATGTGATCATCGTAAAATAAATTATTTATATAGTGGTTTATGAGTTTAACTAACTTACCATTTGAGTCATTTTCTTTTCCAAACTTTTCCCATGCCTTTTCAACAAAATGCGTCCTTGAAACTGCTAACTGATTGTTGAATATATGGAGGTCTCTTCAATGTTTACAACAATTTTGTACAAAAATATAGTTTTGATAAGTGAGTCATGGTGAATGGCGATTTCGAAACCAGAACAAAACTTAGCTTATCAGCTGCTGAATCACATGAAAATTGACTTGAAATAGACACGTATTATTGCATCATGGACGGTCACGCAACAATTGCGACCAGGTGGATATTGTAGTCGCACCGGTCCGGTGAATGAGATTCGATTTAATCACAGAAGTCCAACTGATTTGTAGCCATAAGATTATGTTTTCACCAATCAAGTTGAAATTGCGTTCCACCAGTGAATAAGGGGCCTCTGAACGTCTCATTTTCATGGGTCTTACGAATTTAGTTTCAGGAGTGACCCCATGAAGTAGAGATCTACAATACGCGTGATACAGCCTGTGGACTGTTTTGTAATTTTATATGTAAGTTTAAGAAATTATTTTATCATTTTACCATTCTTTTAATTTTTTAAAAATTTTCTTTACACATTCATGTCTTATTGCGACGATGAAATACGGTGACAGTTGCAAGCAAGCGACAGTGGTAGTAGGTTTGAAAAAATGCACCGTTCAAGTTCAAGTTTGAATTTTAAATACCTAGCGTAAGATCTTGAGAAACACACAGCTTACACGATGTATTCTATGACAATGGGTTCTAAGTTTTACCTGCTACCACTTTCCTATACTTGTGCCAGGCCTTATTTATAATATTTTCTCCCCGACCTAACTTGTCAAAACGCCGATCTTCTGATGACGAACAACGCATCCGAGACTAAAAATTGTATTTTAGACTCATTATTACCTTTCATAGCTTTAAGTAACGTACTCATGGCTGGATGTTTTCCTTAACAACATAGGAAGGTTCTATGAAAATACTCCCGATGTCTCTAGGATTAACGATTGGAAATTATTCAGCAATTTTGCAAGTTACAAATCAACCAAAGAATGCAGCATCGTGGGGAGAGTTGATTTATATTAAGTGTATTTCAAGCGATTAAATGTGATATTTCATTTGATATAAATATAATTTAAAGCTATAGGCTTTTTTAAATACAAGGATGGAGATTAATTTCGTGTGGCTATTGCTAGCCTGGTTGCGGCACTTGTAAGGTAGACCCTCCAACAATGATGGGTGGCATCTGCCAAGTGAAGGAAACTGCGGGTTGGTGTGATGGACGATAGTGTTGTGTGTTGTGTATGAGTTACAGGAACATAGGGCACAGCATAAACACCCAGTGCCAGTGCCAGGAGAATTAACCGTATAACAATAAAATCTCTCAACATCGCCTTGAATCGAACACAGGGCCGTAAGTACCGAATGTCAGGACGCAGACCATTGAGCCATAGAACCGGACAGGATGTAGATGACAATGGTAGGATTACATTCAACAGAAGAAATGACTGAGAACATAGTTTTGTGTATATAAGTGTAAGTCGGGGAGAGACGGCACGGATTTTGTTATGATCGTGCAACAAGTCTTCGCCAAGATTTTAAGTAATTTATTTTTATGCTAGACGCCATTACTTGTATGTCTCCTCATTGCCTTATGAAGGAAATGATCTTAATGTAAGTAGGTTACTGAAAGAGCTCCTTGATTTGAAAGTGTGTCACTTGCGCCATCTCTCCCCTAGTGTCCGGGTGTGATGGTGTTATGTACTTCATATGATAAGGGGGTAAATAATTTTAAAATAAACTATGATTACAACTTTAATATATTTATTTACATTATTGACATTCACTTGCATATTATTCATTGGTTATTAATGAATTAATTAATTATTTAACCTTGAAGATTTACCCCTCAGTCTTTTTTTTGGATATGTTTTGCCTTACTCTCTCTCGTCCATAATTATTACACAAATTCTTATACATCCAACACGATTCACGTACCCACTTGTTGCAGTCGGTGCACTTAATCCAATCGTCGTTCTTTATTTTCAAATAATAGTTCTCTCAACACTCCACACATTTGTTGCAATCATCCGATAACGCATTACTTTGCCCATCTTGAATCATTTTAGTTGTTTGTTTCGAATGAGATTTTTCTGCTTTCCTACTTTTTCTCGTTGTAGCAGTGGTCGCAACGTTTCTTTTCCCTTTATTCTTTTTGTTCATTGAGTTCTCTCTTTTGTTGGAAATATTCTTAAGTTTAGTTGCATTAAAGGCATATACCACAAACTTCGGTTAGGCTATAGCTGATTTCTCTTCTCCATAATTAGTATAATTTTACACAACATACATATAGGTTACATATATTTTATTAACAAACTGATGAGAGAATGAAAACACGTTTTAGTCACAAACGGAAATTCAAAAAATTCCGCGCCACCTCTCCCAGGAATGCAGCGCGCCATCTCACCCGACGTTTGGGGAGACATGGCGCGCCCCTGCTCCAGAAACTGTGTTGGCCCAACATGGCGCATATCATACCAGCATAGTCGTTGAGTAACCTAGTCACCCGTCTGTGGCAATTCAAAGTTAATTTAGCTTGAACAACCCAGTCAGTGGGCTTTTATATCATTCATTAGCAAAACTTTGAAGGTAGAAAAGACGTACATGCCAGAAATATCCACGTATTCAATCTAAATTTCTTGCATCATGTGACATCCAACAAATGTCTTTAGTTCTCACGTACACACTGTATACACAGGGAGCAGTGGTCGTGCGATCTAGCGGGCGAATTGTGCAATGGTATACCTTGTGCCATCTCTCCCGGTGTGCCTTCTCTCCCGGCCTTACTCTATTACGTCGCTTGTAACCAATACACACATAATATGATTTCATATCTTCAAATTGGACAGTAAGTGGTAAATGAAAAGCTAATTTTTACACAACACCAACGTCCTTCGAAGTGAAGTACAAATACAAATCAGAACTGCATCAGTTACCAGTCACTCACAGCATGAATTCACACTAAGTAAGATTATCAAGCAGGCCAAAACCAAGTTATCCAAGGAAGAAGCAGCTGACTGTCGTAGCGGAAGGACATACGTGCCTCTCGCTCCACACTCTCTCTCCTTGCCAGGCGCTCTGTACTTTTCAAGTATCAGCCAGGCACTTGTACTTATTAGTACATCTTCGAAGGAGCATTGTATGGACTGTAGCACTTTTCAGTGCTCGCTCTTTCTTCTGTTTCAGGATCTCTTACTGGAGGACCAGGATGGAGAAGCCGACCCTACCAGTGAGACTGGTCGACTACGACTACGAGGCAGCCGTCGAGAGGATACTAGACGCGCTCGACACGACGGATACCCCCATCTACGAACGCCCTGGACTGGTGGTGTTCAACCGGCCGGGGGAAGACGACCACAAGGGGGCGCTCCAAGTATTCGACAACCTGAACGCGACTGCGTAGTACATCGGAGAGCCACTCCTGCCGATCATCGGCATTATGGTTCCTACCTGGGCTATCTTTATTCGCCCTAACGACGCAGCCAGCTTCAGGATCTACGAGGAGCGCGCGTCCCAGCAGTTCCAGGTCGCCCGGCTACCAGGACTCAGGGAGCACCTGGACGTCTCGGGCTACCAGGAGGCAGCCTCGCAGACGGAGCCAATGACCGAGGACGACGGCGGCGCTACGGCGCAACCCCAGTTGGAAAGCCGTACTTGACGAAGTACACGCAGACCAGCAAGGCGCCAACCAGGGCGAAGTGGTCGCAGACGCAGGCCTACCAGGAAGGGCCTGTTACCCGGGCGCAAACCAGGAACGCGCCCGTGATGGTGGAGAGCAGCACAGCGGTGGAGAAGGACGCCCCCTGGCGTACCGAGTCTGCTGCCCAGGTCCAGCCTGCCTGCACGTCTGTCGAGTTGCAGACCTCGATGTGCGCCCCCCAGGACAGGGAATGCAGTCGAGTGTTAGCACCGATCGACGCCGCCGCCGCCAGCCAGGAGAAAGAAGAAGATGGCGACGCACCGGCGCCACCAGCTACCCCGGGGTCACCAGGCCGGGAGGAGGGCCACCAGGATGAGGCCTCTTCCCCCGCCGATAAGCAATCCCCGGGAACGACCGCCGCCCGCCGCCAACCAGGAGAAAGAAGAAGATGGCGACGCAGTGGAGCCACCAGCTACTCCGGGGTCACCAGGCCGGGAGGAGGGCCACCAGGACGAGGCCTCTTCCCTCGCCGAGAAGCAATCCCCGGGAAGAAGAAGAAGACGACGCCGCACCAGGAAGCAGAAGGCGTCGCTGGCTCACCAGGAGAGGACCGCCAAGCCGCAACCCAGGAATGCTCCCATGACCGCAGTCAACCGAGGAGCCAATCAGGAGAGGACCTCAGCAGGCAGCGGCAGTCAGGTGAGAGTAAAACGTCCCCCTCAGCAGCTCTTGCAGTGTTTCCGCTGTCTGAGGTGGGGCCACCGTCAGGTTAGCTGTGGACTTGAGGTGAGGTGCAACCGCTGCGGTGGTGATCACCACTACACGGCTTGCGCAGCACTTAGAGACGCGCCGGTGTGCGCCAACTGCTCGGGAGGCCACCCGGCCTCCCATCGCAGTTGCCCTGTCTACCGGGCCATGGCGCGGGCAGAGAGGAAGGAGGCCCGGCGCCATGACTCACCCCCTTCCAGGAGGCCCCCGCCACGGCGGGCTTGGCCTCATTCTCCGGGATCGGAGACTGGGTACGAGGTACCCCAAGGAGGTGGAGCCGTGCGACAGGCCCTAGTGGTACTCGACGCATGGCTCCGCAGCCGGCAAGGACCGTGCTAGTCACAGCAGTGCCCAGACGGACTGATCCCCAGACGATGGAATGGAAAGGAATTGATTTATGTTTTGTGCATGTTACCTGTTCCTAACTAACACAACCTCTGGTCTTTTTCCAGCCCACATTCTTGCATGTGCTATCAAAATATGTCAGGTTTTACATGTAGGCTCTTTCTTCTTTCTGCCTATGTGGTTTTTCCCTGACCCTTCAATACCATACTTCAACACCACATACCTAACATAATCTCGCCTGGTAGAGTGTCTGACATGGAAACAGGCAGATACTTCTTGTATCACTTCCCACTCCTCCCTGCTATCTCTTTCTTCTTCTTAGAAATAATATCATGTCGGAGGCCATGTAGATTGAGTCGATGGTCACGCGGGGGGAGCTGGCTTCGGGAGAACCCCGGAAAAAAAAGTTATTCAATAAAGCTGTTCCAAGGCAGTGATATTGAAATATGAACAACTGTAAACATGAATGCGAGGCACTGTTCACGTATAAGCGTGTGTAGGACTCGCGAAGTGCCAGATACCTAACACGCACAGCTCGAAAGAGAATTGCAACTAAGTTCATGAATGAAAACATTAAATAGTTCGGAAGTAGGTGGAATCTTGGTCTAGAAATGCCACGCCCCTATTAAAATTTCAAAGGAAAATTGTTTCTTTTGAAGCTGCTAATATTTACAGAAAATGAATGATTTGTTTGTCATAACTCATCTTGATGTTCGTAGTACTGGCACTCATGTGCACAAGGTCCGCAAATGACGGAGACGATGTTTAGTGTTCCACCCTCCACACAGGCTAAAGTCCATCTCGATTAATCTGGAGGAAGGCCTGGTTTTTATATGCTAGAGTAGAGGGGAAATAATTGAGGAGAAATACGTCTGTAAGATTCCAGATGTTACGGGAGCAGACGCAACAAACCAAACAGTATCGTATGACGTCAGCAGGCAAGAAGGTAGTCAGCTGACAGCAGATAGTGAAGATGGATAGCACTGAAGTCCGTGCAGAGTATGTGACGTCCAATAAATATATTTGATGAGGTTCTTGAGTCCCGTTGCAGAGTAAAATACGGCGTATTATCAAAATGAGGGTACGTCCATATTAGTAATAGAAAGATAAATGTTATGTGCATGGCGAATTTCGTTGAAATAGATGCCGGTGAAGTGACGAGTCTGTTACACACTTCATTAATAGAAGCTATTCCCTTAACCTTCACAGAAAATTGTCAATTATTCGAACTGTGGACCCTCTGTAACTCCAACATAATTGGTTACTGTACCTATGAGCATAACCAGGTTTTAAGTGGTAATTTTCAAGACAATTTATGAAGACAAACATGATAATAGTGTCATTCATATAAAACTGGAGGTCCCATCGTTATGATCATCATATCAAATTAAGTAATACTGAGTAATACAGATTCTGTATAACGAGTTAATAATAATAACTAAGTGATTTATCCAACCCTGGACTTTGCTGACCGAACTAAGCCACAGGCAACTGATCAGGCATCATGAGCCGGAGTTTATATGCGGTAGAGTGGCCAGTTTCTTTCACCTTACACTCTACACGAGGGCCTCCCAGGAAGTGGTTACCATACCCAGTACTTATTAACTTCGGAGATCCCACAGTATCCAGTATCCCAACGTGGCTACGCTGTTGGTGGTAATAAGTTACAATTTTTTTTAAAAATTTGTCAGTTGGAGTAAGTGGTTCGAATTTCTTCTCAATTTCGCACAAAGCTTTTCATTATAAATTCTGATAGCCTGTTTTTAATAAACCAAAATGTAGATGTTTAATTTTAAAAGAAATCTTCGTTTATCAGGTGACAAAAGAGAAATAAACACCATGCCGCAAAGAAGCGTACGCACTGACCGTATGACGTTGGATGGGAAGAAAGCATACATCACCCACTCTTAGTTTCCTCTGCAGGCCGGAACAGTCGTGATACTCTTCGGAGAACGTCCAGTAACTTAGCCAAGACGCTTCCACTAAACGTAGTGTGGGCAACACTGTACTCACTCATATTTATATAACTTAGATGAATATATGGCGTTTCCAGGAGAACATAAACTCATTCATGAATTATTTCCATTCAAGTTTCACTTGTTCATATATCTTAATGTTGAAAACGTGTTTTATCAGACAAAGTAGGGGTCTCATAGTACGTAAACGTAAAACGAAGCAATTTCCTCAATTATGCCGAAAGTTGAATGGCTAACGAATCCGAAAAGGTTTCAAATTGTGTGTCTTGGATAGTTCTATCAAACTGATTTAAAAAATTCGAAAATCATTTCCGGCCTAAATACAGTTTTATGAAAAGCAGCCTACGCTTCTTTTTTTACTCGTTTTCTGTTTGACTCAAATTCTAGCCAAATGAACTTATTTGCATAATTATTTCTGTAATGAATTACATGGTACAATACTCTTAGGTGTATTTTTTGTACTAGTTCACACCGAATGTAGTTATAAGGGCTTAAGTGAAACTCTTCATTGACTCACATTAACGCACGTGGTGGTAGAAAAAGGCCGGATAACGATGATTAAGAAAAGTATTGTAATTTTTAGGAAAAAGTAAAAAATATATTCTCATACTTTATTATATTTTATTTACTTAGAATTCGTAGTTCATATCCCTAGGATGTTTTCAACATTGAATTGCTTGCCTGATGTCTTTCAGAATAAAAGGAGGAACTGGACCTTAATAATATAATATGGCATTCGGGAGAGGGTGGGTTCGAACCCAACTGTCGGCAGCCCTGAGGATGGTTTTCCGTGGTTTCCCATTCTCACACCACGCAAATGCTGGTGCTGTACCTTAATTAAGGCCACGGCCGCTTCCTTCCCACTCCTAGCCCCTTCCTCTCCCATCGTCGCTATAAGACTTATCTGGTCGGTGCGACGTAAAGCAACTTGTAAAAAATATAATATGCCTGTGAACTCTCGCAAAAATATCGACAATGACTGTGAAACCCATGGAAGACTGAGAAGCCTGTTCGTTATACGGTAATAACAAAATTATATTAGCGTCAGTGATAGTAAAAACTCTAGCACAAAGTTATATTTCAGTAACTTAGCGTTAAGCAGTAAAGTCATAAGTATCCCGATGTATAAAATTAGCTACCACATTACAAGGGTTGGTAGTACCTCAGAAAGGGGAAGCCCCTTGGTGAAGTCGAAGATGTCTTCTAACTTAGCTACAGAATGTACCTAGGAGAATTAATCCTCCAGCCATTAATTAGTTACTTCTTCTCATTAAATCATTAATAAATTAACAACGATGATATGGTTTATACGACGATGATTGTAATAAAAGTGGCAAATAACACAGTAAATAGGATTATTTTTCTCAACTCTGCTGCCTGTAAGAATAAAATGAATATTAATGAAGCTATTGGTTTTAAAGTCCACAAACCTCTTTTAGGGTACGCCATGGTGTCCAGAATTTTGTCCCACGGGAGTTTCTGTTGCTCTTCTTCTTTTTCTCCTTCCTCTTCTTTCCGCACCTAGCGGAGTTGGGTATGTGAACTGGGTCACACATGTGAACTTGGCACTGTCTTACGGCAAAATACCCTTCCTCATCTCAGGTTATCTGAAGGAATGTTTAAACACACTGTGATGTTGCTGTGATTGTTAGTAGTGTGATGTTTTGAGTGTCTATACAGAATTATGTATGGAGAAAAACATAGTCAGTCCCCAAGCGTGAGGAGTTAATCAGACGCGGTTAAAATATCCAACCCTGCCGGAAATAGGACTCAGAACCCTATGGATAGAAAGTCCTGACCCTAATCATTCATAGATCTGGACGCAGGAGATCTTTTACGTACCTGTAAATCTAACGGTATTCGGGCATCTTGACTTACCACAGAACTGAGTCGAGACCGGACACATCAGCCTTGCATGAGCAAGCCAGCGTATTAGTGTAATGGTTTTAAGAGAAACTGTAGTCTGCTACTAACCATATTCTCAGAACAAGGCTCCTATAACGTGCCAGTCAATCTGCAGACATGGACCTTTCATAAATCAGCCCTCGCTGATTCTAAACCGTCACTCAGACCAGCGTTGTCAAAAACGGACACGGACGTTGAGAGATGGCACTACAAATGACGCAGTTCTTGAAGCTAGCCACGCCATTTTTGGGTACTGCCTCTTATAGAGCTAGGGATATCTCGAGCTGGCTTTACCGTGGTTATGGCTGGATACTCCTTGATCTGTTTAAAACAGCGATGATTTTTATGGAAATGTCTCGGAAACGCTTGATTTTAGGGCCTCAAATGTCATTTGGCAGTTTCCTCTGAAATTGACCGAATGTTGTTTCTCGCAGTGAGGGTCGTAAACTGAGCTATGTCCGATTCTTCTACGACAAACAGCAGTTTGCTTCTTTTAACAATTAAATTTTAGATAATTTTATCAGTCCTTCTGGTGTACCGCAAGGTTCTAATCTTGGACCTCGTTTGTTTTTAATTCTAATTAATAATTTACCAGACAATATTCCCCACTCTAACTGTTTACTTTCTGCAGAAGATTTAAAATTTTACAAATACATTAGCAACCACAAAAACCAGGATGAGTTGCAAATAGACATTTATAATATCATTTTTTTAGTTTGATATTAATAATATGTCTTTGAATGTAAATATAAATACATGACGTTTACCAGGAGAAAGGAATTTGAAGTCTCAGCCTATCATAAATACGCGGGACAAAATTGGGTAGGGTTTTAACGTTTAAGGACCTTGGTATAATTTTTGACGGTAAGCTAATATTCAACGATCATATCAATACATTAACAAAGAATGCTAACCGAATGCTGGGATTTTTTACTAGAACGTACGAGACCTTTTGCCCCCTGTATTGAACAAATTATATGTTACCTTAGCAAGGAGCATACTGGAATATTCTGTAATAATTTGGAGCCCGTATACAAAGCAACAAGTGAATGGTATTGAAATTGTACAAAATATGTTCCTACGTTATCTTTATTTCAAAACTTTTAATACTTTTTCCCCTTTCAACACATCAACCCAGTTATTGAGGAATATATTTCAATTTCCTTAATTGAAAACCCGTCAGTTCTTAATTTCTATACAAATAGTAACAAAAATTGTAATAGGACGATTTGATTCTTTGGAACTGTGAAAATGCATTTCATTCCATGTTCCGCAGTCAAGATCACGTCAGCACCAATTATTTCACGTTCAAATGTCAAAAACATTGCATCAGTCAAATTTGCTTTTTGTAAAAATGACTACGCTTTATAACACTGTAACAAAAGAAGTCGATATATTCACCGAATCGCATAATGAATGCAATAAGAGACAAGAAGCCTGCCTTTACTATTTGTAAATATTTTATAATTTTTTTTCTGGTATTCATCTTATTTCCCAGTGTACTCATTTGTGTTTTAAGTTTGTTTGTTTTCGTACTGTATTTTGCTTTGTATTACCGTGTGATTTCTTAGTGCATTTTTCATTTCTTTTAAATTGTAAATTGTACCATATTTAGTGTTAATATTCATTTTGTTCTTGTTGATTTTTACGTTGTTAAATGTTAACTTCATAGATACAGATTGTTAATGAATGTTAAGGAGGTACTTAATTGGGTGTAAAATCAGATAAATAAATTTAAACAATTCTAAATCAAAATGACACAGCTGGGTTTTCGGCAATGCTGGATGGAAAGGAAAACATTGCTGCAGCTAGGTATAATTAGCCAGTGGTTGTGGGTTCACTTAAGGCTTATCCGGAATTTTGCTGGTAAGAAAATGGGAAGTCAAAAATCGAAGTTGCTGACCGAGTGGTTTGAACCTACCACCTCCTGAATAAAATCTATACGACCCACACCGGGTAATTAACTCGCTTTATGTGTGATAATTCTATTTCATAATAGATCACTGAAGAGAAGGTTTCATGTAAAGAAAATGCAAGTGACTGGCATTATTATTTCAAAACATGACGTTGGTGTGATAGGGGTTCTGATGGGATGCAGGCGAATAATTCCCCATTTCGTTTGTGACTTTTGTACACTCTTCGATGTAAGTAAACAAGTAGTCTAGGACGTAGGTACTGTAAAATGTTACTGAAAGGCTCCTTTCAGATCACACTGAAATATTTGCTTTGTAACCTTCGCCATGTACTTAAATTCATTTTATTAGTATAGTAAGATTTTTCGTAATAGCAACACTTAAACTGGTAATTAAATGATATTAAATTAATAATGCAAGAACAACATTAAATAACCGTACCCTAAGTGAAGAGAGTGTACCTCAGAGTTTAGTGATTTCTTCCTTCAGGTCTCATTTTTTCATTCATTTGTTCGTTATGTTCACCTTGAAATGAATAAACGTGAGGTATAAATGTGACTATTATAAAAGACTAACAACCCTCCCGGGACTGGCACATTCTAGTTGAATACATTAAGCCATATACCACATATAGCCTACAGTAGAGCAGGTCACTGAGTAGAACCCCAGGTAATGGGGAATCTGAGTACCTGAGGGATTGTCATCGTAATCGGTTTTGCTCTTCACATCCCCAACCCTAGAGCCATGTGCGTTCAGGCGGACTGTGATACCACAAAGTTTCGAAGCCGACTAGCCGCCTCGGATCGCTGAGCAGTCGAATTACACGGGTGCTGTACAAACAATGTGTTCCATAGGAAATAATTACATTAATTAAATGCTGAAATTGCCTGCTTTATAGAGAACCGTATAATAAGAAATAAATATTCGAATACTGGAGTTAATTTTGGGAAACAATTTCATATGCTAGATTTACGTCGCACCGACACAGATAGGTCTTATGGCGACGATGGGACAGGGAAGGGCTAGGAGTGGGAAGGAAGCAGCCGTGGCCTTAATCAAGGTACAGCCCCAGCATTAGCCTGGTGTGAAAATGGAAAACCACGGAAAACCATTTTCAGGGCTGCCGACAGTGGGGTTCGAACCTACTATCTCCCGAATACTGGATACTGGCCGCACTTAAGCGACTGCAGCTATCGAGCTCGATCAATTTCATATGTAAGTGTCTTCAAGCTAGTTCGTTTTACAATTATCACATGTAAATAACTACAAACATTTTAAAAGTCGAATACTCATTATACCTTCAATTTAGTAAGTAATTTTTGAAACATATTTCACTGCCACGATGGCGGTTTAATGCACAGTTAACAAAAATCCTCGTGGAAAATCTTTAAACAAAAGTAAAGCACATTACCTGTTGAAAAGTATTCGGATGAAAATTTAAAAGTATCCGAATACAAGCATAACCAAATGGGAGGAGATTTATATAAATGAGATTTCTTGGCTACTTTTACATGAAGGACTATCTACACTTTGAGGCATAAAACGTATTAATTACCTAACCTAACCCCATGGTGCAACAGTTCCGAAGGGCCTTGGTCTACCAAGCGACTGCTCCTCATCTCGAAAGCCTGTAGATTATGAGGTATCGTGTGGTCAGCACGACGAATTCTCCCGGCCATTATTATTGGCTTTCTAGATATGGAAACGTACTAATATAAATGTTAGATAACCTGCTTTAAATTTTTTTTGTTGAATGTTTGAATTTGGATGATTTTTTTGCTAGTGGATTTACTTCGCACCGACATAGATAGGTCTTATGGCGACGGTCATTCGTTGTTTCTAGTATAATCGCAATATACTCGGTACGAATGCAAAACAACTGGGGGTACGCCAACCAAAATGTTCGAATACCACTGTTCTAAATCATAATTTGTCATAAAATAATTTTCAAGAAAATCATTCACTCTTCAGATTGAGAATGTACTACAGTCTTAGTTTTATCAATTTTCTCATGAGCCTATTCATCGTGTTGATGGAATCGTTAATTCACTGAGGTAATATGAAAGTAACTGGTATGAATGATACTAGTAATGTAATTCCTTATGGAGAAAGTCCCTGCTATGCATGGTGTGAAAATGTTGCTCATAGGGTGCGCTAGTGCATGCATTTCGGTGGGCTTGGCAGACTGTTATTTACTGTAATAGCAGTGAGGAGAGCAACGGGAAACTACCTCACTCCTCACTTCCCTAGTACGGCGCTTCAGTGATGTTTAGGCCATCTTTGAGAGGGAGGGGTAATGATAGACCTGTTGAGTATCCAACCAGCCTTCGAGCTAAGGACTGAACATACAATAACATTCACAATGTGGAAAAATATATTGCATTTACAAATGCATAGAGAAAATGAAGAAGTCTTAAAAACCCTCTTACTGAAAGTGAAAGTTCAAAGGCTGGACTAATGTTGAATGTCAAGGTCAAAAATTATGGCAACTACACCTGTCAATTCGTGGCATGTAGGATGAGCAATATGGAGGTATTCTCGGTTTTTAACTATCTTGGCTCACAGATTTCTGCTGATGATGACTGTAGCCATGAAATCAAAAGACGATTGCTACTTGATAGAAAGGCAAAGACCAATCTTGACAATATATTAAGGAGTAGAGACATAACATTAACAACAAAGATTCGTATAGTAAAACCTATGGTTTTTAACTTGTGATGTACGGATGTGAGACCTGGACCATAAGAAAAGCTGAACGCCGTAGAATAGACTCCCTTGAATTGTGGTGTTGGAGGAAAATCCTTACAGTCCCATGGACTGCGAAGAGGACAAATAGGTCAGTTTTACAGCTAATAAAACCAGAGTGTGTTCCTTGGATGGCCTAATTCTGAAACAAAAACTAAGCTACTTTGGACACATCATGAGAAGACACAATTCATTAGAAAAGACCTTAATGCTGGAGAAGATCGAAGGCACAAGGAGAAGAGGGCGGCAAAGAATGAGATGGATTGATGGCATCACAGAAGTACTAAATTCCAGCTTGGAAAATCTTCGGGAGGCAGTGCAAGACAGAAGAAATTCGCGTATTTTAGTTCATGGGGTCACGGAGAGTCGGAATCGACTAAACGAATAGAGAGAGAATGATAAAGCCCTTAAGGGATGGAAATTTTTTTTGTATAATTTAAATACCACAATTAGTAAGTAAAAAAAACTACAGAATAAATAATAATGTTATATGAATATTGAATGTTCACGACCGCATTGTAATCGAAACCGACTTTCAACCTATTAGGTCGTGTTACGTACATTTTTAGTACGTGTTGAAGAGATGTTAAGTACAGAACAAAAATGGCCAATTGGTAGAGCAACCGACGCGAAATCGGGAGGTTGTGGGTTCGGATCCCACTGGTGTCTGGTTGGCCATTTTGTTCTGTACTTAACAACACGTACCAAAAATGTACGTAACACGACCTAATAGGTTGAAAGTCGGTTTCAATAATAATGTTATATGTTTTACGTCCCACTGACTACTGTACATTTGTATGGTTTTAGGAGACTCCAAGGTGCCGGAATTTTGTCCCGCAGGAATTCTTTTATGTTCCAGTAAATCTACTGACACAAGGCTGACGTATTTGAGTACCTTCAAATACCAACGGACTGAGCCAGGATCGAATCTGCCAAGTTGAGCTCGAAGGCCAGTGCTCTACCGTCCGAGCTACTCAGCCCGGCACAGAATACATTATTGACCGTCGATGCACTTAGAAATAACTCTCTATTACAATTTCTATCCAATCATATGTACAGAACGGTTACATTTAGAACGGAAACCGATAATTATAATTGGTTCCAATGAATAAAACAACAAGATGAACGATAATTGAAACTGAGATGATTCTTATTCGACTGTGAAAACAAACCCACGCAGATATTCACTCAGTTTCCTCGCCAAGTCTACGTGTTCATTGTCTGATTATAGTTCGATAAACCCTTTCTTTATCTACTGTAATGGCAAAATTTTTAATTAAACTATAGCTATCGTACTTGAAAGTACTCACAGAAAACATATGTACGCATATGTGATCATTGTAACACTTAAATATATGTACTCGTCAAACACAGTGGCACGAGAGTCCTCTTGCGTGGACAGCGGGATACGCCACTCGGTGAACTAAGCTACCGGAAGGCAATCGTTGCTACTCAGGCACAGCGCTATGTTAACTCCTGTTAATATGCCCAAGTGTGAAGTGGAGGGGAGAAGATCGCGTGCTATGCAGGAAGAGGGCAGTTCCTTCCTCACATTTCTGTCGGAAGTGATACCATCTATTGCCCTGCATGATTTATTTCGTGTGGCTGTGTGCGTCCAAGAACAAATAAAGAAGTCGCTAATTAAAGTCGTACTCCGCAATAACTCGTGCGAGTTTCCAAGAGTAACCCACGAACTTAGACATACAGTTTTGTAAATCTACGTATTTTAATTACAGCTAAATTAGATTGAATGTGTGGTAGATGTAACTTTATAAATATTTCATTTTAAAACCCATTTGGTCCTTTAGACTGTTGGCAACCCACGGACGCAAACACAATTCTCATTTCACAGCAATCTGCCTAGTTTGAAAATTCTACACACTGTTCAAGTTACGTGAAATAGTGAAACAGTATTGAAGAAGAATAAGAAATTGAAATGTCTGAGAAAAGTCGCGAGGATCTTATCTCAACTAGACATTACCTTTCGAAGTAGACGTTTTCAATCTTTGATGAAAATCAGGTATGGATTTCTGATGGCAGAGTGATCGTAGTATGAGACGATTTAAAAATCTATTGAAATTAAGGAAAGGTCTCGTCTTTTAATCTTATATTCATTATTATCTTCCCCATTTACCCTTAATATAACATTATCTGTAACCCTGCCAGGAATTTTACTTGAATATTCATTTGATGGAATTTTTAACCAGTCAAATTAAAGCACGCCATCTAAGTATAAGTGCTCTGAACATTTAAATAATGGTTTTCCGTGGTTTCCTATTTTCAGACCAGGCAAATGCTGGGGCTGTACCTTCATTAAGGCCACGGCCGCTTCCTTCCCACTCCTAGCCCTTCCCTGTCCCATCGTCACCATACGACCTATCTGTGTCGGTGCGACGTGAAGCAACTAGCAATAAAATCCATTTAAATAACACTGAAAACCTTCTTTCGGGTTTAAAAAGAATTCACTTACATCTACAGTCGTTAGTTGACAAGAATCATTCTGATGATCTTCAGTTTGTTAATTGAATTTTTCGTTTTATTGCTGTAAATGAGTCACATTTGAAGCAGCTCATACCAAACCTAGAGGTTAATATCTCTGACTTTATAACGCAGTGCTAAGACATCCTTATGTACATTATGGTTTAGTGCACTTTCTATTTTTCGTATATCTACGTATATTTTAAATTAAACTGTATATGCTCTAAAAGTCAAACACATGCAGTTAGCTACGCAAAAACAACAGAAACACGACAAAGCATAAAGTTGGCGACTTGGGATTTTGAAAACAATATTACGATTCATTGAGTGGCAGATTTAGTACTGTGTATGCCACCCAGGGCCCTGAAGCGTGCTTGAACACGATGTGCCTATAAAATACGCCGGCTAAACCATGCATTGTGTGTCTTTCGTCTCAAGAAACCGATTGACCACTCTGGCTCGATGGGCACAAGCATTATCATCCAATAGTGTAAAGCGAAAGTCCTCGTCAACAGTGGCAGCAAATCCTGTAACTATAGGCTTGAGAATTTTGTCTATGTTAAACAGGCCAGTCATGTTATGTTGGACAGGAATTAGATGCGTACGTCAACCAAAAATAATCTCACCCATAAACATGACGGAACTCCCTTGTTACTGATGGCGCTCCAGGATGAAGGGCTCGTTCACCGGATCGTCCACACTTTAATGCTTCTATTGTGTAGGTGCAAGCTTATGGTGACCTCATCAGAAAACAGCGTACGCTTCCACTATTCATGATACAGTGTGCTATGAGTTGCTGCCCATCTAACACGAGCTACGCTATGGTGTGGTTTGAGAGGAGCTTTTGGCACAAGTGTCCTTGACATATTGAAACTGGACTGTGTTTAGAGTCACTGTGCGACAATACTCGGCGGGGTAGGTGTGAAATATTTTAAATGTAATGTTGTTGATTATCACGTAACCAGTTACTTCTCCTCCACCAACCCACGTTCCCAAGTTGAGGACCTGGGGCCCCTTTTAGTGGCCTCTTTTTTGCAATTTGCTTAACGTCACAATTACACAGATAGGTTTTATGGCGACGATGGGATAGGAAAGTCCTAGGTGTGAGAAGGAATCGGTCATGGCCTTAATTAATATACAGCCCCAACATTTGCGTGGTGTGAAAATGGGAAACCATGGAAACCCATCTTCAGGACTGTCGTCTCTTATGGCAGGCAGGGGATAACGTGGATGTTATTGTACCTGCCTCGCCCACAGAGAGACCCGAAAATAAGCTCGGCATACAAGCAAACTGCGAACATGTTTGATGTACCGTAACATATCCCACGTGAAATCTTACAATTCAAATCTTTTCTGAACATTACCTTTTGTACTTACTACGTAAGTGTTAAGAACTCTTAATGATGACACACTCTGTTGGTCTTTCCACGCCAAACAATCGGCCTAGAATGTGTCTAGTATATTCATCAGCTTCGTCGAAATTTAGCGTACCTTCCTTTTCCTGTGAGAAAGATTTTTATCCAAACTATGTTATTCCTATTTTAGATTACGGTGGTTTAACCTACATTAAAAATTCAGGGAAATATATAAACAAACCCCATGGCAGTACAGCCCTTGAAGGGCCTTGGCCTACTAAGCGACCGCTGCTCAGCCCGAAGGCCTGCAGATAACGAGGTGTCGTGTGGTCAGCACGACGAATCCTCTCGGCCGTTATTCTTGTCTTAATAGACCGGGGCCGCTATCTCACCGTCAGATAGCTCCTCAATTCTAATCACGTAGGCTGAGTGGACCTTACCAGCCCTCAGGTCCAGGTAAAAATCCCTGATCTGGCCGGGAATCGGACCCGGGGCCTCCGGGTAAGAGGCAGGCACGCTACCCTTACCGGTAAGTTAAGTCTTCGTCATCATCTGACTCACGTTATTACCGTGTGCCAGAACTCTGCCTTCTATATAGGCCTACAGTAGGTACAAATGACGCCGTGTTTTAGTTTCGACTGTCTTTGACTGGTGTTTCGTCTAAGTCACAGCAAACCCCTTACACACCGAAACGTCACCGAAGACAGAAGAATATTTTTGTCATAATACATATCTTGCGAATATTTATGGTCATAAAATTGTGTGCTAAATCAGCGAGCGTTTTGTTGGACGTAATTCTTAATACGAGGAGCTATCTTGTGGCATGGCATGGGAATGTTGTGCTGAATGAGCTGCCATATTGTTCGATGTAACATATTATGATGCTACATATTTATTTCGATTTATTGGAACTCTTTATCTTCCCTGTAGCCAATGGCAGTAGCCGTGTTGAAACGCCAGATCCCGTGAGATCTTCGAAGTTAAGCAACATTGGCGTGGTCAAGATTTGGATGGGTTGCCGCGCGCTGTTGGTGAGTGGTAAGGGAACTGCCCCCCCTCCCCCTTCCATTACGTAAATTCCGGCTCAGGTACACCTCTGCGGAGGTTCGGACCTGCCTTCGGGCCTGCCCTTACCTTATCTCCCCTGTGGAAGGAGTCAAAGGATACATTATATGTACCTTCTGCACGTCGTAAGAGGCTACTAAGAGGGAACAACCAATGAATCTCCACTTGCTCTCTCGTCTTCTAAGCCCAAAAACGTATCCATGATTCTATGCATTTCCATGTAGTGGAGAAATGTACAAATATTTGCCTTTCTTTACTCATTCCCTAGAGTTCTGTCCTTGCGAGCGAGGACTGAACCAGGTAGAAAAGGAAAATGTTTCTGTGGACTTAATGTCACTCTATCTAAATAAAACAAACAAGGAAAATCCTCCGTGCCCTATGACGGATTTGGCGCAGAAGCCGCGGAAAACCAGAAGAATCTGTCCTTAAAGGATACTTCTTCCCAAAGGCTGAGGACCACTGTTCGCAGAACGTCCTTTAAGTCTGGGTGAAGCTGGCGTTTCCACAATGTCCTCTTCATTAGATACCAGACATTCTCGATGGGTTCCTTATTTTATTTTTTTGCTATTTGCTTTTACATCGCACTGACACAGGTAGGTTTTATGGCGACGATGGGATAGGAAAGGCCTAGGAATGGGAAGGAAGCGGCCGTGGCCTTAATGTAGGTACAGCATTCTTGTGTCATATACGAGGCGATCAATTATTTTGCCTGGTGTAAAAATGAGAAATCTCGGAAAACCATCTTCAGGGCTGCCGAGAGTGGGGTTCGAACTCACTATTTCCAGATTACTGGATATTGGCCGCACTTAAGCGACTTCAATGGGGTTCAGGTCAGGATTTTTCAGAGGCCAAGATATTGCCTCGATCCTTTCCTACGAAGCAAACCATCGATGACCGGGCAAGTTGGCCGTGCGGTTAGGAGCGTGCAGCTGTGATCTTGCATCCGGGAGATAGTGGGTTCGAATCCCATTGTCGGCAGCCCTGAAGATGGTTTCCCGTGGTTTCCCATTTTCACACAAGGCAATGGGAAGGAAGCGGCCCTGGCCTTAATGTAGATACAGCATTCTTGTACCATATACGAGGCGATCAATTATTTTGCCTGGTGTAAAAGCCAAATAGTAACAACAACAAAATTGATGAACTGCCTTTGAAGTATGAACTGCGTGAGTATTCTACTGTTAGTTTCCTTCGGGATAAATGAGGCCGAATGATGGAATCAATCGGATACTCAAAATCTATTCATAAGTCACAGCGTTGGGAGTTTCTGAAATTCTTAACAGCATCCCAGCACCGTGTGACGCAAGCCAACCACAGTATTCAAATCTAAAATGACGATTTCTCTGAGAGCATCGTACCTGACATTGGGTTCACGAAAAGCGTGGATCTAATCCGCATCTGTACAGCAAAATGTGTCTGCATCGCTTAGGACTACATCTTCCCACGCGAATTTGAGCATTATTGTGACATACACGGGGCGATCAATTATTTTGTCCTCGATCAAATGGACCTTCCTAGGGTGACGCAATTTCAGTCTCTCACACCTATAATTCGGTTACATGCAATCTGAACCGCACAGAAAAAGTAGAGAACGCTCTCAGTAAAACAGCTGAAAGGGAAGGACTTCTCCCTTCAGCTACCAGGAGACCCCATCTTGCTCCCTAGTAGGGATACTTGGGCAGCCTCTAGAATGCCTCTTTGATTCTTGAGCATGTTCCCGATTAAATTTGGCCCATCATCTAGCACTAGAAGTGGGAACGCCTTCCCTACGACCGGCCTCTATTGCCGAAAACCCAGTCTTCGCCAGCACCTACACGCTGACCTACGTCCACAAGCTCCAACGTTATAGGAATGACAGTACAGCGGCTACGTACCGACATGCAAGGATAGAAGACTCTACGAAGGAAAATTTATCACGATATTCCCTAGAACATTGCAACAATGAACAAGAAATTGTTTCGTAGCAAACGCAAAATAACGGAATTATTGATTAACTAGCAAATGTACCCGTGCTTCGCTACGGTATTCTACAATGTATACGGATATCGAAGTAAATTGCTGTACATGAAGTGAATAAAAAAATTAATTGCATGTCTCTAGGCGTTATCGGAGAAAAAGCATAGGGAGGTCCGCAGACGTTGTTTCCAATGTGAAGTGCGAGTTGCAGAGTTGTGATGATAACGACAGGTCTACTTGTCTGCCGCAATTTACTGTGCGTAACGTCAGTCACATTTTGATGGGTAAATTTGTTTATAATCGGGGGCACCTATACATAATGATAAAGAGAATCCGGTAAAAGAATTCAAAGAAAATGCACGCTCCCTTGCCTTCTGCTAGTCAAATCAAGAAGGGAACTATGCATTACAATGGTACACAGGCGTTGGAGAACTACCCTATTCCTATTGCTAGTTAAAGTCGATGTGGGGAGTACTGATTACAACAGCAGACGCCCTCCTGCTGAGAGTTACTACCTGTATTGATTTGTAAAATATTAATTACAATGTAAGACACACCCCTTTCTAGATCGCTACAAATCGACTTAAATTATTAAATGTAGATAGACATACGGAAGTATATGCATGTTCACCTTCAACTGCTGCTAAACGGTGCATTCATACTGAAAAACGGATTGTATAAAAAGACGACTCTGGCCTCATTTAGCTATCTAAATGGCTGGCCCTAAGATATTTCCTCGTATCTCATCTATTTAAAGGCAAGATTATTTTAGAAATGTAGAATAGGGTGAAATTTGGGTAAGGTTTTCACACAGTGAATTACTTTTCAGATACTTATGCGCCAACTTCAAACATAGAATTTGGCTGGGAGGGCCAATACTCGTGTAGAATTTGAAGATCCCATCTTTCCTATAAGTGAATCAAACCATCAACTATACGTGTACAAAGTGCAAAATTTAGGTAAATCCAGAAATAGGGCCAAATTTAACATAAGGGGAGAGATACGACAAAAAGTCATAGGACCAAAGTTGTATATCACTCCAAATTGAATTGAGATTTTGCTATCCGTTTTGTGATACGACTTACCGTTTAGCCACCAAATACCTCGAAATGAAGCTATAATTTTGCCAAATTTATATTTTATAACTCGTCTGGGAGATGATGCTGCCATCTTGATATGGGGGAGGGGGTTAAAAATTAGGACTTTCAGGAAACTTTTAAGCCCATGAAACCTATAGGTTATCGTTCAGCATAAATATCACTGACTGTGTTCTTGTGCAGATTTGAAACTCCCAGCGTGTCCCTCTCAGAGAATTTTGGATTTTTCTAGGGATACTGAAGTCATCAGGTTGTCTGGTACCAAGTTTTTAAGTTTCTAGGATGCTTAGAATGGTCTCATTAATTCACGTCTGTTTTCATTGTTATGCCTTAATTTATATATGTATAGTACAGCATATATATAGATCGCGCCAAACTGACTTCAATTTATTAATATGGATTACATATTTCACCCGCTTCCGAAGTGGTTGTAGGGGCGTCTTACTCCCACAATACGTTTTCCAGGTAGTAAGTCATACTGGAACATACACACGTCTATTACCTTGGGCATTCTTGACAATTTATTTCTTCAGCCTTTCTCACCCTCTATGCCAAAGGGGGGAATTTTTGACAATTTATTTTTTCACCCTTTCTCACCCTCTTTGCCAAAGGGGGCTGAAGCTGGACTTTAAAAATCCGGAATGTTACTATTCATCTCAGCGACCCGGAAAACTACGGATTAGGCAGTATAGCCGATTCGATTATTATTATATCTCACTCCCCCTCCCTAAAGGGAGTTAAATTTGAGTTTTAAAAATCGGGAGTGTTACTATTCATCTCAACGACCCCGAAAACTATGGCTTCGACACTATTTTCGATTATTTTTTAATCTGAATTCCCCTCACCCCCACCAGAAAGGGGGATGAACTTGGACTTGTAAGTTATCCGGGGTCTCACCATTCACATCAGCGACCCCGAAAACTATGGATTCAACATTATTTTCGTTTATTTTTATATATCACTCTCTAATTGCCACCCACCACGAAGGGGGCTGAACTTTAAAAAATTCTGGAGTGCCATTATTCATCTCAGCGACCCCGAAAAGTATGCATTCGACACTACTTTCGAAGATTTTTATATATCAACCCCCTCGCCTCTCCCCCCGCCCCCAAGGGTTCCTGGGGTGTCCTACCCCCACGTGTTTTGTCTCCTGATACTAAAATTTCGAAGTGTACAATTCACCTCGGCGAAATCGAAAACTATGTACTTGACACAATTTTCGATTAATATTATATATCACTCCCCCCTCGCCCCCCACCCCAAGGGGGGATGAAATTATAAAATATCCGGAGTCTCACTATTCATCTCAGCGACCCCGACAACTATGTATTCGACACTATTTTCGTTTATTTTTATATATCACTCCCCCCTCACCCTCCAAAGGGGGCTGAACTTGGACTTTAAAACACCCGGAGTGTCACTAGTCATCTCAGCGACCCCAAAAAGTATGGATTCGACACTATTTTCGATTTTTTACCTGACCCCCCGAACCCCCCACCCCTAAGGGGGCTAGTGGTGGCTTACCCCTACAGTGCTCGTCTCCAGATAGCAAAGAATAAGTTTCAAAATTTGACTGAAATTGCTCCAGTGGTTTAGGAGGAGATGTGTCATTTACAAACATCCATCATCAGTGCCCCCCTCGCCCCCCACCCAAATGGGAACAGAAATTTTATTTTAAAAAATCGGGAGTGCCACTATTCACCTCAGCGACCCAAAAAACTGTAGATTCGACACTATTTTCGATTATGTTTTTACCTGAACCCCCTAAACTCCCACCCCTAAGGGTGCTAGAGGTGGCTTACCCCCACAGTGCTCGTCTCCAGATAGCAAATAATAAGTGTTCAAAATTTGATTGAAATTGCTCCAGTGGTTTAGGAGGAGATGTGTCATTTACGTACATACATACATACATACATACATACATACATACATACATACATACATACATACATAAATACATACATACATACATACATTTTTATATATAGTAAGATATAAGTACATCTTCCAGAGTACAAAACTGAACTCTACGTATCTGGATGTTTAACTGACAGTCGGAGTGCAGACCTTAAGTGAGAAAAAGTAGTTAGGTCTGGTACTCATTTTTGGGGTAGGTTGAGTGAACTTCAGAGCCACGTGCTATTCCAGAAGTAAAAATCACATTTCATCTCCATGACAGGGAATCAAACCTTCAGGGTGATGTGAGCATTCCATTACTGCACCAGTCAAGCAGCCGTTAGCAGTTTCTTGCAAAAGTATATGCTAGTGCTGACAAATATAAAAATGAATGCACCATTACTTTTGCATCTCATGCCTGTATGGAAATAGGTATCACGAACTATTTGTAGGAAAATGGAAAGTATGAGTAGCTTTTAGCTTTAGTTTATAAGTACCCCGGTAGTGTAAACTCCAAAGATCGATACAGTTGTGACACACCATTATCTGTAAAAACTACAGTCTGTTTCAGATTTTTCAGTTAGAGATAATCAATCTGCAGAGAAGTATCCTTTCAGTGCATAGTAATTGACAGTCAACCAATACACACTGAACCTTTACCGAACTTGGAAGTAAGTTATCTGGTAATTAATGAAGAAGATACTACGCAGATATCAGTATAAATCAGGAGCGTAACGAATGTGATACGTGTCCGCCTCCCAAATAAAAATTCAACCCCCCCCCCCTAAAATGAAATATAAAACTTAATGTAAATGTAATTATAGCAGGTAGAAGTAATACAATCATCAATCAAGCATCAATGACCTGCATTTAAGGCTGTTGCACAGGTGGCAGATTCCCTGTCAATTGTTTACCTAGCTTTTTCTTAAACGATTTCAAAGAACTTGGAAATTCATCGACCGAGAGATAGTAGATTCGAACACCACTGTCGACAGCCCTTAAGATGGTTTTCCGTGGTTTCCCATTTACAAACCAGGCAAATGCTGGGGCTATACCTTAATTAAGGCCACAGCCACTTCCTTCCCACTCCTAGGCCTTTCCTCTCCCATCGTCGCCATAAGACCTATCTGTGTCGGTGCGACGTAAAACAAATAGCAAAAAAAGAAGGCATAACAGTCCATAATGATAATGTATGTAAAATGAAATTTATCGAACATTTCCGTTGATCGTTTTTTCCAATTCCTTACTCGTCGTCCTATAAATGAATAGCTGCCCGAATTTGTCCTCTTGAATTCCAACTTTATCTTCATACTAGCAAATGTACCCGTGCTTCGCTACGGTATTCTACATTCTATACGGATATCGACGTAAAAACTGTGCGTGCAGTAAATGAGATTGTTTTAACATTGCATGTCTCTTAGCTTTATCCGAGAAATAGCATGGGGAGGTCCCCATACTTTGTTTCCAATGTAAAGTGAGGGTTGCGGAGTTGTAATGATAACGGCAGGCTCACTTGACTACTGCCATTCACAATCGAGTTGGCAAGTTTACGTTATAATTGCAGGCCCCATTGCCTACTGAGCGGTCACAGTCGATTTGGGGAGTTTTAGTTACAATGGCAGACCCATTTCCTACTTTCGGACAGATTACAGTTGAGGAGTTTTTATTATAATAGCAGGCAACGTCCCTACCACCAGTCAAAATTGAGTTGTTCAGTTATCATTATAATGACAGGCCCCTTTTACTGCTGCCAGCCAGCTTACTGCGAGTCACACAGAATTAGTGAGTTTCCATGAAAATAGCAGGTCACTATGCCTAATGCTAGTCAAATTTTAGAATGGAACATTTGTTTATAATGGCGGGCACCCTGGCCTAGAGCCATACACAATAGGGTAGGGGACTTTCGAACAAAACTGCATGATCCCTTGCCTTCTGCAAGACAAATCGAGATGTGAATTATTCATTAAAATGGTAGGCTCTCCTTACTAATGCCAGTTACACAGGAGTTGGAGAAGGACCCCATTCCTACTGCCAGCAGTCAAAGTCGGTGTAGGGAGTACTGATTACAATAGCAGACACACACTTTCTCGATCGCTACATATCGACATCAATGAATATATATAGATGGACATACGAAAATATGCATGTTTACAGTATTGCAGAACTTCATTTACAGATTAACTGCTGCTAAACGGTACGTCATATTGACAAAGGATTGTACCGTAAGGCGCAGTATTTAGCGATCTAAATGGCTGGTCCTATGATATTTTCTCGCATCTCATCTATTCATGGGTCAGATTGAGTCAGAAACGTTGAATAGGTTGAAATTTGTGTAAGATTATCTTACATTGCATTACTTTTCGGATAATTATGTGACATAGCATTTGGCTCACATATGGGTACTGGGTGGGCCAATGTTCGTGTAGAGTTTGATCATACTATCTTTCCTGTAAGTGATTGAAAGTATGAATTATATAGGTAAAGAGTCCAAATTTACTTAAAATCGAGAAATAGAGACGAATCTAACGTATAAGCGATACAGATACGACAAAAAGTCATAAGACCAAGGTTGAAGATCACTCCTAATTCAACGAAGATTGTGCCATCCGTTATGTGATAGGACTTCCCGTTTATCCCACGAAATACCCCGAAACGAAGGTCTGCACCACCATTAAAATTGCTTCCATATTTCGATATTCTTCTGGGATAAAAAATGAAAAAATGAACGACCTGTGAAGTTTTTCGTTCGTTACAGGCTGAAACGTATAATTTTTTCCAAATTTCAAATTTCTTGCTTGTCTGGCAGGTTAAGCTGCAATCTGAACTTTCAGTGAGGGGGTTAAAATTAGGACTTTCAGGAATTTAAACCAAAAACATATGTAGACGATCATTATTACCCTTCAAACGGGTATCTGTACGAAAACTTGACCGAAATAGTCAATGTACAGGCACACATAATCGTTACGATTTTATTTATATAGATAGATAAGGAATCTGCTCCACGTACAAGACATTTTGGCTACGTCCGCTGGACTTAACCTGCAAAACCAACCGTTCATGATATCTCACTTATTAATCCTCCTGTCGAAAAATTCACATGAGAACAAAAGTTTTAGAAATGGATTTCCATTAAGGATTGTAGATTTCGATTAATTTCGGATGTGCATATTTTGAGGAAGTGCAAAATCATGGTACCGGTTTCGGATAAACCCCCAGTAAATTTAGGTATTCAGAAATAATATTGGCCATAAAACCTACACAAGGACAGGTGGATTCTAAATATCAAGTTTGGTAGAAATATATTCAGTAGTTTTCAAGTTATAAAAACTCATACAATCAAACCGACAAACAGACACCAAAGTTAGGAAATATGCAGATGGTCATTATTACAACTGAAACGGATAAATGTACGGAAATTCCGCCAAAATAGCCAATGTAAAGACAGACTGTCGTTGCGATTATATTTATATAAATGACAGATAAGCATGGGCACGTTTGAAAGTGCAAAGCTTCATTTCGGGATTTACTGCTCCTAAACGGTACATCATACCAACAAACGGTTTGCACCCTTAGACGTCCCTTTTATCGCTCTACATGTTTGGTGTTAAAACATTTTCTCGTATCTTACATATTTATGGGTTCGATTGAGTTACGATATTTGAATGGGGTGAAATTTGGGTATATTTTCATCATTTTACATTATTTTTCACATACTTATGTGGAATCTAGAATCATGAAATTGGGTTCACATATAGCCATTGGTCGTGTCAATGTGCGTGCCTAATTCAATGACTCTACCTTTCCTATAAGTGTGTCAAACTAAGTAATACACGTGTAAAAAGCACAACATTTACGAACCATCGAAATATATAGCTAAATCTACCCTATAAGGGATAGAGAGAGATATACGACAAAATATCACAGGACCAAAGTTGTAGATCACTCGAAATTTAACGGAGATCGTGCCATCCGTTTTGTGATAGGACTTACCGTTTAGCCGCAAAATACCTCGAAACGAAGGTCTGCACCGTCATTAAATTGCCTATATTTCGATATTATTCGGCATAAAAAGAGAAATATTTAAAGATCTTGGAAGTTTTCCGTAGATTACCGGCTAAAACGTATAAATTTGCTTACTTTCAATTTTTCAGCTTGTGTGGCAGATTGTGAGGCAATCATGATTTTGGGCGAGGGGGGGGGTAAAATTGAGGAATTTCAGGAAACTGTAGCTAAAAATATGCTTGTAGTCATTATTACCCCCTAAAAGCAGAGAAAGCTGTACGAAAATTTCGCCAAAATAGTCAATGCACAGACACACGGTCGTTACGATATGATTTATCTAGATAGATAAGGACTCTGCTCCACGTATAACACCTTTTGGGATATGTCCGCTAGACTTAGCCTGAATACCGACCTTTCATGTTATCTCCCTTATTAATCCTCCCGTTGAAAAATGCACATGAGAAAAAGAAATTAGAATTGGATTTCCAAACAGTTTGATCGATTTCCCGTCAGGTTGGTCTTGTACTTTATATATTGTGGGATAGTAAAAATCACCATTTCGGTCCCCTATAAAACCCCAGTCCATTCCAGGAATTTGAAATGGTATAAACCTTAAAACCTACCCATGGAGGGGTGGATGCTAAATATAAAGTTTGGTTCAAATATCTCAGTAGTTTTCAAGTTGTGAGAAATACGCTTTACGCGCACCCGCTCTTGCGTTAAGTCCGGTGGGATTTGTACCGAAAAACGGTCCGTGAATGATATCTCCTTTATTAATCCTGGTATCGAAATGATGCACATGAGAAAAAAAAATTTAGAAATTAATTTCCATTAAGGCAGGTAGATTTCCATTAAGTTTGGTTGTGTATATTTTGAGGGAGTGCAAAATCACGGTTTCGGTTTCGTATAAACCCCCAATTAGTTCAGGGATTTAGAAACAATATTTTCCCTAAAACCTACCCAAGGACAGGTGGATTCTAAATATGAAGTTTGGTGGAAATATATCCGGTAGTTTTCAAGTTATAGAAAGACAAACAAACCAACAGACAAATAAAGAAACAAAAAACTAACTAACTATCTAACTAACTAATAGACACCAAGTAAACCTACCATTGGACAGATGGATTCTATATATAAAGTTTGGTTCAAATATCTTCAGTAGTTTTCAAGTTGTAAGAAATACGCTTTACACGCACCCGCTCTTGCGTTAAATCCGCTGGGATTTGTACCGAGAAACGGTCCCTTAATGATATCTCCCTTATTAAATCCTGTTATCGAAATGATGCACATGGGAAAAAAAAGGTTTAGAAATTAATTTTCATTAAGCCAGGTAGATTTCCATTAAGTTCGGTTGTGTATACTTTGAGGGAGTACAAAATCACGGTTTCGGTTTCGTAAATATCCCCACTCAGTTCAGGGATTTAGAAACGATATTTGCGCTAAAACCTACCCAAGGACAGGTGGATTCTTAATATGAAGTTTGGTGGAAATATATCCAGTAGTTTTCAAGTTATAGAAGGACAGACAAACAGACAGACAAACAGACACCAAAGCTAAAAATGATGCAGATGGTCATTATTACACCTGAAACGGATAACTGTACGGAAATTTAGCCAAAATAATCAATGTACAGACACACGGTCGTTACGATTTTATTTATATAGATTAATTATGAGCAATTTAAATAGCAATAAAAGCGAAATATACAGTATCACTAAAATGCACAAATTAAGGTTAACGGATTACTTTTAATTTTGTCAGGTCAACTCAAAAATATGCACCAGAGAACTTCAACACGTCGACATCCGACTAGCTTAGCCGGGTCTGAACCCGCGATATTTGAACCCGAAGACCGTCACTCGAAATAAATAAATAGTTTTGCTTACTGCCACTTCAAATACAACTATAGTCTTAAAAATTCAACAGGCTTTCGAAAGTGTTGCTGTAACTTGCCAGCCAGTTGATATTTTTGTCACAGACATTCATAAATGCCAAGCCTCCGTGCCTCAGGCTACAGCGCGCCGGCCTCTCACCGCTGGATACCGTGGTTCAAATCCCGGTCACTCAATATGAGATTTGTGCTTGGCAAAGCGATAGCGAGACAAGTTTTTCTCCAGGTACTCCGGTTTTCCCTGTCATATTTCATTCCAACAACACTCCCCAATATCATTTCATCTGTAAGTCATTAATCATTGCCCCAGAGGAGTGCGACAGGCTTCGGCAGCCGGCACGATTCCTATCCTCACCGCTGGATGGGGGCTTCAATCATTCCATTCCTGACCCCGTCAAATGACTGGAAACAGGCTGTGGATTTTTTCGTTCATTAATGCCAACTAATACCAGTATGATTCGCTTCCGCAATTAGGAACACGGAAGGCATGAATCTTATCAACAAATTGTGTACTATAATAACCCATAATAATGCTGACTATCGGATTAGAAGCCTCCTGTTTTATAAACCCACAAGTAGGCGTGCATGGCTCACCAACCAAAATTTTAACACACCAGCCAATATATGTATATTTTACTTACTTGCTAACTTAGTTATTTACTTACGACAGTCTTTGTTGAAAATGATAGGAGTGTAGGAGTGGAGACTACAATCCTAACAATTTTCATTCCTTTTGCTACGAACGATAAATCCTTTAAGTCGTGTATTTCCTCTCTCGAGATGCCTCGCGGAGTACGCTAATGCGTATATTCATGTGTGGTTAACGAGTGTGACCGCCTCGCTCTCGGTAATATATCATATTAGCGTCTTTATCTGTGGGAGCCGCGCGCCAAATGCGGAGCATTCAATGAGTTCTGCCTCATTTCATACCTCTGGCATTGACAGCTGCACAATAGTGCCACTTCCCAACATTTTCTCTTGAGCAAGGACTGAAGACATAAAATGGAAATTTGCATCCTGAATTTGATTACGGTCTTCTGGATGTACGGAATCAAAGAAAATCCATCAGTCAACAAATTACCAGGGCAAATTTGCTGAAGAAATTTCACTGATGATACTGAGGGTTGTAAGTATTTTTCAACTGATTATAAAGCTTTCCATTACTGTATTTACAACTTCACTGTAGACTTCTCATAATTGAATTCAGTTTACTGAAGAATTCTTATCTTTTATTTTTTTTGCTATGGGCTTTACGTCGCACCGACACAGATAGGTCTTACGGCGACGATGGGATAGGAAAGGCCTAGGAGTTGGAAGGAAGCGGCCGTGGCCTTAATTAAGGTACAGCCCCAGCATTTGCCTGGTATGAAAATGGGAAACCACGGAAAACCATCTTCAGGGCTGCCGATAGTGGGATTCGAACCTACTATCTCCCGGATGCAAGCTCACAGCCGCGCGCCTCTACACGCACGGCCAACTCGCCCGGTTTATCTTTCATTAAATCGCATCTCATCTTTAATGTTCATCTTTAATATTACGTTTCCTTTGGTTCAAATGTAACAAAATATTAACGTGCGTTTGAGATCACGAGACAGACAGAGATTATGTATAAAGAGAATAATGATAAATCAGCGCGTTAGATACGCGAAACGGGTGTGTAGCAATGGGCTTGGATTTGGGAGATCGTTGGATCTAACCTTAGCGTCAACAGCCCTCAAATATAATTTTCCGTGGCTTCACGTTTTAACACCATATGAATGCCGAGCTGTATCATAATGAAGACTACAGCTGCTACCTTCCCACTGCTACCCCTTTCCCTTCATACTGCCGCCGAAAACATATATATGAGGTAGTGTGAGGTTAAACGGATATTTTGACATCAGTTTAGGTGCCAACTTAATACGACATGTAGTGTCAAATGGACTTCCCTCTGTGCCTTCAAAAATCCGACTACATCCGTCGGGCTTAAACGCGAAATCTTGTGTTTCAGAGGCCTACTTTCAAATACATGGCGAGCTATTTGGATTAGCATGTAAGTAAGTTGAGTTATATAACATGCCTCATACACATCGCACGTTTTTGCTTGTAATAATTGTTCAGTAACTGAATATTATTTCTCAGACCTGTTTTGAACGTCTTTCTTTTAACAATTTGTTTTACATCGCACCGATACAGATAGGTCTCATGGTGACGATGGAATATGAAAGGCCTAGGAGTGGGAAGGAAGTGACCGTGACCTTAATTAACTTACTTCCCCAGCAATCGCCTGGTATGAAGATGGGAAACTACGCAAATCCATCTTCAGGGCTGCCGAAAGTGGGGTTCAAACACACTATCCCCGGATGCAACCCCACAGCTGCGCGGCTCTAACAGTACGGCCATCTCGCCAAGTTTTAACTTTAATCTTTATATGTCATTAATAAACATTTTAAAATATCGTAATTTTCACAGTGACAGTATTTTGAAGCATATTTTTAAAACTTTTTTCTTCAAATCGAATTATGACCTTGAAGAACTGTTTATGTCATAAGTATTTTCGGCCCAGTTTTATTCAGTTGATATGTTGCAGTTGAGATTCCTCTGACTTGCTCAGTTGAATCAGTAATATGTTAATCGAGAAAATAATCTCCTCTTAATTGGACTGTGTTCCAATATTGCATTACATGTCTAAGTGTTTACTATTTATTACTCTGGGCAATTATCTGTTGACTAAGCCTCCTTTAAAGTACTTTTATAATGAGCCTGAACTAGAAAGATGATGCATCTTTAATTATTTTGTGTAGAACATGGCTAACGAGGGATGGTCTGTAGTTTATATGTATGTAAGAGCTACATGGAAGAAATGTCTTGAAAATAGCAACACACGTTTTCATACACAGAATGCGATGAGGTTGACCTGGATGTGCTAAGCCTTCTATAGCGTATGCAATTAGAGATGAGCACTTCTGCGCGCGGAATGAGGTGGTGGGGAAAAGTTGTGACTCTAAAAATTGTGGGGCTGAAAGGACAAGTACGCCGAAGACAAGCAATGGCACACACCATACGAAGCTTGGGGTTGAGGATTGCTGTTATTCGACCACTATATTATGTATGGAATGGTATGACATGGTGTGGTATGCACATAACTTCTCAAGCATATTACACGGTAAAAATCTTTCTGAACTCATAAGCATTTAGTATAGTCGTGAAGAAAGTACACGAACGTAACACCTACAACCAAATATTATGAGATTAAACACTGTACCGGTGTTTGACTAAATATACTAGTGTAAACCTTTTCACGGATATACTCAATGAAGTGAGTGCATTTTCAATTCTTTAAAAGTAATCTACTTTACAAAATGCCTTACTTTATTTCGGAGCCCATTTTAGTATGATATCGAAAGCAGTAAGCGAGTGTAGTTGTAATAAGAACTACAATCCTTAATTCGGGATGTCCAACCGAGCCGGTAAAAGCGTGGTCGGTTCACCTGGAAGAACGTGGGTTTGATTTCCTCTCAGGAAGCAGGAAAATTTAGAAACGATAATTGCACTTCTGGAGAAGCAGGGCTCACCCAGCCTATATCGGAAATGAGTACTAGGTTGATTCGTGGGGGCAAAGACGACAAGTTTTAAAACTAGTTTGGATCATGTGTATGACTTAAATGCCGCTGAGGGCCTTTCTTCCGTGGAAGTCGGATAGTGCGTAGTAATATGGTGTAGAAATTAAGCCGACGGAATTCTGGAATTTTGTCCCGAAAACGGGTTTCATAACATTGTGGTAAATACGAGTCTTTCGCATCTAATCGCTCTCAAACACCAAACGAGTGCACTGGTATTAGAACCAACAACCTTCATCGTAGGTGACAAACGTCTAACCAGTTATTACCCTAACAGGTCGTTTAATAATCCACGAACAGAGAGACGGAGTATTTCTTATATAATACTGAAAATGGACTACCATTGGAAATAAAATCGACTATCACTTCATCTACTGCGTATAGTATTAATGTGAAAAGAAGTAGTCCCAACAGAGAGCTAGTCATCAAATTTCGTCCGCGCCAGGGGATTGCGTACCTTATAAAGTACTCAGTAAAAGCCGGAATGGGTAGAGCACAGAATATATAACCCACTTTGGTACAATGTGTTTCATTTTTAAATGTTCATCAAGTCATTCTGAAGAAATGTTAAATACATTTTTGTGGATTGCTCAGAAAATAATAGGTTACTTCACTGTTTTGGTTCCCCTTTGTTACACATAAACGCATGTTCTAGGGCGATACTGTTTTGTCTGCGCGCATAGCGATGTTCTTTAGTTACTGGCACTATACACACAAAATGACACATTAGTGAAAATTTTCAAATATTTTATTTCTTAGAAAAATCACAATTTATGTGCTGGGCCAGTTACGGAAATTATTTTTAAAAAGACTGCGATGGAATCATTATTTAATAACTGTTATGACTTATATTACGATGAATGTTTCCACAAAATAATTTCTTCTATACAGATTGTTTATAAATTAGACCGACAAACTGTGGGGTCGGATAGATAACTTTCTTTCCAAAAACTATTTCAAGGAACCCACAGGCTGGGAAGTTTCATTTCATTGCAAGAGCGGTTTATGTCATTACATGGTTGGATCTTACAGGAAGCGATTGATGTAATTTGCTATGTGAAAACGGTATAAATTTCACTGTTATATAAGCAAGGAGTAGTATCCTCCATGGCTCAGGTGGCAGCGCACCGGCCTCTCACCACTGGGTTCCGTGGTTCAAATCCCTGTCACTCCATGTGAGATTTGTGCTGGACAAAGCGGAGGCGTAACAGGTTTTTCTCCAGGTACTCCGGTTTTCCCTGTCATCCTTCATTCCAGCAACACTCTCCAATATCATTCCACTTCATCTATCATTCAATAACCATTGCCCCGGAAGAGTGCGACAGGCTTCGGCAGCCGGCACAATTCCTATCCTCGCGGTTAGATGGGCTTAAATCATTCCATTCCTGACCCGGTCGAATGACTGGAAACAGGCTGTGGACTTTCATAAGCAAGGAATAGTTGTATTGTACTGAGAAGAAATTCGACAGAAAAAGTGGTAAAATGATACTAAGCACAATAAATCATCAGACAGGAATGAAGTGACAAATTTGCCGATAGATGATACTGATCTCAGGTAGTAGTCATTAATTCTGTTCTCTTTTTCTTCTCTTAATGCGTGTCCTTATATGTGTATGTGTGATTATTAAGTATCCTATACACTCTGATCTGTACAGCACAAATGCTGACCGATCAATAAATAAATATTTTAAAATCAAATGACAAATGGGGTGAATACATGATACCAAATCCAGGGATAAAATAAACTGGGCCGAAGTATGATGCTGGGATGAAGGAGCAAACAAACTGCTCGGTAGGATTAACTACATAAACCACTCTTACACTGAAACGAAGTGTCGTGGCCTATGGGTTCCGTAAATAAAAGCATTTGAAAGAAGTCACCTATCCGATCGCGAAGATCGTCGGTGTAATTAATAAAAAGAAGCCCGTATTCATCCATGAAGCCTGTTGTATTCCCTTCTTTATTTTAGAAATATTGTAAGCAATTTCATCTGCTTACTCTAACAGCACGAATTAACTACTGAATTTTTTTTAAGAACAGGATATACATTTTGAAATCATCCGTCTTGTAATGTCAAACACAAAATAACTGCCTATAATTGGTCCTGGATTTATTTATAATGCATATAATAAAACCTTACATTCCTTACTTCGAATAAACTTTGCTTTAACGCCCCTAGCTTAGCGTCTAGCAAGGAGAAAGCTTTACTAGTCACTGTCTCCTGTTCTTGTCTTATCAATCACGTCTCATCCGATGTGTCAGAGCAATGCAATTTCTTCGCTTCACCAACACGTTCTATTTCCAGACCCGACTACCAACATTGATAAAACAATTTGCTTGTTGTTTCCTTCCGCTGTGCTTGCCTGCCTCCTCTTGCATTCACGTTCTCCATTCTGCATGGCTGCACACTAACTTCCTTACATGCAAGGAACCAAAGTCACTTAGGTAACTTAGACAGAACTTTATCTGAAAAAGTTCATACTTACCAACAAAATATGAATTCATAAAACTCTGCTCGTATATCATACATCTGTGTCTACGGTGAAATGTTCCCCATCATTCCGTAGCTTTATCACGGCGACTGGAGAGATGTGAGTAAATCTTTTACTTCATACTATACGTTCTTTAAAATAATGTGTACATTGTAACTGTTATTTACTGCACTCAAGTTCCACCGGAATAAATGTGTACCGTCAGAAACCTTTATTTCAAGTAAACCAAAAGTGTACATATCCTTTTTAAATCTTAACTGCGTATCTTTTCTTTCACATACCGGTACTCCCAATGCAATACAAGACATTTTTATATTATTTTAAATTACTTCTATATATTGCACATACATATTTCAAACAAGTTTAGCAACTGAAGAGTAATTTTCATGTATTGTTTATATATTTATAATATTATTTTAATATACCAACATTTCAGTTAATATACTATTAAATTAATTATCAAATACTTTAAATCAAGAGTGCTATTCACAACAGTAATCATTTAAGAATTTATAAAGCACAACTGTTATTCTCAAGAACATTATGAAGTGTTTAATGGACAATTCAACTGTTTTATCGATCGATCAATTGTTTTTAATGTGTCTTGCCAATTTTAATAATATCTATTTTGTATTCAGACATATTAATGTTAATTTATTACAGCTGATGATGTCCCTTAGGGGACGAAACATGTACTAATATAATAAATTATATATTGTACTGAATAGGCGGACCACTTGTTTGTAATATTTAAGTTTATCTTAAATATTCTCTATTGAACACATAGTCAATACGAGATTATTATTATTATTATTATTATTATTATTATTATTATTATTATTATTATTATTATTATTATTATTATTATTATAAATGAAGCTGTTAGAGCTTGTTACATGTAACTTAGGTTTTTACACATCTATATAAATAAAATTGTTTCTGTTTGTCTGTTTGTCTGTCTGTTTGTCTGTTCCACCATCACGTCGAAACGGCTGGATAGATCTCAACCAAACTTCATATTTAGAGTATACTGACCCCGGGGAAGGTTTCGATATGCATATCATTTTAAAATCTTTGAAAAGACGGGGGTTTTATAGGAAAAACGGTTTTCCTCCATTTTCTCTTATACTATTATAGGCAAAATATCGAATTTGTCGTATAAGGACGAGACAAAGCTCAATTTAATCCTCTTGACGCAAAGAACAAAACTCGGTAAGCCCTACGGGCCCGAAAACCATGTTTTAAGGCCCTAAAACCAACCGTTACGGAGATATTGGCACCGCACTACCCCTGCTCTAGGAATCGGATAAAGAAATGAACTGCCGTAACCATGGCAACGTCAGCTCCAGGATTCTAGAGCAGTGAGATTATGGATGTACGTTTGGGCATAGCTGTCAACCAAAATAGGTACAAATAAGACTTAATATCTGGGAAAAAAATATACTGTTGTGTAAGGCACTCATAGGACTCCTTTGGGCGGGGATGGAAAGGGGGTGAAAAACGAGTGTAAAAATCTATATAAATAAAATTGTTTCTGTTTGTCTGTCTGTTTGTCTGTTCCACCATCACGTCGAAACGGCTGGATAGATCTCAACCAAACTTCATATTTAGGGTATACTCATCCCGGAGAAGGTTTTGATATGCGTATCATTTTAAAATCCTTGAATAGACAGGGGGTTTATAGGAAAACCAGAATGGTTTTTCCACCATCACGTCGAAACGGCTGGATAGATCTCAACCAAACTTCATATTTAGAGGATACTCATCGCGGGGAAGTTTTCCATATGCATATCATTTTAAAATATTTGAATATATGGGGGGTTTATAGGAAAATCAGAATGGTTTTTCCACCATCACGTCGAAACGGCTGGATGGATCTCAACCAAACATTGTATTTAGAGTATACTAATCCCGGGGAAGGTTTAGATATGCATATCATTTTAAAATCCTTGAATAGACGGGGGGTTTATAGGAAAACCAGAGTGGTTTTCCCACCATCACGTCGAAACGGCTGGATAGATCTCAACCAAACTTCATATTTAGAGGATACTCATCGCGGGGAAGTTTTCCATATGCATATCATTTTAAAATATTTGAATATATGGGGGGTTTATAGGAAAATCAGAATGGTTTTTCCACCATCACGTCGAAACGGCTGGATGGATCTCAACCAAACATTGTATTTAGAGTATACTAATCCCGGGGAAGGTTTAGATATGCATATCATTTTAAAATCCTTGAATAGACGGGGGGTTTATAGGAAAACCAGAGTGGTTTTCCCACCATCACGTCGAAACGGCTGGATAGATCTCAGCCAAACTTCATATTTAGAGTATACTCATCCCAGGAAAGGTTCCGATATGCATATAATTTTAAAATCTTTGAATAGACGGGGTGTTTATAGGAAAACCACAGTGGTTTTCCTCTATTTTCTCTTATACTATTGATTTTCTGTAAACTTCGTTTACCGTACGTGAAACGTCTCTTCATTATAAACAACTTTCGTTATGTTCATAATTTACCTTACTCTTCACATGACGGAGAAATTTACAATTTTCTGCTGGTATCATGCTCTGCATTTAGTGACCGACAGACCGACAACGAACCTACAGGTTACCATGGCAACGTCTCTGACTGCATGCCAGTAGGGAAGTAACGTATTGCCATTTTCCTCATCATGCTTTTAAATTCGTGGTTGTTCCTTGGGTAGATGGCAAGAGAGGCATCAATCGGCTCATCTGCGGGATATTGGCGGAATATCGTTGGAGGTTATAACCGCCCTCGAATAGATTAAGTAATAACACCATTAGTCATCTTCATATTTGTTTACCTAAGAATCACTGAACCTAAATTTCTCCTCTGTTAGCGCTTTATTATATCCATAACTCACGGCATTTATTTATTTGTCGTTATCCGGCTGTCCTCAGTTATAATCCATTTTCTATTAGTTTCAACATTCTTAACTGTATTATTTTCTTCCTTAATTACGCCGTATGTACGTGAATGCTAGAAACTACTGGATGCATTTCCACCAAGATTCGTATTTAGAATACACCTGTCCTTGATAGGTTTCAGGGCAAATATTGTTTCTAAATCCCTGAACTAACTGGGGGTTTATACGAATCCGAAACAGTGATTTTGCACTTCCAAAAAATATACACAACAAAAGTTTATGGAAGTCTACCTACCTTGGTAGAAATTGTCTAAACCTTTTTTTCTCATGTGCATCATTTCGATACGAGGATCAATAAGGGAGATATCATTAAAGGACCGTTTTTCTGTACAAGTCCCATCGGACTTAACTCACGAGCGGGTGCGTGTAAAGCGTATTCCTTACAACTTGAAAACTACTGAAGACATTCGAAACAAAATTTATATTTAGCATCCACCTGTCCAAAGGTAGGTTTTAAACGTAAATAACATTTCATGTTCCGGAATGGACTGGCGGTTTATAAGGAACCGAAATGGTGATTTTACTCTTCCACAATATATACAGAACAAGACCAACCTGACTGGAAATCGACCAAACCTGATGGAATTCTACCTCTAAACCTTTTTTTTTTCATGTGCATTTTTTCGTCAGGAGGATTAATAAGGGAGATATCATGAATGGTCACTTTTGCAGGTTAAGTCCAGCGGACATAGCCCAAAAGGTGTTTTACATGGAGCAGATTCCTTATCTATATAAATCAAATCGTAACGACTGTGTACCTCTACACTGACTATTTTGGCGAAATTTTCCTACAGCTTTCCGTTTAAGGGGTAATAATAACAATCTCCATAATTTTTGATTTCCTGAAAGTCCTAATTTTTACCCGCCTCGCCCAAAATCCACATTGTGGCATAATCTGCCAGAAGAATAAGAAGATAATTGAAATTTGACAAAATTATACGTTTTAGCCTGTAACGAATGAAAAATCCTATATCATTAAATTTTTCATTTTTTATCCCCGAAGAATATCGAAATATGCAGGCAATTTTAATGATGGTGCAGACCTTCGGAAATTCCTATCACGTAACGGATTGCACAATCTCCGTTCAATTTGGAATGATCTACAACCTTGGTCTTATGACTTTATGCCGTATCTGTATCCCTTTTACGTTTGATTTTTCTCTATTAATCGATGTTAAGTCAATTTGGAATTTTCACATGCATTATTCATACTTTCAATTACTTATATGAAATACAGAATCATCAAACTCTTCACGAAAATTGGCCCACTCAGTAGCCATATGTGAGCCAAATGCTACGTATGTAGCTGTCACATTATTATCCGAAAAGTAATGTAATGTGAGATGATCTTACAAAACCTTTACCCTGTTCCACGTTTCTAAATCTGACCCAAGAATAGATGACATATCATTGGACCAGCCATTTAGGCCACTAAATCCGGCGTGTCTTATGGTATAATCCTTTGTCGATATGACGTACGTTTAGTAGCAGTTAATCTGTAAATGAAGGTCTTCAATATTGTAAACACGCATATACTTTCGTATGTCGATCTATATATATTCACTGATGTCGATTTAGCGATCGAGAAAGGGTCGGTCTGCTATTGTAATCAGTACTCCCCACACCGACTTTGACTGGCAGTAGGAAAGGGTTCCTTCTCCAACTCCTGTGTAACTGTCATTAGTAAGGAAGGCCTACAATTGTAATGAATAGTTCCCTTCTCGATTTGACTTGCAGAAGGTAAGTGAGCATGCAGTTTTGTTTAAAACTCCCCTACCCGATTGTGTTTGGCAGTAGGCAAGGGTGCCCGCCATTATAAAGAAATGTACTCATCTAAAATGTGACTGGCATTAGGCATAGTGGCCTGCTATTTTGATGGAAACTCACCAACTTGGTGTGACTGGCAGTACGCTGGCTGGCAGTAGGAAAAGGGGCCTGTCATTATAATGATAACTGCACAACTCAATTTCGAGTGATAGTAGGGTAATTGCCTGCCATTATAATAAAAACTGTAATCTGTCTGGAGGTAGGAAAGGGGGGCTGCCATTTTAACGAAAACTCCCCAAATCGATTCTGTCCGCATAGTAGGCAATGGGGCCTGCAATTATAATGTAAACTTCCCAACCTGATTGTGAATGCCAGTAGGCAAGTGAGCCTGCCGTTATATCACAAATCCGTAACAAACACTTTACATTGGAAACGTACGGGGACCTCCCCATGCTCTTTCTCGGATAACGCTAAGAGACATGCAATTTTAAAACTATCTTATTTACTGCATGTACACTATTTACTTCGATATTCGAATACAATGTAGAATACCGTAGCGAAGCACGGGTACATTCGCTAGTATGTAAATAAACAACTTACTGTAAGTAGTTAGATGTAAGAGAAGGCCACTTGGCTGTAACCGTGCCAGGATAAAGAAATAATTCATCAATAAAAAACACTCTGATTTGACAGGGTTCGCTAGTGGCTTTTACGCCGCACCGACACAGATAGTTATTATGGCGACGATGGAATAGAAAAGGTCTAGGAGTTGGAAGGAAGCGGCCGTGGCCTTAATTAAGGTACAGCCCCAGCATTTGCCTGGTTTGGAAAATGGGGAACCACGGAAAACCATCTGCACAATGCCGACAGTCGGATTCGAAACCACTATCTCCCGGATGCAAGCTCACAGTCGCGTGCCTCTAACCGCCCGGCCAACTCGCCCGGTTGACAGGGTTCAATTTCCCTATTGCTTCCTTTGATTTATCTTCGTTTGTGGTACATCAATTTAAATGTCTGAATCTAACTCCATGATTATTATTATTATATCTATCGAGTGTTTGAATTTTGGACCTGAACTGACCATAATGAATACTGGGCCTTGAGCTGAATATTATGTGATCATATTCATATAATTTAAATAAATAAACAAATAAAGCATTCATTGCAGTATAAAGGAAGATATTTTCCTTTCCACCCACTCGTATAAAAATTCCGGCCGAGCCGTCTCAACTCATACGTAAATGCTCGCTTTCGGCTTCTGCAAAGTGAATAACAACGTCCTATTATGCCACGTTCGAATTTTCTCTTTTGAAAAATAAACTCGCAAGGTAATATTGATTTTAATTCACTTACGAGGATATACTACTTACCTGCTCCTACACGTGTACAAAATAGGAATAGTTTTACCATGTAATTACATTAATCGTATCACCAAATTATCAAGTTCAGTATTAACGATAAAATACCACCTACCGTAAGACAGCGCATCCAGTATTCCGCGACTTAGTATATCCTAGCGAGACTGACGACCAGTATTAGTCTACATGAATGCCAATGCTTGGCATAATGAGCCTACACAGTCTATAAAGAAGTGCACGGTGTAGCAACTGATAACATTAACAGGAAAACTGGCATTCTACCTTTCAAAGCTGACTCGTCGGTGGAATATATAGACCTCACCATTCGATATGAGTCATATGAAAGTAAATCCGAAGTTCAAAAATATAATAATAATAATAATAATAATAATAATAATAATAATAATAATAATAATAATATATGGTCTCAGCTACCGTGCGCATTAATATTGAGTGGGCACCAGTTTCGACGTTACATTTTAACCAGGTGATAGTAAACCGGATCTCTCTTATCTCTCTTTGGAGATCCTGCACTCACTCGTCAGTGTTGTGGGATAAACACAAAATACAATAAGTATGTCACCAGAAATCTTTAAGTCGACATCCTACGACGAGGAGTATAGAGTTGGACTTGTCCGCTCTTCAAAAATATGACTACGTCTGCCGGGTTTGGTTGCGCGTCCTTGGGATACCGAGGCTGACTATCTATTATCTTCTTTTTTTGCTAGTTGCTTTACGTCGCACCGACACATATACGTCTTATGGCAACGATGGGACAGGAAAGGGCTAGGAGTGGGAAGGAAGCGGCCGTGGCCTTAATTAAGGTACAGCCCCAGCATTTGCCTGGTGTGAAAATGTGTGAAAATGGGAAACCACGGAAAACCATCTTCAGGGCTGCCGATAGTGGGGTTCGAACCTACTATCTCCCGAATATTGGATACTGGCCGCACTTAAGCGACTGCAGCTATCGACTTCGGTGACTATCTCTATCATAAAACTATTTACTTTTGAGTAAATATTACTGTGTACAAAATTATGAATATTTTTAATTCATCGCGTACGATGTTAATAAACCATTAACCATATACCAAAGTATCAAGTTCAGTATTAATGACAAACGACCACTGATATATATATATTGGATATTCCACGTAAAATAGGGCAGGAGAAAATGAGCATTCTTTAATTTCGAAGTCATATCTTACAAAGTATTTGCAGTAATGCATTTCTTCTCAATATCAGATTCGAATGTTCAACAGTTCCCATGTATTTCAATATCGAATATGGTATATTTTTCTCGACACTCAAGACTGATTCGTCGACAGAATATATAGATCTCACCATCCGGTCTGAGTCACATGAAAGTAAACCCGAAGATCAGAAAAAGAAAAATAATAATAATAATAATAATAATAATAATAATAATAATAATAATAATAATAATAATAATAATAATAATAATAATAATAATAATAATAACTAGCAAATGTACCCGTGCTTCGCTGCGGTATTCTACATTGTATTCGAATATTGAAGTAAATACTGTACATGCAGTAAATGAGATTGTTTTAAAATTGCATGTGTCTTAGCGTTATCCGAGAAACAGCATGGGGAGTTCCCCATACGCTGTTTCCAATGTAAAGTGTTTTTTTACGGATTTGTGATATAACGGCAGACTCACTTGCCTACTGCCATTCACAATCGAGTTGGGAAGTTTACATTATTATTATTATTATTATTGCAGGCCCCATTGCCTACTGCGCGGTCACAATCGATTTGAGGAGTTTTCGTTACAATGGCAGCCCCGTTTCCTACTTCCAGACAGATAACAGTTGTGCAGTTATTATAATGTCAGACCCCTTTTCCTACTGCCAGCCAGCTTACTGCCAGTCACACCAAGTTGGTGAGTTTTCATTAAAATAGCAGGCCACTATGCCTAATGCCAGTCACATTTTAGATGAGGACATTTGTTTATAATGGCGGGCACCCTTGCTTACTGCCAAACACAATCGGGGAGGGGAGTTTTAAACAAAACTGCATGCTCACTTGCCTTCTGCAAGTCAAATCGGGAAGTGAACTATTCCTTACAATGGCAGGCCTTCCTTACTAATGCCAGTTACACAGGAGTTGGAGAAGGATCCCATTCCTACTGCCAGTCAAAGTCGGTGTGGGGAGTACTGATTACAATAGCAGACACATCCTTTCTCGATCGCTACAAATCGACATCAGTGAATATATATAGATCGACATACGAAAGTATATGCTTGTTTACAATATTGCAGAGCTAAATTTACAGATTAACTGCTACTAAACGTACGTCATATCGACAAAGGATTGTACCATAAGACGCCAGATTTAGTGGCCTAAATGGCTGGTCCTATGATATCTCATCAATTCTTGGGTCAGATTGAGTTAGAAACGTTCTACCGGGTAGCGTTTTTGTAAGATTACCTCACATTGCATTACTTTTCGGATAATTATGTGACAGCTACATACATAGCATTTGGCTCACATATGGCTACTGGGTGGGCCAATTTTCGTGAAGAGTTTGATGATTCTTTATTTCATATAACTCAAAGTATGAATTATGCATGTGAAAAGTCCAAATTTACTTAACATCGATTAATAGAGAAAAAACAAACGTAAAATGGATACAGATACGACAAAAAGTCATACGACGAAGGTTGTAGATCATTACAAATTGAACGGAGATTGTGCAATCCGTTATGTGATAGGACTTCCCGAAGGTCTGCACCATCATTAAAATTGCATCCATATTTCGATATTCGTCGGGGATAGAAAGTGAAAAAATTAAATATCTTGGAAGTTTTCCGTCCGTTGCAGGCTACAACGTATAATTTTGTCAAATTTCAATTTTATTTTTCGTCTGGCAGATTATGCCGCAATCTGGATTTGGGGCGAGGAGGGTAAAAATAAGGGCTTTCAGGTAACTAAACCAAAAAAATATGCAGATGGTCATTATTACCCCTTAAACGAGTAGCTGTGCGAAAATTTCGCCAAAATAGTAAATGTAGAAGCACACAGTCGTTACGATGTTATTTATATAGATAGATAAGGAATGTGCTCCATGTACAACACCTTTCGGGCGATATCCGCAGGACTTAACCTGCAAATCTGACCATTCATGATATCTCCCTTTTTAATCCTCCTGAAGAAAAAATTCACATGGAAAAAGTTTTAGAGATGGAATTTCATCACGTTTGGCCGATTTCCAGTCAGGTTGGTCTTGTACTGTATATATTGTGGAAGAATAAAATCACCATTTCGGTTCCCTATAAACCACCAGTCCATTTCCGGGAGCATAAAATGTTATTGACCTTTAAAACCTACCTTTGGACAGGTGGATGCTAAGTATGAAGTTTGGTTCGAATATCTTCAGTAATTTTCAAGTTGTAAGAAATACGCTTTACACGCACCAGCTCTTTAGTTAAGTCCGATGGGACTTGTACCGAAAAACCGTCCGTTAATGATTATCTCCCTTATTAATACTCGTATCGAAATGATGCACATGAGAAAAAAAGGTTTAGAAATTAATTTCCATTAAGGCAGGTAGATTTCCATTAAGTTTGGTTGTGTATATTTTGTGGGAGTGCAAAATCAGGGTTTCGGTTTCGTATAATCCCCCAGTCAGTTCAGGGATTAGAAAGAATATTTGCCGATTGACGCCTCTCTTGCCTTCTACCCAAGGAACAACCACGAATTTAAAAACATGATGAGAAAATGGTGAGACGTTACTTCCCTGCTGGCAAGCAGTCAGAGACGTTGCCATGGTAACCTGTAGGTTCGTTGTCGATCTGTCGGTCACTCAATGCAGAGCAGGATACCCGCTGAAAATAGCAAATTTCTCCGTCGTGTGAAGAGTAAGGTAAATTATGAACATAACAAAAGTTGTTTATAATGAAGAGACGTTTCACGTACGGTCCGCGGAGTTTACAGAAAATCAATATTATAAGAGAAACCGGAGGAAAACCGTTCTGGTTTTCCTATATACCCCCCGTCTATTCAAAGATTTTAAAATAATATGCATATCGAAACATTTCCCAGGATGAGTATACTCTTTTTTTTTTGCTAGGGGCTTTACGTCGCACAGAACAGATAGGTCTTATGGCGACGATGGGATAGGAAAGGCCTAGGAGTTGGAAGGAAGCGGCGGTGGCCTTAATTAAGGTACAGCCCCAGCATTTGCCTGGTGTGAAAATGGGAAACCACAGAAAACCATTTTCAGGGCTGCCGATAGTGGGATTCGAACTACTATCTCCCGGATGCTGAGTATACTCTAAATGAAGTTTGGTTTAGATCTATCCAGCCTTTTCGACGTGATGGTGGAACAGGCAAACAGACAGACAGACACGAAAAGTAAAAAACCCCGATTCGGTCTTGAGTTGACCTAAAACGGATAAATATCTGAAAAATTGGCAAAACAAAAGAAATGACAGACAGCGAACACCCTACAACTTTATTTATATAGATAATAATAATAATAATAATAATAATAATACGTAGCAACGATGGTGCGACGTAAAGCAACTAGCAAAAAAATAAAACGTGTTTGATTGTATATTTATCAAATTTGAAAGACTCTCTATGTTAAAAACTATTCTGAATGTTACTATGGATTCCTCTCTAAAGCAGCAGACGGACTACGTCCAGAAAACGCTGGTCTTCCTGTAATTGGAAGGAAGTGAATTTATTTGTTCAGTTTTCGATACTCCTCCCTGAACTTACGAAACCGTACACTGCAATCTCCGCTTAGTTCTGTTGAACATGCGCTATATTACTACCCGCTTGTTGAGTAGCTATATGCTTCTTGTGTGAGCTCAAACTCCCCATAGTAAATTTTGGTACTTTTATTTAATGACATCGCAGATTTATTCAACTGCCGACGGTGAAACCATCCATGTATTCATGTACTTTTTCTATAGTGGAATAAAAATAACACATTTAAATGTTTATATCTGTAATATCGTGCACAACACACATGATTTAGATGTGCGAAAATAAAACCACTTTAAATTGTCTATACCTAAGAATAACAGATATTTGAGGCTCGGGAGTTACGAATGAAATATTATACGCTAAATTTAAAGACCTATTGTGTGAGCACCATTAAAGTTAGAGAAATATTATTTACGTAATATTAATTTTGGAGATTGTCTGCATCTATTTAAAATATTCATAATTTTAAGTAAATATAAATTAATTTTGTGCAGTTTCATGTTCGACTTGACGTGCAATGTCCCACCATTTCAGCCTACAAATACAAATAACCACCCCGAAACCATTAACATCATCGCTCTACTGAAACGAGTAACAGAATGATACCATGCTTCTTTGTCGATATTTCTACAAGATTTGGTTGAAGAGGGATTTAATATTGGAGATTGTTTTTGTCTATAATGAAATGTTCATATAACACATCTAAGATCCACGCCTACGACCCATATAAAACTATCTTCTGTTGTGAAACTAAAAAAAAAGTAATTAATATTCAGGGCTGTTGTTAGTTATGTTCGACGTTGTTAGACTGAATGGATTTAACGCGGCCAACTGTACGATAAACTTTACTGAACTAGTAGGCTACTCTTTGTCCTTGCGGCGATTATTTTCTTAAGCAAGGAGAAGTTCTGAAAACATAATTTTTAATAGTTTTGCTGTGGAACTAAATGGACGTCTGGAACGCGTATCCTTGTACGTGTAAACAATACTTCATATATTTCATTTGTTTTTGTTTTCTTTGTTACCATTTAACGTCACACTAACCGACAGATTGGCACCGACGGATGGATGTAACTCAGATGATAGCATCCGTGACCTTAACTTTAACCAAGAGCCGGTATTTAGCTGTTGTGAAAAAAAATTATCATCTTCTGGGCTATCATTAGAGAAGTTCGAACTCACCATTTCTTAAACACAAGCTTGCTTACTTACTTAATAATAATAATAATATTAATAATAATAATAATAATTAATAATTACCATGTCTATCTGTTTTTTGTTTATAGAGGCGTAACGTTGCTTTGGTGACGATTGGATAGGAAAGGACTAGGAATATAAAGGAAGCGACCATGGCCAAAATTAAGATACGAAGTCTTTATTTGCCAGACGTGAATATTATTATTATTATTATTATTATTATTATTATTATTATTATTATTATTATTAATCCTCACTTTAAGCTAATATTGAGGAAATCTTCTAATAATAGATATTTTGTAGCATCAGGCAAAGTACATGGCAGATGGCTATAGCGCACTGTCAGTGTACATCAGGTGTTACGTCCCAAGTGCTCAGACGAGCCTTAAATCCCACGGGAAAGTTTTGTGGAGAGGAGATGTGGACTGGTGCGGAATGTATTGCTCTCTCGCAGTTCGCCATGCCCCATGGGGTGTTCGCCGGGTTGTCATGACAACCAGAAGTGCGCTCACATCAGTTCTCAATAAGCAGCAACATATTGCTGCAGCTCGAGGCGTCGTGGCAGAGTTAACCAATTCTGCGTGTCCTTGTGCTCATTCGGATATTCCTACGACCATTAACAGGTGACATTAAAGAAGAATATGAGTGAAAGTGATCATGCTCTTAACCATGTGTGAAACGGGCCCGAAATACTTCTCATCAATCAACAGATTCAATTTTCTTCGTTTGTGGACAAGTAAGACCCTGCAAGCTACAACCTGTAAGTAAGAAAAGTCGGTGATCGACTCCTTGGCTGAATGGTCGGTGTACTGGCTAACGGTTCAGATGGCCCCAGGTTCAATTTCTGGCTGAGTTAGGGATTTTATTTGCCTATAGTTATTTCCTCTGGCTCGGAGACCAGGTGTTTGTATTCACCTTAAAACACTCCTCATTATACACACAAAGACATATCACACTACCAACCACCAGAGAAAAACGCAGTAATGGATAAAACTCTCTATATAGGGTTGTCGTCAGGAAGGGCATCTAGTCGTAGAACTAGACCACACCCACAGGTAGTGCCGAGGCCAAGATAACTAGAAAAAGACCGGCAAGAAGAAGAAGAAACGGTATACGTAAGCGTACTATTTGCCATTGAAATGAAATGGCGTATGGCTTTTAGTGCCGGGAGTGTCCGAGGCTCGCCAGGTGCAGGTCTTTTGATTGACTCCCGTAGGCGACCTGCGCGTCGTGATGGGGATGAAATGATGATGAAGACGACACATACACCCAGCCCCAGTGCCGGCGAAATTAACCAATAATGGTTAAAATTCCCGACCCTGCCGGGAATCAAACCCGGGATCCCTGTGACCAAAGGCCAGCACGCTAACCATTTAGCCATGGAGCCGGACACTATTTGCCATTAATTTGTCCTCACTTCTTGTTTAAATTAAGTAGCTGAGTGCATTGTGGTAAGTAGTACCGTTTATTTAGTCCAGATATAAATTGCATCAAGTTAGTCACCGCCGAGAGGGGTGCGTTCTGCTATTTTAATGCAGTAATTAATTCAATTAATTAAATGGCCCTAGAATAAGAAGTGTTCGGAATCAGGATAGCGTATTTGCTTCTAAACTGGAAGTCTCGGGTTCAATTCCGGTCTAGTCCACGGACTAGACTATTAATAGGTCTTGGGTCTAAGGTCGAAGGTACGTGGTACTGAGGACGGTACGTCACCAGCATTTTTCATTGGAGAAAAAGGCATATGAATATTTCTAACGTGGAGGGCTGAGAAATACACCGATTTACTTCCCTGTGAATAGAGATATAAAATATATCCAAGTGGCAGTAAGAAAAGTCGGTGATCGACTTCTTGACTGAATGGTCAGTGTACTGGCTATCGGTTCACTTGGTAGCGTAGATTGGCGATCGTTTGTTTTTAGCTGAATCTAACCTTGCTTCCACTTACTTGTAGCAAGTCCCTCACATTTGTCTTTGCTATCCGACCTCCTTTAGTCGACTGTTGTTTGTTGACACCGACGGCATTAGGTTACGACGTCGTGTGTATTTGATTTTCTTAACTTTCGTAGACCTTCCATTCCTTTATCCGAGACCTTCAATATTTGAAGGGTCCAACCTTTTCCTGTTTTCTAATTAGGGCTAACAGTTTTTTTACTTCGTTTTTTACAAGTTGCTTTACGTCGCACCGACACGACGATGGAACAGTAAAGGGCTAGTAGGTGGAGATAGGGAGAAGGAAGCAGCCGTGGCCTTAATCAAAGTACATCCCAAGCATTTGCCTGGTGTGAAAATCCGAAACCACGGAAAACCACCTTCAGGGCTGCCGATAGTGGGGTTCAAACCCACTATCTCCCGAATACAGGATACTGGCCGCACTTAAGAGACTGCAGTTATCGACCTCAGTAGAACTAAAAGGTGATGGCTGCCTGGTTGTACTTCCCCTTAAAACATGTATATGCAAATCGCAACATAAAAAGAAATTATCAATCTTTCCATTCCTCGCTATCTCTCGGTCGTATAATCAACCACGCTTAGTAGATACTTCCTTCCCCCTTCATGCCATAACTGCCTGTAGTTACACCGGTGATTTTTGTTTTAATCTTCAACGGAATCGCAAAGGACCGGTGAAATTTTCCACTAAAGACAGTTCTCCACTTATTAGTGTCAATTCTTCATCTATTTGAACCAGACACTTGAAAATACCTCAGATATTAATAGAATTCGTTAAGTTGGTTAATGAACACTTTTCTACCGGTAAGTAGGTCTACTGTATAGTATATTCCTCAGCGGTGAAATACCCAGAGTATTTCGATTGCAGTGGTCCTACTCTTGATTGCCTAACTTTCCGCTAGAACTTCATCCTCAGAAAATACAACGAACAAATACGAATTATTCCGCCGTAAGGCGAATTCCTATAGCTCCTTTAAATTTCTGATGACATCTTGATTAGTCTTAAGTCTGCTCTCAATCGCTTCTTCTCTCCTTGTTCAAGTAGTGAGAATGAGTGAATCCCTAGGTGGTGAATTCCAAAGATGAAAGCTCTTTGTAGAGTACCCCACACGGTCCTGTTAGTCGAAGAAGGTACCAAGTAGCTACTATCAGAATTTTTGCTATTTAATTAAGGTAAATCACGGAAAACAATCTTCAGGGCTGCCGACAGTGGAGTTCGAACACACCATCTCCCGATTACTGGATACTGGCCGCTTTTAAGCGACTGCAGCTACCGAGCTCGGCAATATCAGATAACTAAGATATTGGAAAAGAAGGAATATTTGAAGTACCTGCTCTTGAATCACATATAGAACGTCTAGGATGGTTAGAATATTGTTAAATAATAAAATAGGAGGATTGGAAATTTTCCGTTCGAGGGCATATTTTGGATTCGGTTTCCATCTTTGACAATTTCCTCTCAGTCCAGGATGATTTGCATTATATTTTACACCCAGATCAAGAAACTGGGGTAATTTTCCATTAAATTCAAGTTTCCGCATAATAGATCATCCGTAGACAGATTTTACTGCAGTATCTGTTCCACTTCCAAGTTCCATGTAACAAAAATTCGATTTACGAAATTAGCCTGAATTTACTCATTGTATATCTGTGTTCTTTTGTTCACTGCTATGAAACTGTTTGTTAATCCATGTTTCTTACTTACTTCTCTAACAAAGTATGTTAACCTACCTCTTATCGTCTATAGCAACCAAAAATGTGACGGTTGAACTGAATTATTTCCTTAAAAACAATGTGATAACAGTACACTTACTACAGTGGAAGTTGTAAAACAGATCTTACATGCCTTTTACTTCCTCATTCCAAACGAATTGTGTTCTAACGAAACTCCGGATTCAGAAAATCTTTATGATGACCAAGATTTATTCAGTTTCACTGTGGAAACTTCGGTTTATATTGTCATGATTTTGAAGGAATAAGCTCCCTGTTCCGAAAACATGATTCAAAGTACCATAACTGTCCGATAAACAGGGCTGAACATCGTGTTATTGAGTGTGTAGTGATACATGTGGTTAACAATACTCGAAAGGCTACAGGCATTGCTGAGCTACTACTGTTACATATCTTAATCTCCGGCTCTGCAGCGAGTTAAGTGAACAACTGATACTTAATTCCCATGGAGGAAGACAAAATGTGCCATGAACAGCTGACTAGTATTACTTTCTTCTCTTTTTCTTTTTTGGCACTGCTTGCTGAGCTATTAAAGAGTTGGGAAGCACTGCTGGAGCACTTTATTAAGGTAAGTTCGAAGTTTTAAGTAGTAGAAGGGTATACACATAATTTAAACATAAATTCTTTATATTTTATAATATTCATCGATTAATTATATAACTAAAATAAATTGTAAAGTGTGATTTTATGAAATCTTATCAAGTTCTTTAAGAACGAAGCATGCTGTTAATGGTAACTTTCTCAGGTATTTTTTAAATCAGGGACTCAAACGCCCAAAATCTCACGCGTGCAAATCGAGGCGCTAGAGCTCCGTGCACTGCGCATCGGTCCCGCTCGGCTCGACTCGGACCAAGGCTTCGTCTCTGGGCTACTCGGCTAAGCTCGGTTCAACTCGGCTTCGATTTGGAGCGCTACGGAGCAAGTGAGGAAGAGGGAGACAGGCGGAGCGAGCGGGACAGGCGTGGGGAAGAGAGAGACAGCGCTATTGCTCCAAATCGAGGAGTGGGGGGTCTGCACTCTGGTCAACCAAGCGAAGTCGTCTTTTGCACCGTGCACAGTGCATGCACCAAGCGCATGCACCCTGAGAGGCCCTGTTCTAAATAACGGTATACTGGATTAGTTTCGAAGTTCACAGTTCAAATTAACTAGGTCGAAACTAAAGAAACATGGCTTCTATCATTAATAAATATCGTACACTATACAACTTCTACCCTAACTGTCTTAAGAATGACGCAATTCTAGCGTTACGTTGAGCTATGCATACACCAAAGGTCAGAATTAACTTTCGGAAGTCGATATGAAGAAAACTAATACGACATTTTCAACTCCCAACTTTGTATCTTGAGCTGTTAAGGCAAACTTTATGGTGCCATCCTTTTGGACTTAGATAGAACTTTCTAAAGATACCTAATATGAAGTGTGAAAATTTATATTTAGACGGCCAAACTTCCGATTTTCAGGAAAAAAAATCAAATTCCAAAATTTGGCCCTGAGTTATTCCTTTTGGATTCCAGCCATTTTGTTATGTAAATGTAAGACAAATAATGATATTTAGACATTTAAAACACTTTCACAAGCTGGTTCCGAAATTATAAATCACAAACTACATCATGTACCTCAAAATCGTCACTTTTCAAAGTCTCCCTCAACCCAATGCATTTAACTGAGTCCAACTAAATGCCTCACCATCCCTCATGTCTAATATTTTCAATCAAACGGTACTTCTATCATTCCCATCACACCTTTAGTTCCGAAGATACAAGCCCGAATGGGTTCACATGATTTCGAATGCACAATACGTAGCCTGATATTATAGACAATATAACGTCAGTTATTTTATATCGTTCAGAACTAATACACGCTTGAAATAGTCTAAAAATTTGACTATCCTGCAGCATGTTAAATGCTATTTCGGAAACGAACTCTAAGCAAAATTTTCTTCAAGGAAAAGTCTTCAGAGTAGACAATTTAATTTTTATTCTAATGAACAGTTCTTATACAAAACTAGCAAGATACCCGTGCTTCGCTACGGTATTATACTGAAATTTATAATTGAATGCTTATTGTTTTAGATATATAATCCGCCGAAATTCGCGATCTGACTCGTTCTCTGCGAGAATCCACCAAAATTCCCGATCTATTATTTTACGGCACGTTTCCTCCCATTTTTAAATCTTCCTTTCCAGCAATCGATTTCGTACTTCCCGGGTTAGGCTCAGGTATTCCTCCAGGTCAGTTGAGTCCGTAAGTCTTTGCCATCTTTTCCTATAATATTTTTAATACGGATATAATCCTTCAGGAGATCTGGCGTGCTGTCATACTGGGTGCCTTGGCGGCACTGAACCCGCGACCGGACTGCATTCTTAGTCATTACCCGTCCAGGAGCCGTTTCCATCGCGGTCCGCAATTTGACGACGGTCCGGAATATTATTATTATTATTATTATGTGTTGCTGGAATGGCTGATGACAGGGAAAACCGGAGTATCCGGAGAAAAACCTGTCCCGCCTCCGTTTTGTCCAGGACGAATGCCACATGGTGTGACCGGGATTTGAACCACGGAACCCAGCTATGAGAGGCCGGCGCGCTGCCGCCTGAGCAACGGAGGATCCTTATAAGTACATTAATAACAGTAGAATCAATTGGTCTCACCTCCTTCTACACCCCACCGCCGTTAAGTTTATTTACAGCCACCCCCCCCCCGAAAAAGAATTAAAAGGATGCTTGTTTCTTTATGTTTAAGGGAGATTCCAAACACGAATGTTCACGTCTATTACCTTCAGTTTTGAGATATAAGTATCCACATAAAAATAATTTACGTTTTTCACTTCATTTCACAATAATCTCTCCTCCCCCTAAATGAATTTTCCCGCAAAAAATACTTGTTTCTTTAATAGTAAAGGATCTTCTAAATACCAATTATCACGACTCTAACTTCTTCAGTTCAAGATTGATGTGTCCTGATGAAAGGAATTCAACTCCTTTACACTCCCGCCCTCCAAGATGGTTTCCCCACCAAAACGCCTTTTTCTTTGTTTTTAAAGGAGATCCAAATACGAATTTTCACGTCTGTAACAACTTTAGTATTAGATGTATGTATTCTCATACAATAAAGTCAACTAATGTTTCAATTCTTTCACCCCCCCCCCCCTTCATTGGATTTTCCGAGAATACGTGTTTCTTTACTTTTAAAGCAGATTGCAAATATCAAATTTCACGTCTGTAACATCTTCATTTTTGAGATATCAGTAGCCTAATTAAAAGAATTCATCACCATTTTCAGTCACTTTTACCCCCCCCCCCGGCCTCCACCCAAGTGGTATTTCCGAAAACTAAAAATACACTTTTCTTTATGTTTAATAGAGATTAAAAAATACCATTTTTCACTTCTGTAACATGTTAAGTTTTTTAGATATCCGTAAAAATTCTCATTTTAAAATTTCACCCCTTTTGGGTTCCCCTTAAGTAGAGTTTCCAAAAACAAATAACCTATATTACTTTACATTTACAGGAGATTTGCACCCACTTTTTACGTCTGTAACATTTTACGATTCCAAGATATTCTGTAGATATAGTCTTTCAAAACATTCACCCCAATTTGTCACTCCTGTTTAACCGCCATTAATTGGCTTTACCAAAATCTAAAAAATACGTGTTTCTTTATTTTTAAAGGAGATCCCATATGCGAATTATCAGTTCTGTAATATCTTTCGTTTCTGAGATATGTGTATCCTCATTAAAGGCATTCAATCCATTTTTCACCCTTTTATTAGGACTTACTGGAAACAAAAAAATACGTGTTCCTTTATTTTTAGAGGAGATTCTAACCACCAATTTTTACATCTGTAAATTTAAAGTTTTAAGATGTAGACACACTCATTTTAAAAAATTCACCCCCGTTTTCACCCCCCAATATTTGGATTTTCCAAAAACGAAAAAATACCTGTTTCTTTACTTTTAAAGTAGATCCAAAATACCAATTTTCAGGTCTGTAATATCTTCAGGTTCTGAAATATAAGTATCCTCATGAAAGGCATTCAACCCATTATTTACCCTTTTACACCCTTCCTATTGGGATTTTCCGAAAACAAAAGAATACGTGTTTCTTTATTTTTAAAGGAGATTCTAAATACCAATTTTTACATCTATAAACTTAAAAAGTTTTGAGATATAGATACACTCATTTTAAAAAATCACCCCCTTTTCACCCCCCCCCCCCCATTAATTGTATTTTCCACAAACAAAAAATACGTGTTTATTTATTTTTAAAGGAGATCCCAAACATCAATTTTCAGGTCTGTAATATCTTCAGGTTCTGAAATATAAGTAGACTCATGAAATGCATTCGACCCCTTTTTCAACCTTTTCCACCCTTCCTATTAGGATTTTCCGAAAACAAAATATACGTGTTTCTTTATCTTTAATGGAGATTCTAAATACCTATTTTTACACCTATAATCTTTAAAAGTTTTGAGATATAGATACACTCATTTTAAAATATTACACCTTTTTTACAACCCTTAATTGGGTTTTCCAGAAACAAAAAAATACGTGTTTCTTTATTTTTAAAGGAGATCCCAAACACCAATTTTCAGGTCTATAATATCTTCAGTTTCTGAGATATAAGTAGCCTCATTAAAGGCATTCAACCCCTTTTTTACCCCTTTTCACACCTCCTATTGCGATTTTCCGAAAACAAAAAAATACGTGTTTCTTTATTTTTAATGAAGATTCTAAATACCAATTTTTACATCTGCAAACTTTAAAAGTTTGGAGATATAGATTCACTAATTTTAAAAATTCACCCCCTTTTCACCCTCCCATTAATTAGATTTTCTAAAAACAAAAAAATACGTGTTTCTTTATTTTTAAAAGAGATCAAAAGTACCAATTTTCAGGTCTGTAATATCTTCAGTTTCTGAGATATAAGTACCGGTATCCTGATTAAAGGTATTCAACACATTTTTCCCCATTTTCAACCTTTTTCACCCCTCCTATTGGGATTTTCTGAAAACAAAAAAATACGTGTTTCCTTATTTTCAAAGAAGATTCCAAATACCAATTTTCACATTTGTAAACTTTGAAAGTTTTGAGATATAGGTGCACTCATTTTAAAACTTCACCCCCCCCCCTTTTCACCCCCTTAGCAACGGAATATCCAAAAATCCTCTCTTAGCGAGCACCTACATCTTAATATGAATGTATCCCCAAAATTTCATTTCATTATGTCCAGTAGTTTTGGCTCGGCGATGATGAATCAGTCAGTCAGTCAGGACAAGCTATTTTATATATATATAGATGATGTGAAGCAGCGTGTGAACTCTGATGACACAGCTAGTCGAAACTGTCACAGTCTGTGTGCACATCATAAAGCTAATTTGAATTTCTGGGATGCGTGGACGCAGTGTGGCGCTGCGGCCAGCTAATCGTCGCGGGAAACTGGACATGGACCGCAGACCACTCATACATCATTGATGCCTCATTCCAATCAACCAATCAATGTGTGTACAATTTATCATGAAATCACTTGCGCATTTGCTAATAACTTCTAGGTGAGATGGAGATTTTGGCCGTCTACAAAATCTGTCATCGGCTACACACATGAACGAATGGTTGTTGAGACATATCCGGTTATAGATCTCGTGTACGAATAGGTGTAGATAATGCCTAAAATTTGTGTTTGAGGGGTCTGATGTAACGCGTGTGCGGTCGTTACGTAGTAAGGGTAGTGTACGTCTAAGCTTAATACGGTAGATAGTGAGTTTGAACGCCACTATTAGTAGGACTACAGAACCACCGCGCATATTTATACACATCGATTTTGAAGCTTGAACATGGCTGCGGAAATCACTTCAAGGCTTCAAGACGTATTGCGCACAGTTCTTCACATCAAACAGACCACAGTTTGACACTATTGCAGCGATCCATAGCAGGGCCTCTCAAACGCCCAAAATCTCACGCGAGTAGACAGCGGCGCAGAGTTCCTGTCCACAGTGCATCGGTTCCACTCGGCTCGGCTCGGACCAACGCTTCGTCTCTGGGCTACTCCGCTAAGCTCGGTTCAACTCGGCTCGGATTTGGAGCGCTACGGAGCAAGTGAGGAAGAGGGAGACAGAGGGAGCGAGCGAGACAGGCGTGGGGAAAGAGAGAGACAGCGCTATTGCTCCAAATCGAGGAGTGGGGGTCTGCACTCTGGTCAACCAAGCGAAGTCGTCTTTTGCACCGTGCACAGTGCATGCACTAGGCTCATGCACCCTGAGAGGCCCTGATCTAGAGTATGACTGATCCATTATTAGCGATTATAAGATATCGTTACTTTAGGGATAACAGCGTACTTTTTTGAGAGTTCTTATAGACAAAAAAGATTGCGACCTCGATGATGGATTAAGGAATATGATAAGGTGTAGAAAATAAATTAATACGTCTGTTCGACTGTTAAATGCTTACATGATCTGTAGTACAACGCGCTTAAGAAACATGGTTGGCCATCACTTAACTCGTCGAGGTATAAGTACAATGTTGTTTGTTTCACAACATATAAAACCATGTATTTTGGAGTTACTGCCACTGATTGTGCAGTAAAACGTTGTGGTATTTCGTGTGCATATTTCTAATACCAGAAGTTTATCACTCGGCCTATTACAAGGATAGTCCTGCTCCTTGGCTGAATGGCCAGCGTACTGACATTCTCTTCATAGGGCCCTGCATTCGATTCCCAGGAAGGTCGGCGATTTTAACCGTGAATGGTTGATTAATCTTGCTCGGGGACTGGTTTTAGTGTTCGTCTCAAAATACCACTCTTTATCTACACACTACCAACTTCCACAGAAACACACACTACTGAATACATCCCTCCACATAGGGTTGCGTCACGAAGGGCATCCGACCATAAAACTGCTGATGACCCCAGGGAGAAGAACCTATTAGAATGATAAGTTTGAACATAAAACATTTATATTTTCCATATAACTCTTTCTGATTTGCTTTATAAAATCTCTGTCCGTTTGAACCGATGGAGATATTCGACGATTGTAACGGTGGCAAAAGGGTAGCATCATTACTGTCGTCGTCTTCTCGCAAAGAATCATCGAACGTCAGTCCACTTTCTTCTACAGTATATCTAGCACGACTTTCTTGCAGTCGTCTATGATATTAGCAACGAAACCGAAAGCGATCAAGAAGAGCATAAAGAAAGCCCCATGTGATTTTATTTGTGTCGTATAGAAGTTAGCTGACTCGCCACAAATGATGATTCTCACCAATCACGACTTTCAGAAGCTCCTTCTCTTTGGCATTTAATCGCTGCAATCTGATCGTCACTCCGTACCACTCCTAGAGGTGCCACACTATCACTCGTGGGTTCACTGTCATTACTCGCACGAATCTCTGACTCTGCTCACTAACTCGCACTCAAATATTCAAGCGGCTTGGGTGAACAGTGGCGGTGGGCTCTCGGGAGCACATGCGCACATGAACACCCAGTTGTAACTCATATTCACGCATTCATGGATACCGGCAATTCAAAATTGTTACCTATTTCCGACCTGATTTCGTCAATCGATCTAAAGCATTCGATTTATATCGAAGCTGTTCGTTTCGACTGACAATGCCAGCGAGCACACCGGAGATTTTGCTACGAACCTTAAGACTATACGCATGCGCATGGAGATGGCGTCATGGTTTATGCACAGATATATCCATAAGCGAGGAGCACAATAAGGAATGTGCCTTTCCGTCTACAACCACCCTCAAACATGAGATAGTAGAGTAGAGAAGCTACCGCACAAGGAATTTTTAATTAAATGATTTAAGTGATTTTGTACTTATTTGCATTCTACTTTCGTATATTTCAGACGTGAACACAAATTTTGTTGTGAACCCCACGAAAATTTGGCCACAAGCCGCCGCTGCGGGTGGCCGAGCGCGAATGACGTAGAACCGAAGCTATACAATCAGAGGGTCATAAATGCATTACATATGAACGCATATTTTCACGCGCGATCGATTGTTAGGCATGATATCATGGAAATGAGCTTTTCTCCTTAAACATGAGCTCGATTTGATGTTGTTCCTTCGTCAGAGCCGACCGTCCACCTCTCAAGGTGCTTTCACAGTCTGTAATGGAATTGGTTTTACGTTTATTTAAATATTAATAATAATAATAATAATAATAATAATAATAATAATAATAATAATAAGCTAGAGTTCCTGGAAAGAAGAATCCTCAGAAAAATTATGGGAACTGTCCAAACTGAAAGCGGATGGAAACTTCGGAGCAACAAAGAAGTTTACCAGAAGGTGGAAAGAATCTCAGAGACCATGAAGAAAGGGAGGCTGGAGTTTCTTGGACATACATACAGAATGAACGCAAACAGACTTATCAAACAGATATTTGATTACTTCTGGAGAAAAACGACCACTACAGCATGGATTAAGTAAACGAAGAAGGATATGGAAAGGTTAAGCATCTTGGAAGACCAGCTGTTAGAAAGGAATGCGTTTAGGAGCACACTGAAGAATTTCGAAGGTGTTCAAGCCGCAGGAACAACTAAGAAGACCGGAAGAGCCTGGAGAGATGAGCAACGGAAGCAGGTCTGCGAATGCATGAAGGAGTATTTGACACAGAGAAAACTCCGCCCGAAGGGAAATAAATTAAGTTGTAGCATGATCCTTAGTGGTCTATTCGCTTGTAAAATAATAATAATAATAATAATAATAATAATAATAATAATAATAATAATAATAATTGTCAGCTTTCCTTTTTTACAGCTTGCTTTACGTCGCACCGACACAGGGCATCTTCAGGGCAGCCGCCAGTGGGGTTCGAACTCACTATCTCCCGGATGCAAGCTCACAGCTGCGCGGCGCTAACCGGACTGCCAAATCGCCCGGAAATTTTCAACTTAATATCGACAAAGTATGGTCGAAGGAGTGGCTTACAGCCGGAAAAATGATTCATGATCGCTATCCAGGATCAAGTGTTGACTACAAGAAATTGCACGAAGTATGTAGTAAAATATTAGAACGTAATAAGCGATTTTCGTCGTACATGCAACGTGGAATAGGAAACAGTGAATCCCTATAACATCTGGATGTTCAGTACTTGTATTCGTTGACTATAAGGAGAGACACGGTATTATTCGTAAGATCGTGTCTCCACATTTTTTACTGGTCACCAAATATGGGTCGCTCTCGCTAGAGCAGTGGAACCATGCTTTTCACGCAAGCCGGCTAACGTACTGGAAAAGAACAGCTTCAGTCTATATTTTGACAGCAACATCTCGACTGACAAAAATGTGGCACTTAAAACTATCTAGGGGATCACACTGCCAAACAAGTAGTTCAGATAATTTAAGGATAATTTAGGAAATAAAACCTGTTGTTTTATTTAAGCATGGCCATGCGTGATGTTTATTTATCCGTGCAATTATGTATCAGTCTATAAGATTATACAATAATATTAATAGCAATAATAATAATACATGAACATGGATATTTAATAGAAGACATGTGTGCCAAAAATGAAAATACATTCATTTTGGTGATGGTCAATATATAAACAATGTTCTCTCAAATTTAAGAATTATTTAACATCAACTGACTGGGTTGGAATTGATTCACAACGTAGAGCGCAGGAAGCAAGTTCTTCCGCCCCCCCAACCCCTCCCCCCCCCCCCCACGACAGAACATGTTCAGGGAAACACTGCACAGCACGTCTCGTTGTCTCAAGTGAGCTCCCTGTTCTTATCACCTGGTGCGCAGTTATCTGCTCATTAGTGACTCTGATTTACGGGGTTGTTCCAGTTTGTCTCTTGAATTAGTGGCTGCACGTGCACTGCTCAACGGAATAGTTTTGCTCAAGTGGGTCTCTGCTGTTTGCTTTACAGGGTACCTACATTTGTGACAAAGAGCCGCTTGCAATACGACGCTGTCAAACATTCCACTAAGAGAAACATGGATTATTAAAAGCAACTGGAATACTCAAGTAATGTTTTACGAGGACACTGAATTCCTACAGAATGAGAAACCTACAGCAATCTAGAAAACTGGAACATGCTTTTTTTTTTTTTTTCTAAGTTGTAACTTAGAGAGTGTTTACCACTCATTAGGCTTTGGCATCCCTGCCGACTAACAGAGAATTTCTGGGAATGTTGACTCAGATTTTAATTATGACTTCAATCATCGGAATGTATGAGCGACAAAATAAAACACTGTGTTTTGAAGAAGTATGCACTCGTTGGTGGGTGCCTAACTGAGGTAAAAATAAATTCAGTTCTGAAGAACTACATGACTACCCCTTCGCAGTTAGTTCCGAATTTACAGATAGTGGAATTCATTGCCCTCCACTACTCCAGGAGCTAGGAGATGGCGTGCTTTATGTACTGCAAACTTTCATCATGAAAATAAAACATATTCACGGAAACGCACCATTATTCCCGACAGCTAGTCATGCATGAACACATATTAGACCATTATATGATTCGATTCGATTCGATTCGATTCGATTCGATTCGATTTGAGAAACTTCTCCTACATGGTAAGTATCATTTCATACTACTGACACCTTTTAACTCGAGCCTTCTGAGCCTTAAGTTTTGCACAACTACACCATGCTAAGTATAAAATGCTATGTCAACGATTACATTCAAAACATTTTATTATTATCTTTCCGTACTTTAACATGAACATGAATTTGTTGTAGTTATTAATTTTACAGTTTTCGGAGACGATGAGGTGTCGGAATGTTGTCCCGCAGTTCTTTCACGGGATGGTAAATCTTCCAACACGAGGCTGACGTATTTGAGCAACTTCAAATACCACCGGACTGAGCCGGAATCGACCCAGACAATTTGAGCTCAAAAAGAGAGCACTTTACCATCTGGACTACTCAGCCAGGCAAGTTATTGTGAAATAATAATTTACGGGCGGTGGACTATTTTAACGGGAGTCTAAAACATAAAATGATAATGAAAAATTGAAAAACAATACATTATTCACTATTTTAAATGTTCAAAGACTACTCTCTCATGATAATTATTGTAACTATGCCTCCCATGAAAAAGAAGTTACATCTTCCATGGCACTGGCAACTCCTACCATCTACTAGCTCGTGGATCAAACAACACGATATAAGACTCGATGCATCAACATCGACCTCAATTATTAGTCTTACTAAAATCTCGGCTCGAACAGAGATAAGCTGCTTTTAATCATCGTCAAAAGTAAAAGGAGAGAAATAGTCTTGTTTATTAGCCCCACTTCTGCACCCAGCACTCAGTATTTCGCGTAATTAATGGATGCATCTGACTCTTGCTTTCCTCAGTTGATGGTTCTCTTGTTACTCTACAAACAAGGATTTTTCTATTATTAACAGGTGAAAAATATGTAATTTTAACATAGCAGAGAATAAATGTTCAAATATGAAAACTCCCTCTAGAAATCCTGAGAAACAGCAATATTCGGAAAAATACGTACTTGTAGAATAACAAGTATTGTAATACCTCTATTAGCCCACAAAGACATAAAACTAATAATCAATTATGTGAATATTTGGGTGTTTGCATCAATAAAATTACATTATTGTATTCCATACCTTGAAATTTCTAGCCACCCTTATCACCGATATATGTCTGTGATTTATTTCCTTTCTTAAGTCATTTTAATGTGATTGTTTAAAGAGCCGATAACAAGAATTATTTGCAAAACAGTGCGAAATTATACTGATACTCTTCAGTATCTGAACGTAGCACATTGATTCTGGTACAATATGTCCTTATCAATGTAACTGATGATTGCTCGTTTATAAAAATGTTGTAAAGAGACCAACCAAGGAAATATCTTATGCTTCAATAAATTTTATTAGGTGGTTTATCATATAATGCTTTCTTGCGTTTTTAGATTAAATAGAACGAATTCCAATCATCCTCACGTAAATGTAGACATTGCTAAATTTGAATAAACTAAAATACTCTAATGGTACGAAATAAGAACAAGCGATGTGATAGATAAATCAATATCTGATAAATCCTAAATTATTTTAATCCACAATAGCTTTATTATATGGATTTTTTCGATGGGACATTTCATTAAAAACTATAGGAAATTCTGTATGAATCTAATTCAAAAATAGAATAATATGGTAATACTATTCGATCGATCGATCGATCAATCAATCAATCAATCAATCAATCAGTCAATCAATCAATCAATCAATCAATCACTGATATCATTTAGAGCTGTTACCCAGTTGACAGATTAACTACCAGTTGTTTACCTAGCTTTTCCTTATATGATTTCAAAGAAGTTGTACATTTACCAAACATCTCCTTTGGCAAATTAATACCAAACCCCATGGCACCACGGCCCTTGAAGGACCTTGGCCTACCAAGCGACCGCCGCTCAGCCCAAAGGCCTGCAGATTACGAGGAGTCATGTGGTCAGCACAACGAATCCTCTCGGCCGCTATTCTTGGCTTTCTAGACCGGGGCCGCTATTTCACCTTCAGATAGCTCCTCAATTCTAATTGAGTAGACTGAGTGAACCTTGAACCAGCCCACAGGTCCAGAAAAAACCCTGACTTGGCCGGGAATCAAACCCGGGGCCCTAATTCCTCTTCCTTTAAACGATTATTTGCCCCAATCTTTCCTCTTGAATTGGAAATGTATATTCACATTAAGATCTTTCCTACTTCTAAAAATTTTCATGTTTATTCGACCACTAATGTCATTCCAAGTCATCAGTCCACTGACAGCTCGGAATATTCCGCTTAGTCCACTTGTTCAGTCTCTTTACTCCCTACCTTCCCAGCCGAAGTTTTCCAACATTTTCGTAACACTAACGTTATGTCGGAAATCACCCAGAACAAATCGTGCTGATTTTATTTGAATATTTCTAATTCTCTAATAATCTTGGTGAGTGTCCCATAGCCTGAAAGCAAACTCTAATTGTGGTCTTACCAGTGACCTGTATGCCCTCTTCTCATCATCCTTACTAAAACCCCTGAGTACTTGCTTTGATCCCCATGAGGTACATTCACCCCCACCAACACAGTCATTAAAACTGAGAGGAATTTTCCTCTTTGCGCAATTTTCAACCAGAATTTTCACCTCATTCACCATTACACAATTGTCTGCTGTCCATCTCAAAACATTGTCCAGATCTTTATGTCTTCGCTAACCATCCTTTAAGTTATTTATTAGTCCGTGTAGTATAATAACATCCGCAAAAGCCCTTTTTCTGATTCCAGTTATTTACTCATATCATTTATTTAGCTTATGGTACAAGTTATGCCGCGCACAAATTCAGTAACATGTGAAAGCAACAAATACTTTACAAAATAGAATAAATTTAAAAAGTCAAGGTAAAACATAAAGTAGAAATCGAGATAGATATATACAATACAGAAAAATAAAAATAAAAGTTACAAAAATACAATTATTACTTCACGCTGACTTTATCCCAACATTTAAAGTGCTGAGTGCCAATTTCCTACTGACCTATTTATGCTGGCTACTGCACTATTTGCATTCCAGGTTATTACATCATATACTACCTCGCACTTCTCTCAGACATTACTCTATCACTTATACTGATTGTTACGTAGCCTCAGCAGATTACGAGCATTATAACTTTATCATTACTTGTAGTAAGCCTAGCAGCATGGTACTCTGTTGTATATATTTGGGCATGTGCTGTTCTCTCACTATTTACGCATAGCAGGAGATGGTAAGGGGTGACGGGCAAGGGAGAGCAGGACATACCCGTAAGAGGACGGGGTAGGACGGGCCTACCCCAAATATGTAAAAGAAGGGAGACATGAGAGAGGCGGGATACGGGAGGAGAGCGGTTTCAGCCTCACGTGACCGGCCGCAATGGAATGGTGAGAGAACCGCACTGTCATCTGGTAAGGTTGTTGGGGTCTTCTTTTGGGCCCCACTGTTAGCGCCGGGCGTGTCATCATTGGGAGGGCGGCTTTCTTCTCACCAGGGGTGATGACACGGCCGGACAGTAGTAGTAGATTGTTAACTTAACCTTCTTTGATTGTCATTAATATTACTTGTTGCTTTATGTTATTATATTTTATATTTTATTTTTGTTTTTTAATATTAAATAGAGATGATGGACGTGGCATGTAGGGACTGAGGATGACTGCTGCGGTAACCCTCCCTTGGGAGTGTCACGTTTCCGGGGAATCTGGTGGACCTCATAACATGCCCAAGGAGTCTCCAATTTTTCTTCTTTTCTTTTGTTGTTAATGGAAGCGGCTTTGTGAACATGTATGCGGGCTAATCGCCTGTTATGTTCAATGAATGAATACTAATACAAAAATACAAAAATGATGTAAAATATAACTAAGTGCATAAATTAACAAATGAAAAATGAAAACTAAACTAGGATGTCCAGTTGTTGCAGCCATTACATAGCCATGCCACTGTGGCACTGACCGCTGCTGTCATTTTGCGCCTCCCTGCGGTCGAACAGTGGACGACTTCATTCTCGATCTCGATAAGTTCGCCGAACAATAACATCCGTGTTGATTTCTCTAACTTCCGGCTGGCAGCGCTTCCCTACTCCATTCCAGCCGCGCACATTAGTCAGGCTTGCAAGTAGTCATTGCATGTGTGTGAGCGATGGAGTTTGATATAATGACAAGTGAAAAGGACACGAAACTGTTGGTGATAGACGGTTATAAATTCTGTTTCCGTAAGTGTCTCGTCGATGGCGTTGATAGATACAAGTGTACGAGGAATGTTTTGTGAAATTAAATTCTTTACATTGTATTGTCTGTTCGTAGTTAGACCATAATCATGAAAAGGATGACTCTGGTATATTAAACTAGCAGAGTCAGTAATGTCGTGAAGAGAAAGCCTGAAGGAATTGTGCGTGAGCGTCCCTCCAAACTTATACGCCTCGAGTTAGCTAATGGTGTTACTGACACTCTCACAACTCATGATTTGGTTCGATTTAGGAAAGAATGTTAATGCCACTCGATTATGCAAACTTCCTAAGTTGTCCAATAACTCACCAGAATTACAAGAATCACTGGAGGAAAATGTTTTCAACACAAACAGGAGCGATTTTTTTTATTTGTGAACGACTCTGAAAATAATATTGTGGGTTTCTCATGCCAAAACAATTTAAATATTCTGAACGAGTCGAGAACTTTATTTACAGATGGGACCTTTAAGAGTTGTCCTAAGCTGTTCCACAAAATATTTATAATTCCTGGGGTAAATGAATAATCTATTTTCCACTGGTATTTTTTTGCTCCCAAAATAAAAATGAAACATAAAAGGAAGGTTTGTTCTTAATTGAAAATAACATCAATCCGAACATTATATGCGTTAACTTTGAGACGGCAATTCACCAGGCAACTGCCTGAAAGGAATATAAAGGGCTGCAGATTTCTTCTCGTGCAGACATGGTGCTGAAAGATTCAATCACTGAGATTATCAAATGATTTAAATCAAAGGAATCTGAAATCGGAAGACTTCTGAAAACATCGCATGGACTGCCTCTCCTGCCCCTGACCAGATTTAAGATTGCTTCGTCGAGGACCTAATGACCCGCAAGCCTAACAATGAACATCTGGATGACATTTTTAATTTTTTACTTTATACATATATTCTTGCAGATAGCGACTTTCCTCCCATTGTGTGGGCCGACTTGAGTAGTATTTCTGAAAGGACTACTGATTGCTGTGAGGCATTTCACTCTAAACTGAACGCTCAATTTTACTCTTCCCATCGCAACATATTCCATCTGTTAGAAACATTAAAGGGTGTTAAAATGGAAGATTACGTTGAAATGAGAAGCGAGAAGAAAACTACTCCACTCCCACCCCAAAAAATGTGGGACAAACAAAACTGCATAAAAGTACAAATGGAAAAGCTGACTAATTTAACCATTACCCGGTATGAATATCTTTAAAACCTCTGCTACACAATTCTCCCGCCTACATAATTTTATTACTTATGCTTGACTATTGCAACATTGCTTGTACTGCACTTATATTATTAGAATAACAAAAAGCCAAACATTTTTAACCATACCTACTGCATGTCGTCAGTTCTAAATCTGTGTAAAATGGGATGAGAAATGTTATGGCACTCTTGTTGTCTGATGGGAATTAACATATACGCTATGGAAAAATAAGATGGCAACTAATGGATACCAATACGTACGCTGTCAGATAAATACGGTGACAACTAATGGGAATAAAGACGTCCGTTTCGGAATCAGTTCGGGGTCAGCCGTCCTGACGTATCTCCGTATGGCTTTCACATAATTTGGGAGTGTAAAACTGTTCTAAGAGCTCAACAATTCAAACGAATGATGACATAGAGGCTTCATATCGACAGCAGTTCCCACAGCAACATAGAACTTATTCCAGAGAGTCATTCTTCACCCCACTTCGCAGTGAGATATGCGTCTCAATAGATGCAGTGACTTTAAGTACTGACTCAGGGTTTGTGTCCTTTATTCACCCGCTGTTCGGTTTTTAAATTTCTGAATCTTGCTTTGTATATAAAAATTTTGCTCTTAGTTTCTCTGTTCCTATATAATCACAAAGTAAATGTAAATAATCATTCTTAGCCTTGCATAGTATACACTGAGAGTTCTCTTTGCTTGTGATCCATCCTTTATTTCTATGCAGTCCCATAAACCACCATAATAACCCACCCTTTACTCTTCCATCCCCAAATCTTATACTTAAGTTGGAGATCTGGTAGACCTTATAGAATAAGCTGAGCGAGGGCCTTTCTCTACACTCTTCCAAACAATTCTGCATCTGAATGTCCTTAATTCTCATTGTCAGGGTCCTCTGCATTCTGCTATTGTTCCCCTTCCATTCCTCTCGCCAGATATATCGCATACCCAATTCCTCAACATAACTTTTGTATTTTTGCTAACCAACTCTCATCATACATTTCTTCCAGTTCATATCTATATACTTCCTGCATCAGAAAACAGCCGCCTCCCCGTCTTAGTCTGGACCAATAATTTAATACCCTTTAAACACAGTTTAACTCGATAAACTCTCCACATAAGATTAATGCCCCCACATTGGCTGTAAATTGCGGTAGCCTCATAACAGCCTTACTGAATTTATATATTATTTGATTCAGGTCGACCTTTTTCTTTTCTAATCGCCAGTTTTTAAATTTCTGAATCTCACACTGACTTCTTCCTTGAAGAATGTTAAGAAAACAGATTAAGGGGAAGACAAACTGAATTTCAATATCTACCGCTTTGTTAAGTAAGAAGTTAATATACAACAATTCGTATTGAAGGGCTGGACTGCCCAATGAGAAAGGAATATATAACACTTTTACTTGAAGTCTAGGTTCATTATAGAGAAACACACAACGATTTGTAATTAAGATTTTCAGTAGTTATTTGAAAGATGAGTAGGTTTCACGGGAGAACAGTTATATTATGGGTAAGGTTGCTAAGCCAATTTCTATGAATTAGATTGTAATGACACATATGAAAGCGAATAGGCCGGAAACATTTCAAGAGCTACAAATATTTTCTAATCTCTTCATATAATAAAGCACAGAAATATCTCACTACTCGTAATATTTTCGCCAAGGAACGAAGCATTGACATGTTTTAAACCAACGTCATCTACAGACATAATGTCCGTTATGTACAAACATTTACAACAAAATACGATTGATGTTGCCAAGAGAATATTTCAACATACAGATATAAACATGTCATGTCATTCAAGTAAATACCAGTAAATCATACAAAAGCACAATAACATCGAAGGCACTTAAAATTAAGCTCACTATTAACAATCGACTGTCATATTTGCTATAAAATACAGAGAAGTACTGTAGGTACTTACCTTTCTCTATGAAGATTACAACACAGCATTCTCTATTGCTGATATTTACAGTGAATTAAATTAGCAACTGTTTCTCCTTTCACTTCTGGTATGCAATAACTGTCGCCATCAGACGAGATAATGTATGAACTCATAAACGTAATATCACACATTTTGCTCTCTTCTCTAACGTGGTCTGTATGCAGTCTATTTCAACAAAATTAATTAAAGTGTTGCGTTTATACAGCTCACTAAATATTGTCTGATCGTTCCCTCTTCATTAAATTCCTAGCAGATGCATCAGTAATAAATGCTCCCTAATTCGTCATTCTCGAAACACATTAATCGCTGAACTGTGATAAAAATGAAACACTTAAATTATCTAGAAAAAATTATTTGATGTATCCAAAAATATAAGTACAGGCAAACAACAGAAGTAGCACGAAGTTATTTACTCCAGCAATAAATTGTCTTCTTCGAGAGAGCTTATTGCCCTAAATTGTTGGCTAGTCAACTCATCTGTCCAAGGCTTTAAGCGGATGTTTTACACTATCTAAGTACAAAAATATCCTACCAATAGATTTACTGATACTTTAGCTCAGGGTCCATAGTCCTAGCTGAAAATAAACTAAAGCAAGCCTTGACTTTCCTGAGGATTTTGTTCTTTTTCCTGTAATAAATTTAGAGGAAATATGTAATACTTTAGAAAATGCTACCAGGCGAGTAGGCCGTGCGGTTAGGAGAGGGCAGCTGTGAGCTCGCATCCGGGATATAGTGGGTTCGAACCCCACTGTCGGCAGCCCTGAAGATGTTTTTCCGCGGTTTCCCATTATCACACCAGGCAAATGCTGGGGCTGTACCTTAATTAAGGCCGCGGCCGCTTCTTTCCCATTCTTAGCCTTTCCCGTCCCATCGTCACCATAAGACCTACCTGTGTCGGTGCGACGTAAAACATTGAAACAAATAGCAAACAAAGTAGGAAACGCTATCAAATTATTAAACACACTTTGACCTAAAATATATTTTATCTGATTGTACTTTATTATGATATAGGCCTATTTGCTCTATAACGTTATACTATTTTAAATGAAGAGTAACCCTTTCATGGGACATGGAGGCAAATTGAATCATGTTGAACGAAGTCTTGCATTTCAGTATTCGTCATGAAGGAAACCACCAAACCCCTACCCCCATTTTTGGAGACATTCACAAAGAACCCTCACATTTAGATACTCTTAAATACTATCGACCAGAACAGTGGTCGATGTTACGATCCGAAGATAAATTCACCTTCGCCACCAGGTTGACTGCATGAATAGAGAAGAGGAGACCGTCTTTTTTCCTTGTGTGGTGGTAGCCAAGTCATTATTCCTACCAAATAGTTTTACTATGCATTAATAAATCTGCTGTACCTACATACAATTACATCTCGAATGAGAAGAGTACGAAGTAGAGATTGCATTCTAGTGCATATACTCAGCGATTTTATATAATATAAACAAAACAAAATCCCACGGCACAACAGCACTCACGGGCGTTGGCCTACCAATAGACCACTCGTCAGTCTGAAGGCCTGCATATTATGAGGTGACGTATGGTCAGCGCGCAGAATCCTCTCGCCCCTTATTCTTGGTTTTATGAAATAATAATCGTGTGGCCACAGCTACCGCGTGAAAATGCCATTAGGCTGGCTGCTCGTCAATTTCGACGATCCGTTTTCTTAGGTGTTACTAGGTGGTAGAGTAAACTCTTGGGCGTCTATGGCTCAGTTTTAATGAATGTTTATATCACATAAAAAGAGACCATGGCACTACAGCCCTGATCGGCCTTAGCCTACCAAGCGAACATCGCTCAGCCCGAAGGCCTGCAGATTATGAGGTGGCGCTTTCTGGAGTTTTCATATTACATAGAGTTAGCAAATTAACGGTTCGAAATTGAAAAGTATAACTGAATACCGCTCATCAATTGCTACGGACATATTCATCTCCTTTATTCCTCTGTAAGTGAGGCAGTAGAATACATTCACAGCATTTATCGTAGCCATAAGACCTATTTGTGTCGTTAAAGCCGATTGTAGAAGAAAAATAAAATACACCATCCCCAGCCTGTCGTAACGGACAACTGAAATTGTACTCTAGGAGATATCAACTTAGGAAAGTGAAATGGTAGCCATGGTGCCCCTAGCTGAGTCTGGCAGTACTTCCATTTACTTTTGCCAGCCTCCTCATTTTCAGCTTTCCTCTCCCACCTCCCTTGGACAATTTTTGTTCTTTTCCGACCACGACAGTGTTAGATTTTCGAGGCCTACGGAGTCTCTCATATTTACGCCCTTCGTGACCCTACTCTTTCTGCTACCGATACATTCATTCTTCGACGGATTGGACTTATTCCTGTTTCTTTTCTAAGTTTTAAGAGAGTATTGTTGCCCAGTTGTATTTTATCATAGAACAATAATCACCACCAGGAACAACTTCCAACAATTGAATTGTATTCCTGTGAAGAACCACAGAAGAGTCACTGAGAATTACGGCGTAATGAAAGAAATTATATATCAGAAATTAAGTGTAAAATTATCTACGTATAAATGGAAACAATGCAGTCATGTAAACCGAATTAATAAAATTTGTGTTAGTATATCTTCTTATTTAGGGGGTGCCTGGCCGAGGCGGTAAAGGCGTGCTCGGTTCACCCGGAAGGACGTGGTTTCGAATCCCCGTCAGGAAGTCGTAAAATTTAAGAAATGAGATTTCCACTTCCGGAGGTGCATATGGCCCTGAGGTTCACTCAGCCTAAACCAAAAATGAGTACCAGGTTAATTCCTAGGGCAAAGGCGGCCGGGCGTAAAGCTAACCACTCTACACCGTCACGTGCCGAGGTTAACAATGGTGGAAGCCTTTACCCTCCACTCCTCCGAGGGACTTCATGGTCTGTATGGAGGTGACTTTGCTTTCCTATATCTTCTTATTTCCCGGTCTCGAAAGCCAAGAATAACGGCCGAGAGGATGCGTCGTGCTGACCACACGACACCTCGTAATCTGCAGGCCTTCGGGTTGAGCAGCGGTCGCATGGTAGGCCAAGGCCCTTCAAGGGCTGTAGTGCCATGGGGTTTGGTTTGGTTTATATCTTCTTATTTAAGATTTGTTTCCTGAGATATGTCTAAATACGTTCAGTTTAAGTAAATTTACCTCTAATGAATCTGGTACGCGGTGAGCCCCGCAGGCGTTGCGGTCCTTTCTGCATGGCGTGTGTCAGTAAATGAGAGCGCAGTTTGTCATCACATCGCTCCCGTACACCCATGGAAAACCCATCAATTTCGATGAATGGGTAATCAGATAGATAGATAGATAACTCTTTATTGCCACCCTAGTTTGCACCATCGGTTACAGACAATAAAGAGCATAAAATACACATGAACCCAAAAAACCAAACAAAACAATATAAACCAAACAAAACAATATAATATAAAGCTCTAACTATCTACACTAAAACTATTATCTAAGAACCCAAAAAACCGCACAAAATAATATAAACCAAACAAAACAATTACTATCTACTCTACTTATTTAGTGGTGTCAATGTCGGCGGAATCCAGCCTTACACTGCACCAACTTGTCTAAAACTATTGAGATGCCTCTGGTATGCGAGCAACTCCTCCGCATGTAAGGGCATCCCCTACCTTAATTCTAATGTACTAACCCATAACTACTCTCTACAGCTAACTAAACATAAAGAAAAAAACCTTGGCTGCATGCGGCATTCCCTGTGAGGAGAGAGCCATCCCACCCTGGCCGCTATCAGCCACTCCTCCCGGGTTAGATATTACCCCCACCTATAACTCGAACTTCTCTCCTCATTTTATGTGGCGAATCGTAGAGGCGGTTTCCGGTCCATCATACGATCCGTCACGCATTTATCTACTGTTCCGCCTATAATCGTGTCGTCTTACTTTCCTTCCACCATCTTGATTCACTTGTTATTCTGTGAGCGGACATGTTTCCTCTTTCACCTAGGGATGGGACTGTACCATCCCACCCGTCTGTCTCTTATACCCCTCCCCCCTTCCATCCCCAATCTTCCCCTCTTACTCTTCCTTGCCTCTGTCCATCTCTCTTAAATTACTTATTCGCTATCTTTTACAGATAATACATATTATACCACCGAATTGCCACAAATCAAATCTGTCTTTTCCTTGTTTCCTCACATCACTTATCAATCCTTTCCATCTCTAAACAGTCCAACAGTTCCTCTTCCTCACGACCACTCATTACTTATTAAAATTTTTAAGCCAGAGTTTAAAATTATCTACTATTATGTTATCCAAACACCTTTTCTTGTCCACTAACCCTATCATTCATATTCAAACACTGTTTACAAATGTATTTGTTGACAATTCTCTAGCTCCTACGACTCTTAGACTAAAACTAAAACTACTCTCTAATTATTTTTTTTAACTTACATCTTAAACCATTGAATTGCCAACAATCAAACCTGGCTTTCCCTTATTCCTTCTCTTTCTTCCGCTTGTTTCCGTTTCTAAACAGTCCAACAGTTCCTCTTACTCACATCCCTCGTTACTTTATTATCCTTTTTTTTTTTCTAACATTAACTACCACCTCCGTTCTCTCACACATGCAATCCTCTCCAAATATATACAAATCTTCTTTTCATCATACAAGAATGGGTAATCAGCTTAAAGGACAGATATAAAAGCAATAAAAGTAATCCCATCACAGGAAGCGCTGAAAATGCTCTTCCTCAACCTATAGACAAGTGTTGCAGTGTTCAAATTCACCCTCATGATTCTTAAAAATTTCGGTGCGAAGTGCATTTAAAAAACTAAAGCGCATGGAAATACGCTGTTCGTCCCTTAATTCAGAAGCCACGAAACGCAATAAACCATTCAATGTTTGCTGTATAACAAACAATCACGCTGTACGGAAACTTATCGGAGACTAGCTGAGACTCTGACAACACTGAGTGAGCTATATGAGTCAGATGGCTATTACATCATCCATTCGCCCAGCTACGGCACGGAGAATAAGAGATAAGTCGACTGAAGCTCGCACTGTGCTTTGATCAATTATCACAGGATAAAAATGAATACTGTACACATAAACCGGTACAGAATTTTGAAGCTTTCATGAAATATTGCTTGGAAATACAGAAAGATAAAAAAAGAATATTCGTTTAAGTGCTAGTTGTGAAGACCAGTGTAACTATGTAATTTGAAGAGTTGGGTGTATCATTCGGAATAACATGAAGTACATTTCAAGACTACTAACTGTACATGACATTTTATAATTTGATATTGATTTCATGAAACTCTGGTAATGACTTAAATATATCCATAACAGCTTCCATTTTTAATGGCAGGAGTCTCTAAAATCAATAACTAAACGATAACACCTAGATTTCCTCCAGTTGTTAAATATATTATACTCAAATTGTATTTTTCACAGTTATTGCACAGTTATGTTATACACTTGCAATCGAATTGATCAAAATTACCATATAAACATTCGTGAGCACGGCTCAATTAGTATATATCACTGATGCATAATCTCCACTGCACATGTAAGTAGATGCTGATGCCTCAAGCAGTTTTGCTAATTCTGACGAATAGTATTACATTCAACAGGTAATAGTGAATAGGCTCTCATTTCACCTCACGAATAACATTAGAATTTCAGATCAACCTCAAGGAATATCTTAGCTAGTATTTCAGTTCGATCAGACATATTGCTATGTTAAATTCCTATCTATTATAGACTATCCGAAACAATTTGAATTGAACATGTTAATCTTTTGGGTCTTCAAATTACATAGTTACACTGGTCTTTACGCTCCGTGGAGACTTCGCTCTGCGTCTTCAGAAGAGAAACAACGTCTGCTCACGAGGAAGACTTCTCTAACAAGGACGGTTGGACTTGAATATATTGGACCGTTGATGTATTTTAAGTGGTACTCTCGTTCTTCACTAGATGGCTCCACTATGTACAGGCCTTCCGAGCGGGAAATGACGACGCTATCTTAGCTCAGAGTAAGGTGTTTCCTGTTTAATACGTCCAATATGTACCTGTGTTGAGAAATAAGAGAATACAGAAGAAAACGAAACACTCCTGGTCGGTCCTTTGTTGCTCATTTATTTTATTTATTTCTTCTGCCATATTCCTCGCCCTTCATCTTTGAGTAATCTCGTAACCTTGCTGTCTACTTTCCAACCAGAGACTGGCACATTCCACTTTTAACTTGCCCATATTTGCCTGGAGAGCAGGAAGGCGAACTAGTCGCACGTTGACAACAGTACAGGCAGGCTGCCACACTCCTGTCAATTCACGGTCAGCCCAAATTGGGCAGGCTACAGTTTAACTTGCTTACTAGCTTTCTTCTTCCTACTGCACTAATCAACGTAGCAGTTTATTTTACTTTTGTTTGTTCATAGTTTTGGTATGAGCCTCGCGTGAATTTAGACATAATTAGGGTTACTTGCCTGTATTTATATATTATTCGTCAACACATTCTTTTAAGTAATGATGATTTAGTATTATGTTGGTCATTACGAAATTATGTTTAAATTTACTTCGTAATAGAAACGTCTTACGTAACTAATTAACAAATCATATTCTACTCCGTCAAAAATGTTTCCCTAACATAATATCAGGCTCTCTGGACAAAATATTTCAATACTTAAATAAATATCCCCATAAATTTATTGTATTATGGAATTATCGAAGAGTATTGGAAGCAAAGACATATGTACGTACTCCAGGTTCTGTGCAAGTGATAAATAAGGTTCGTTTGTTAAGGAAAAGTCATATTTATTTCCTGAGCTCATTTTACCCGACATCCGAAAAATAACTATGAATGATGGATGCCTGATCCCGTTTAAAGCATTTTATGTTACATATAAATGCATATTTAGGCCATTTTTATTGCTTCGATCATATTTTGCTCATTTCACTGATATTCGGTCATGTTTGGTTATATTTTGAAGTGCCATTTTTAACAAAGTACATGTTATCTGTCTCGATTTTCAAACACAGGATTTCAAAATACTGTAGTAGATGTATTTTTCTTTTTCCCGAAAAAAGACAGGTACCAGGTTTACAACACATGATTCCGGGAAAGAGATGCTGTACGAACGTACGCCGACATATACCAAAAAGCATGCTAATACTTAATTTTTGGTTCCTTTTTAGGAAAACAGAGCAAGAACTGAGCCTCGGGTTTATGATTAGAGCTAGGAATTTTAAGTGCTGCACCTTAATTCCTTTTCGCTATTAAAATGCCCAAAGTAGCTTTTCATGCAAAGAAAACATAACATGAACACTTCTAGCTGTGTTTTAGTTGCAAATTCTTGCACATGTTCTCAATGCAATCACCTTTTTGCACCTTCTCTTAATATCAGTATTTTCCCCACATGTTTAATAATTTTTGGGTTTTTGGTTCCTTTGCTGCATTTTTCCCAAAGAAATTAAACAATAAGACTGAACTTTTCTTCTGTAAAGCTTGGTTCCATAAAGTTCTTCAATTCGCCGCTAGGATCGTAGGCTCCCTGTACTGCACTTGTTAATGGCTTATGGCCTCCGGAGAGGCCTGGTGCGAATCTTTTTGTCGTAGACGGCCTATTAGGCAACCTGTATGTCTGTGCAGATGAAGGCCCTACCTAGGATGATTTATAATGCTGAATACGCCACACATACCCAGCCCCCGAGCCATTGGAATTAACCAATTAAGGTTAAAATCCTCGACTTGGCCGGTAATCTAACCCGGGACCCTCTGGACCAAAGGCCAGCATGCTAACCATTTAGCCATGGAGCAGGACTATATTGCACTAACAGGGAGCTTAAGTTTGTACCTGGTGATTGTTGAACTGTTAGCATGCCAGTGTGTAAAGAAATATTCAGCTTCCGCTAAATATCTTGCGTTATTTTCTTTCTCCACCTTAACTTCGGTCCACCAGTCGGAACCTTCATCCTCGCTACTCACTTTACCACATAACTTTCGTGTCCTTTCCCCACAAGTGGAAATCCACTCAATCTCTGTTCCTGTAGTTTCCCGTACTTTCCTGTACTGCTCTGTAGGAATGTATGTTTGCATGACGTATTTACACACTCCTACAGTATAATGCATTTAAGGTTCATTTCGTTTAGCTGGCAGCATAGGAAAACGAACACAACAAAAATTGTTCTGATAGACTGCATATCCATATGTGGCTGAGAGGCGTGACCAGTCTTAAGGAAAATAATGGGTATTTACTGAAACAGCAAAGTTATTAAATAAATTAATAGTTAATAAATTTTAAGGCGTGTGGTATTCCTCTTTCGAGCCTTAACAACACCATTATGAAAAGATATTTTCAAAACATATAGTGAAAAGTCTGTTCCAGATACAAGCACATTATGAAAATCACATCCTCAGCTCTTGCATGAAGAAAAATTACAACAGCTCAGGCAAGTAATAGATGAAAATCCATTATAATTTCTCCTTGATGAAACCAGAGAGAGACATTTTAATATCATAACTGGACAGCAAGTAAAACCCATGCTGTTGCACATGCATTGCATCGAGTTTGTGAAGCACTAGAAGATGAATATTCATATGCAAATACATTTCTCTCTTGCATTAAGAGGTTACTAAAATAGTTCCTATTAGGAAACAAACGTATGTTGGAAATACAGGACATCCTCTTCTAATTTATCTACCTGGGTAAAGGCCGCAGTGATTAGTTGTAACCATTTTAGTAGAACAGATCTTTGTCAAAAATCCCGATATTAAGTATGTTGTAACAAATAGGCATTTAACATCGACTGCAAACATAATATGCAATAGTTGCGTCTGCTGACGTTGAGCATTCCTTTTCTACGTGTAAGTATTTACATAGTAAAAGGAGATGCAATCTCACTCAAAATAACATTTAAATGTTGAATGTTATCTGTTTTGACAGTTTTCTGGATGTTTGATTTTAATAACATTGTGTTCAGGGACTTGTTTAAGGCAGATTTTTAATACATGGTAACATAAGTGAATTTTGTTTCCTTATCTATAACATAAAATTGGTTTTGGTGATGTTTGTATGAATATTTGCATTTAAAATTTGCTGCTTTTTGCACCTTTTTCGACTAAATTAAAGCATCTTTTCTGCACCTAAATTTCCTAGCTCTAGTTACGATACTGAATGAAGCAGAAAGCCATAATTGACCCCCTGTAGTTCTGTCAGTCTGCATGATTAAATGTGTCTGCTGTATTACGACTTATCACTTTTTGACACGTTTAATGTTAGTAATACTGTAATACTTGCTACCTATCCCTAAAAAGTTCAAGTCATATTTTACCTTTTTGAGATCATATTAAAGACAGATTTTGTACTTAATTGGGTCATAAACTTCCGAAACCTAGTGATAAATATCTCAGACAAATTCATTTTATAGCGAATTTCGTAAAATTGATTCAATAATATAGGAATCCCCTCCCCCACAAAAACATGAACAAATAAATGTAAACCTCAGCACATATTTTGGACGTGCAATTTTTCCACTTGTTCCCTTAGTTTAAGATCTCCTCATACATATTGTGTCCCTATTTTTAATGCATGGACAAACTACCGTATATATATATTACTATGGTGTCATTAAGTCTTCGTGCATCAAGACGTGAACGTTTTTCACTGATTAAATTTCCCGAGCAACTGAAGACTCTCGCTCTCGAGGCACTTGTGGACGGTATATTCAGCACTTTTCTTGTTACATGGGGAATCCGGGAAGTTTTGGAATTACTTTTCCACCACCGCAGTATATTTTCGTCGCTAATAAACTACTGACCTCATCATGTAGCTACACTAACATACGGGGGCACACTGACGTATCGACAGCAAACTTCACATACACTCTTGTCAAGTCCAGCAATCCACACGGGTCTCACGAATCTTGTCAGGCTCTAAGAAACCCAGATATTGTTCGGCTATGACTATCATGCTCACGAGAGAAGTACAGTATTAGGTAAGACAGGTCGAAACTTATCCTGAATTTTGTTGACGCAATCCTTGTACAATAAGAGGCCAACGCGCGGGAAATCAGCCACCAGATATTAATGTAAGTCTCAGAAATTATGTTGCGAATCTCTGATATAGATCTATGGGAGGTAGCGCGAGTGTCGTATATGTACATGCTGGTTGGAGTGGACAGACCTACGTCCTAGGTACTCAAGGCCAGTAATAAGCAGAGCCGCACGCGCTAGTCAGCTGTGGGGTGTGACACTGCATACAGCAATAACATAATAGTTTTGATGGTTGTTTGAAAGAAGGCAAGACAGTGAAAATGAGTTCCTGGGGGGACGACGTCTTAAATGATATTTTTTTTACAAGTTGTTTTACGTCGCACCGACACAGATATGTCTTATGGCGAGATGGGATAGAAAATACCTAGAAGTGGGAACGAATCCGCCGTGGCCTTAATTAAGGTACAGTCTGGTGTAAAAATGGGAAACCACGGAAACCATCTTCAGGGCTGCCGACAGTGGGGCTCGAAACCCACTATCTCCCGGATGCAAGCTCACAGCTGCGCGCCCCTAACCCCAACTCGCCCGGGTTAAATCCTATTGACGTAGTGGAGTTTGAAATGTGTTAATTCCGCGAAAGGGTTTTTATTTTCGGATAACTTAGCTCGAAAGGAAAGGAAATGGGGGCAATATCTGAATGATTTGATAGAAAATAATCCTAGAGCAATACAACGTACTGAGGAGGTTCCTCTTGATGTAGGTACACAGTGGATATAGTGAAAGCGACTGAAGTGATTCCGCTCGTCAAAACCTTCTGCCGATCGCAAGTGAAGTTCCGCGTCCGAGTTTGAAACTTGAATATGACTCCCCGGAATCTAGTGATTCTTCGAGTCCGTCACTGTGCAAGTAATCCAGTTCTAGTTATATTCCTAGTAACGTAAGAAGTGTGCGAGAAAACATCGGTATGGAGTACAAGAGGAAGGCTGTGAAATTCTGGCTTAAGGAAGGTGGTAAAAAGCGATTATCACTTTCACACGTCCGCAAATACTTAAGTTTAGTGACGTCGGAGCGATATCCTTACTTGTGGAAGAAGCAGGGTTTTTTTTGCTACTTGCTTTACGTCGCACCGATACAGATAGGTCTTATGGCGACGATGGGACAGGGAAGGGCTAGGAGTGGGAAGGAAGCGGCCGTGGCCTTAATTAAGGTACAGCCCCATCATTTGCCTGGTGTGAAAATGGGAAACCACGGAAAACCATTTTCAGGGCTGCCGACAGTGGGGTTCGAACCTACTATCTCCCGAATATTGGATACTGGCCGCACTTAAGCGACTGCAGCTATCGAGCTTGGTGGAAGAAGCAGTTGGAAAATACGAGTATGTCGGAAAGTTCAATTGAACATACACAAATTATGAATGAAAAACTCTATTCCCGTTTCCAGGAGACAGGGAGGGGAAAGGAAAGTGTAAATAATGATTTACAGCTGTGGGCTTTGGAAATTGTACGTGAACTATCTACCGAAAGAGTAATTTCTCCGCCTCATATGACTGGAACATTCGTTTCAAAAAACAACACAGGATTACGAAATTTGTACCCCGTTCGCATATTCAGGACGAAAAGCAAAATAATAAGGCTGCAGAAGAATTTTAGGGAGAGGGCTCGAGAGCGATTTTTCCATTACAAACCGTTCTATATTAACAATACTGATCAAAACTGGTTCGAGCGCGAAACAAACACACACACACACACCCACGACAGCCCAATCGGTTAGTTCACTCATACATTCATACACCATAATTCCAACAATCAGTATGGACTGTTCTTTGTACCCTAAATTATGTATTGTACTGCAGCCTAAATTGTTTATTGTACTGAAGAATCCGAACAGAACCTTCGGTTCCTTGGTTTTAAAAACATTCTTAAAGCAGATAACTTCGTTGTCAAATATAGGGAAAACAGAACAGAAAATATGGTTAAGAGAAGCCCTTTCCGGTTCTCTGAAGACAACTGTGCCCTGCGTTTTGCTTCGTGGACCACACACATTGATACAACTTATCTTCAAGACATCCCTCCACTCAAAAAAATAGAACAGCTTTAGATTCCTCCAGGTACCACGGGCATAATTCAACCGTTATACAAATTCTTCGTCCGGCAGTGGAAAGCTTATTACCACCAATTAACAGAAATTCTAACTTCTCGTAATTATACTAAAGTTGAGGTTTACCGCAGACTCAAAATTCTTAAAATGCAGTCTTTCATACATTTTTAGATATTATCTTCACGATAGGGATACGATAAAATCAGTGACGAATCGTAATGCTTTTTGTAGGGTAGGTGGAGGATTAATGAATCTCGAAAGTAAAAATCGTGCTCAATTCCTCAAAAACCACAGCCTCATTCTACTCGAGGTTGGGACATCTTCCTTCCCTTCAAGAGACATAGGCCCTACACGGTTACTTATTTCAAGTATGAAGGAATTAAAATAGAATAATTAATCTTTTGTATTTTAGTGGGTCTTAAAAGAGTATTATAAATTTTAATACTAGGCTTATTACGTTTGGCAATTCTATGAAAAATCCGTATTTTAAGACCAGTAAATATGCGCAATTATCGAAGGATTCCTCACTCGTCGTTGTAAGCTCGATGAAACATGTTTTAAAAGTAGGCCCTACATTGAGTTATGTACTGTAGTAATAAGGAAGCCGTATTATTAAATTCCACGCTCACAATACACACTCTATTAACTTTAACGCTGTAGTCAGTCCCGTTATGAACAACACAGATGCTAAAATTTGCCTCCTGAAAGGACTACCAATAGAAATACACCAATAAGAGCGGAATAACATTAATTTGGGGATTTAAGTGTAGACTCGGCCTTGCAGCCTTAAGAGGAGCCTTGCTCCTGGATAACATATTCATGGTTTGCAACGAATTACACAAGAGAATGACCTCCCGAGTACGAAGTGCCCACTAAATATTGTTTGGAGAAGAAAAAAGAAACGTGGGAAGAACAGTGTGACAATGAAGTTCTAATTAGTTGCATTTGGTGTACTAAAATCTTGTATTATCATGATGCAATTTATACCCGTCATGTCTCCTATACTTTAGTGAGTGACTGACAAGTGAGTGAAACAATACAGATTCAGAGCGGGTCAAGGGACTGCATGCATATACGGTCCGCCACACCAAAATTCTGAGCTGCCTCAGGGATGTCCAGCCGCGCCACCCGTCATGCTTGCGTACCAGGATTCGAGGTACGATTTCGGAACCTTGCACTTAAATCTGGAGGCCGATTCTCCACACTCTATCCCCTTATAATACAAAGATAGTGTCATAGAGAAAATCAGGATAGGTTTCGATCTGTCTTACCTATTACTTCCCTTGTCGGTACATGTGCCCTCTTCCTTTGCTGACGCGCAAGCTAAGCTGATTTGCTTGTTACAGAGTAGTTTGGGGCAAGCAAGCCTGAAGTAGAATTTGTACACCTTTGTTCCCAACACACAGACGTACTGGACGTATTGGAAAGGAAACATCTCACTTTGAGCTGAGATAGCATCGTCACTTCCCACTTGGAAGGCTAGCATACGGTGCGCCATCTGGTGACGAATGAGAGTACCACTTACTATAAACAAACGATCCAGTATTTTCAAGTTCAAGCCGTCCTTTTTAGATAAGCCTTCCTCGCGGGCAGATACGTTTTCTCTTCTGAAGACACGCAACAAAGTCTGCGCAAAATATATCGAATTTTCCTTTGTTTTTGTTTTTTGCACGGCAGAAATCCAAAATGCCTATCAGTACGGGCCGTCAAAGTATTAAATTAAAATTTGAATTGCTTTGTTAATGAAACTTTTAGTCAAATTACTGTATTATTAAAATCGGTTTCAAAATTTTTGTAATAGTTATCCTCATTGGTTCTCAGTGAATAATCTTCAAATTACTGAAAACATTCCAAGAAATGATGTCGATCGTTGGGCTGAAATAGAACATCCTAAAATAAAAACAAATACATGCAATAATTCCATGACAGTCGATTATTGTTTCCCAACCTCAACAACGACGTAGTTCAGGCAACATTCTTGTTATGATCGAGTATTTCATTTATTCTACCATTCCTTGAATAGATACACCAGTAACATTCCCTGATCCAACGCTAGTAAGTTAGCAACAAACATTTCAGTTGTATATCTAAAATATCTCCTGGAAGTGCAGGATTTCGGTTATACAGGGCAGGTCTCCCTTTTGTGGATAAACGCAATGAGGTGACTGGGCTGATGATAAGTAGGACAATAAACCAATACATATGATCCAATAAACTACTACTCTTTGTTAACTACAGTTAATCAAAGTTGAGGAGAACGCGTGGGCTCTAGCAGCGCTGTGAAGCTTGCGTGCGTTCCGACGGAAGTCACTTCAAGCAACTGCTGTAACATTCGTTCTCATCCAGCCCGAAGTAGATCGTGATACACGAGGCGCACTCATCAACAGCTTGCCCGCAGACTGCAATACGAAAAGGCCATTGTTCAAATTTACGATTAAAGCGCGTATGTTACGAATGTTATGAAGGACTGAAATTTGCTTTCTATTTATAACTCCCAAAGATGATCATTAAATCGCTAGTTAGGGAATTTCTCCTTCTTGCGGTGATTTTTCATAACCGGCCTACAATGTCGCCTTTTATTCGCAGTCACCGAGTAGTATAAGTTATCCCTAAAAACTGACACTATGGCTGTATTTCTCGGACTAGGGCCAAAACATTACAAATACAGATAATGTGAGGATGATGTCAGCTCTCAAATATTCAAATCGCCGTGAAGATTAAACTGTAAAATCTTGATTTGATGTGCCAAACCTTAAATATGTTACAATTAACACAACGTCTGCTTATCCTATATAGTACGGTACATTTGAAAAAATCTTCGTTTTTATAAACTGTAAGTAATTTTATCATATTTAACTATTTTACCCCCATGGACACAACTGCAAATTATTTTCACGCTGAATCAAGTTATGCGAGTTAAGGACAGTGACAGTCATCCACCCTTGTGTGATATTAAGAAGTGTCCCTTCTCACAAGTAAAATGTGTATGTTATTTTAGTGGACCAGTATGTATACGATGTCTCAGAACTTCCAATGAATACATGGCTCAATATCGAATCATTCTGAGGTTGGGAAATACTGTGTATTCATAAATGAAAGATTTACTCACCTCTGACGAAGTGAGGTAGCACAGACGGGAGTCGGTGCTTTCAATGGAAGCCTGCTGTACAATGCCATATCGGGACTCGCGGTCGCTCATATAGTCAGAGCGAAGACTGTCCTGACGATCGAACATTCCCCTGAAACAAAGAAATAATTATATTTATAAAACTTTAATTACTATTCATTTTAGAGAAAACCTCGACCCTAGAATAAAACAATAAATAAATTAATAAGGAATCTGATGGAGAAAGCCTTAATCCACTCGTCGTCGGACCTTCATCAATTGTACTTTACTTTGTTGCTCACCATAGTGTAGACACAATATTGCAACATATTTCTTTAAAAAAATGATAGGCTGAAATTATTTAGTCCCTGAGTACGCGTACGACCGAAATCAAGGGGCACATTATCGCAACTTACTTTTGACATGTTAATACTGGAAGGTTCATCATATTTTGCCAAAAAAGATTGCCCATCCAATAATTTTAAAGGAGTTATAACGATAAAATTACCTAAAACTTGCCCTAAACACCGGTTTAATTTTTTATTCACTTTTACAATTGCCTCACTGACACAGATGGGTCCTACGGCGACGATGGGAAAGGAAGGGGATAGGAATGGGGAGGAAGCGGCCGTGGTCTTAATTAAGGTACATCCCCAACATTTGCCTGATGAGAAAATTGTAAACCACAGACAAACATCTACAGGGCTGCCGATAGTGGGGTTGGAACCCACTATCTCCCGAATGCAAACTAACAGCGGCGTGCCTCTAACCACACAACCAACTCGCTCGGTCTTAAACACTGCTTGTCACGTTGTTAACATAATAGAAGTAGGTGAATTCAATGAGTAAATCCGTATTAGCAAAACGTAGGGCGTTTTAAAGAGTAAGACAAAAATATTGTATAACGGATTAGCATAATAAACATCATCTGCTAGCAATTGACACCGTGATACCTGCTGACAATTTACAAGTTCTTTAGTTCCTTTTGAACAGCACTGACTAGGAAATGAGGAATTTGGCCTTTAAAAAATCCTATTAAATGAAATTCATGGCAATCAGCAAGCAACGCTGTTAACACTAAAGGAAACACCGTTGGAAGCGGGTCGCGTTTGAAGCATCTGGAATGTTGGGTAACATCGGGGAAGGATCCGGATTTAGAAATCAAAACCCAAATCGGCATTCTAAGAAGTGTGTTTCTGAAAGTAAAACAATGTGTGTGCAACCGTGTCCTCCCATTCGAAACTCGTTTGCGGTGCTGCTTTACTGTGTCTAGGGATGGACAAGTCAGTGAACTGCTTGTAGGCCATTGAAATGTGGATGTACCGCAGAACGTTCGAGATCCCGTAGGTTGACCTCGTCACTAACGAGGAGGTACTCCGTTGAGCGGAGAAATAGTGCAAAGTCTTAACTCTAACGAAACGCAAGGAAGCAGCCTAGGTTTACCACGTCACTAAAGAGGAGGTACTCCGCTGAGCGGAGAAATCGCGCAAAGTCTTAACTCTAACGAAACGCAAGGAAACAGCCTATTTCGGTCACATGTTCAGTAATGAAATATACAGTTTTATACAACTGATTATACCGGGTGGGAAGAATAAAACTAGCCAGGAAAATAGTTGTAAGTTGGGGTCCGGAAGTTCATGCATTTGCATGTTTTTCTAATGGGTTTAAAATATTTGCTTATATATTATGTGTACGAATTATGGAATTTTCAGTAATCTGAATATAATTTTATGGTGCATATAACCGCATATATTCTTGCTTTTGGTACATGTATCATATTTCAATATTTTATTGTCTATGTGACATATTTTAAAGAGTTTTCAGGTTTTAAATTTCGTGATTTTGATCAATGTATCATATTTCAATATTTTATTGCTTATGTAGCACATTTTAACAATGTCTTTATATTTTCATCTGGATCATATTAGCATTAACTTTGCACGCGAAGGAGCAACTCGTCTTGTGGAGAGCAGTAATGCTTATGCGATGATGTCATGCACTGAATCCCCTGCTACATCACCCTTCTCTGATTTGGCTGGCCACTGCCAATAGTGCTGTAGTTTGTAACGGTGATGTGAACTGGTTGTGTGACAAATAAGTTATATTACGCGTATAAATTGTGTCAAAAGTCCGTTAAATGCCAAAAGTAAGGCCAAATGACAGACTAACTAATTTACAGGAAGAGCTTTGAGGTGAATTAATATCTGCAGATAATAAGGTACTCTTCTGTGAGGAGTGTGAAAGATAACCAGAAAACTTGCAAATAAACTGCCTATCGATCTCAGTGGAGAATGATTTTCTCATGGACGGCTTTACGTGTCCCTTTCACGTGTTACATAAAAACAAAAATCTTTTCGTGTTCATTACTTGAGAAAAAAGCGACAAATGACGTATACAAGGAATGCTTACAAGTCTTCGGTTAAAAGTAACCTAACACCTTAAATTCATAATTACTCCCGCGCATTAATTTCTGAATAACGTGGTGGTGGTGATGAAATATTAGTGTACTGATGTCCGACTCCATGGCTAAATGTTTAGTGTGCTGGTCTTTTGCCCGGGGGTTCCCGGGTTCGATTCCCGGCCGGGAAGGGGATTTTAACATCCGATTGTTAATTCCAGGGGCTTGGGGGCGGGTGTGTTTGCCGTCTTCAGCATTAGCATTCATCATAGATATAGCACAAGTTGAAATATGACACTGGAAGCCAAGCTGTATAAGCGCTTATTCCGCCCGCTGGTAGGCAGTGAACGAGCTCTTGCTATCTCTCTCTCCCTTCTCTATGAACAACTTTATTTTTAGCACTTGCCATTACTTAACACACGGAGATAATATACTTCCGATAGGATAAAATATCACATTCCAACAAAGCGAAAATCTCGCGCTCAACATAGTACAACACTCGGCGTACTGGTAATTTAGGCCTTGGTGTTTTCAAGCCGTACGGAGTGACGGGCAAAGCACGGAGCTGCAGCACTTGTATGCTGGCCGGGGAAGTTTCCCGTGAGAGCTAGACGGGAGCTGATCTGCGGACGCTATTCGGCAAAACTGAGCATTTTTCACTTCAGTTGGCTCGTGACGAGACACTGTCCTCTACAGATTAGAAAGCTATTAGGCTATTATAACAGAAGAGTCTGAGCGATTTATTCCAATTTCGCATTTCTTGCGGGGTTTGTGAGCTCTAGGACCCCAACTTCACATGCGCGGGTCACCTATACGGCGTCAATTCGAAAGACTTGCACAAGCCCACTTCGGAGGCCATGCGCCATTTATTTGCCAGTGTACTGATCAATTAATATTGTTTGCATTTGTGCAGAGAAGGTGAAGCTCTCGCTAATGCCATTCCATGAGCTTCATGCGAAATGTATTCTGTATCTCCTCTAAACCGCGATGAATGATCTTACTTCAATGACATGGTAAACCTTTGTTTGTAGTTTCGTCTTTTATGCATCTCTTACCCAGGCACAATGTAAACTCAGGTAAGAGTCCAGATGATGAGAATTGAATAATTCATAATTCGTTGACGCAGGAACGAAAGGAGGGTGCTTAACATCGATCTAGTGCTGATCTGAGGTGCACAAAACCCTGTTCCTCGCCTCCTGAGTGATACGGAGCTAACGGCTTAATATGAGTTGCTAAAAATGAACGTAGGAATACTAATATCGCTGCCGGGCCGAGTAACTCAAACGCTAGAGCATTGGCCGTCTGGACCTTCTGAGCTGAAGTTGGTAGGTTCAATCCTGGCTCAATCCCAGGCGCGTCTTCACAATACGATGTGCACAACTGAAGAACCACCAGAATGAAACAGCGATGAGCGATCCCATACTTAATATTGTATGTTGTTATGGAGCCAAAGGTCGGTATTCATTCATTTACTGGTGATTTGGGAACCTTGCTTCGTTCTGTGAACGACAGCGCTTTAGCACGAACGCACGGGAGCACACTGATCCGTCTATCGGAGAAAGATGTAGTTATAGAGTCCCCCATAAGTTTCTCTATGATCTGCACGCCTTGCAGTTCTTATTCTTCTGTGAATCTGTCTTGAGACAGGTATCAACTGGACAGCCTTCATGATTACCTGTCCTGAGCATCTTGCTTCATTTGTTCATAGCTTCTCCCTTCACATCTGTTAACATTCCAAACCTTCTTCTTCTTATTTTTCTTCTTCCTTTTCTTCCATCTATTTTTCCCTCCATCACCCTGTGTTGAAGACAATTTCTACGTAGTACATGACCCAACAAGGACATTTTCCTCTTCTTTATCGTTTTCATCAGGTGTCTCTTCTCTCCTACTTTTCTTAGCACTTCATAATTTCTCATTTTATCTGTCCACTTCAATGTTTCCATTGTTATCCACAACCATATTTCAAAAATTTTCAAATACTTTGTTTCTTTCTTTCTTAATGTATAAGTTTCAGCTCCATACGACACTCCACTCCACACAAAACACTTTTCGAACCTCTTTCATAAATCAATAAGGATTGCCTTAGGTGTCAAAAGCCCTCTCACCTTGCCGAAGTCTTCTTTTCTCATAGATATTCTTCTTCTGTACAGCTTCCATTCCTTGTCAACAAACTTTTCAAGTATCTGAATGACTTGTTCCAATCTCTTTTCCGCTAGTGTTTTATCAACGGCAATCTCCTCCTTTCCTAATCTCATCACCTTAGTCTTCCCAATGTTTATCTCCATTCCAAACTCTTTGCCCACTCTCTCAATGTTTTCCAACGTGACTTGCAAATCTTTTTCTGATTCCGCTAATACCGCCACATCATCTGCTTATTTTATTGTCTTTATTGGTTCTCCCACTACAACGCCTCTTGCTTTTCCCAGGGCATTCTGGATCAGTTTTTCGGCATAAATATTGAACAGAGCCGGTCACATGGAACATCCCTGTCAGTACAGCTAGCCTATTCGTGCATTTTGAAGGTGCTGTTTCACTGAGACATCCCCATTCTTGGATCTGTTGACACTTTATCGTCAAGCACGGCTTCATCAGAACAATGAAATCTAAACCATCAGCCTCTATGGCTCTGCTCGCAGTAAAGTAACAATCAGATTTGATGACAGTCGGAAACCCTACTGGATAGTCCCTTGACATTCCTCCCTGTTAATTCCAGCCTGCGGGCTATGATAGTTAAGGCATCAAGTCTTTATGGTCTGACGTCGTCATTAGCAGTTTCGAGTCCCGTTGGTGGAAAACACATTCAGCATCAGAATATTGGCCGGCAGGGTACTTTTACAACGGACGGGTGGTGGCATATAATTTATAATAACTAGATTGTGTGCCAAAAGCCAAGGGTCAATTCCAAACCCCTCCGCATTCATATGGAATGAACGCTGAACCGTCCGTCGGATGGTGACGTTAAGCCTATAAATGTCCCTTGGCGTTATTCGACAGAAGCAGGCTATATGTCGACATCAGTTTTCAATCTCTTCCTACATATACCCAGATGCGAAAATCACCGATGGACGTCAAGTAGCAACAGCCCTCTCAACACCCATCCACGCAATCCCCCCTGCCAATTTTCATACATTCCCTGGGCCTTAATTAATTAGCGTGCCAAAGGCCGTAACCAGGAAACCTGTACTTCCAACAGATTAAGCAGCGCATTTTATTTTAAGGGTCCCAGGCGTACTTTTCTTCCGCATAGTCCACATTCTCTTTCATTGCCTCCACCCTCTAGAAAAACAAAGTTTTTCTAACAGGGTGAAAAAGTATAAACAAAATTATGTAATATTATACAGGGTGTTTCTAAATTCCCATTACAGACTAAGAGGGCTTGCAGTGGGGACCAAGGAACTTGTGTCCGAAAACGTACCGTCTTACCGCTATCCGCTAAAAACCACCACAGCACACGTTTACAGCTCCGGCATTTTCGGCGCTCTGTCCGACTCCTACAGCTTGTCGTCTGGTTCCAATTACAGGTGGGGCTCGATGTGACGACCACCGACGTCAACACAGACACGGTACCTACGTATCATGTTCTCGTACACACGGTCACCAATCCTTGGTCCTCCAACATCCGCCGCAGCCATTACCCTCGCCAGTAGGTCTTCCGCTGATTCCACAGGGGTCTCTTAAATTAAGTTTTCATGTGACCGCACAGTCAGTAGTCTAGCGGAGTCAAGTCGGGTGAACGTGCGGGCCAAGCAGTCGGGCCACTGCCGCCTATCCTCTACTGCACATATCTTTGGTGCAGTACTGTATGTACAGCTTACTGCTGTGTACGTAGTACTGTAGTACGAACGAAGATCATGAGTACAACGGCAGGTACAACACGTTTCCGTGCGGAACACACACACACTCTAGTGAGTGGGATGGAATGTCAGCAAACCTGTAGGGGAATGAGACATCACGTGATCGTTCAATGAAGTACGTACGCTAGTCAGTGACGCGTACAGTGCAGGAGATTTGAGCATGTGCTATGATGGGCTTTTTACGGGTAGCGGGAAGACGTTACGTTTCCGGGCACAAGTTCCTATGCTAAACTTAACCGTCTTGGAACCCACTGCAAGCCCTCGAAGTCTGTAATGGGAATATAGAAACACTCTGTATTATAATTAATTATTCATTACATATTATTAAATTATACAAAATTGTAACTGTACCACAAACTGATACAAATAATAATTAAACCCCGGATTTTTATGCAGTAACAAGTTTGATTACAAACTAATTTGGTTGGTAGGAAGTGTCGGTCACCCGCTCTTCCATGATGTAGCAAGAGTAACATAAATTATAGGGGTTCTGATGGGCAGTACCCCTAATGTTTACGCAAACCCCATAGCATAGTCGTTGTGAAGGTAGACTATACTTGCTACTCGCTTCTTTTATTTTGCATTCTAACCTATCAATGCATAAAAATCCGGGCCCTAAAATAATTTTCATCATAAACCACTGAGCTTTACCGCACCCGACGTGCATGCTCAAAATCTTCCCTTAATACGCAAAAGTGCAGTTTTCCGGAAAACCAATAGTTACAAATAACAGATATCCGGCCATTTTATAGGACGTTTAAACGAAAATTATGTCTCCTTTTGATGGAACAAATAATTCACCCGTTTTATTGTATTTTATCGGATGAGGCATATGCCAAGTCAGAAAATTACTTTTTTCTAGAAAATTGTTACATGTAGAAATAAATTGCATATGCATATTTTCATAGAAATTGTAATTGCAGGTAAATTTGCTGGGGTTAATTTTTAGTAGGACTAACAGTGTAGGCAGGGTACTTACTTTTAAGGTTCTCGGACACAATTTTTCACACTTTCTCTACTTTTCTTTAAAGTACATGTTCCACGGATAAACTAGCACACTTATATACAGAGTGGAAGGCAATTGATGCATCAAATTAACGCAATTAATAGATCTTGGGGAAAGTTTCCGGTCTGTAGATTGCAACGTTACGCTGCAGTATCACAATGAAATCATTTATGCAAAGGGTTAATGGTTCGAAACGCAAGACACAAAGGAATAAGTGTGAGAACAAATGCTTATTGGTTATATCGATACGTTCAGCGGTAGAAAAATTGAATTTTTTTGTCTTGAATGGTAGAAAAAAATATGTGACAACGCAGCTACGATGAAGCGAACGGTGCACAAGGTCGGCAGCCTCATTGGGAGAGGAGGAGCCAGCTGTGACGTGAAGTTTACAACCCGGATATGACTAGTGTATAGCTAGGGAACACATACCGCTTGGCCATGGCACATTTCACATCGAGGGAACATTTGGACACGATTTTAATTTACGACGAAATAGGACAGAATGCTCGCACAGCTGTGGAGGTGTACGCTAAACTATTTCCGAAAAGAAGAGCTCCATATAGGCGTACAATCAATCAATCAATCAATCAATCAATCAATCAATCAATCAATCAATCAATCAATCAATCAATCAATCAATCAATCAATCAATCAATCAATCAATCGATCGATCAATCAATCAATCAATCAATCACCATTTATCTATATTTAGGCCTGTTACCCAGAGGGCAGTTTTCCAATAGTCATTAACCTAGTCTTTTCTCAAATAATTTCAAACAAGATGGAAATTAATCAAACATAACCCTTGACAAACTATTCGATTCCTAATTCCTCTTCCTATAAACGAGCATTTGCCCTCAATTGATCCCTTGAATTCCAACTCTTATCTTCATGTTATGTTCTTTTCTACATTGATACCATTCACTGATTCATTCATTCATTCATTCATTCATTTATTCATTCATTCATTCATTCATTCATGTATTCATTCATTCATTCATTCATTCATTCAATTTACACAAATAGGCATTTAAGGCGGTTGTCTGTCGCTCTCTTTCCTTGAATGATTTCAAAGAACTTGGAAATTTATTGAATATCTCCCTTGGAAAATTATTCCATCCCTAATTCCCCTTCCTATAAACGATAATTACTTTTACTGGTTTTACGTCCCATTAACTACTCATGGCTTTCAGAGACGCCGAAGTGTCGAAATTTTGTCAGGCAGGAGTTCTTTTACTTTCCGGTACATCTACCGACATCTGGCTAACGTATTTGAGTACAAAATATCACCAGACTGAGCCAGGATTGAACCTGCAAACTTGGACTCAGAGAGCCCGCGCCTTAACAGTCTCAGTCACTCAGCCTGGTTCCTACAAACGAATATTTGCCCTAATCTATCTTCTTGAATTCCAAATTTGTCTTCATATTGCGAATTTTCATACTTCAAAAAGTGTCATTCAAGTACCATATATTCGTCTACTAATTTCATCCCACGTCACCTCTCTATTAACAGCTAAGGGTATACTGCTTAATCCAGCAGCTCGTCTTCTCATCCCAGTTCTTCCCAGTCCGAAGTTTGAAACATTTTCTTAAAAGTAAATTAAGATCCTCGTCCCGAATTGGCCCAGCACTTTTCAGCGAATCCCTTTATTACAATTTGCTTTACGTCGCACCGGCACATATAGGCATTATGGCAATGATGGGATAGGAATAGGCTAGGAGTGGGAAGGAAGTGGTCGTGGCCTTCATTAAGATACAGCCCCAGCATTTGCCTTGTGTGAAAATGGGAAAACCACGGAAAATAATTCTCAGGGCTACCGAGAGTGGGTTCCGAACCCACTATCTCTCGAATGGAAGTTCACAGCTGCACGACCCTAACCGCTCGACGAGCTTGTTTAGTCAGCCATCGTTCATTGGAGGTGAGGTACATGTAAATACCAGCCCTCCTGAAAATCTAAAAATCCTTCCAGAAGTGTACATAGGAATGAAAGGCAGACGACTGGCTTTGAATGACGCCCACGTTACCGGCGAACGTTCAGGCTGAATATTTTAACCTCTCACATCAAGTTTAGTTCTAAGGAATAGAGAAATAGGAGAGCCGCACCTGCTCACGTTTCATTAGCACTTCATTTCGCCCTTTTCAGTGAGATGGTACATCCTAGTCCATAGACTGACCTCTCTAGGTCAATAGCTTCAGATCTCTTCCTATGACAGATTGTCGGTCCTAGTCCAAAGTCTGACCTCCCAAGATCAATAACTTCGCTTCAATCTCGCCTCATCAATGCAAGTTTGTCTATCCTAGCGCACAGTCTGACATCTCTAGGTCAATAACTTCACTATTCTCGTTTCTTCTAGTGAGAGGAGAGTTGTCTTGTAGCAGCTATCCAAAGGACCCCGGCAGAAGTACTCGCCAAATCCGAGCAGCGGTGGGAGTCTCCCATTAGACCATCCTACGAATATTGTGGCAAGACCGGCAACATCCGTACTATCTGCAGCGTGTTCAGCACAAACGAGAGAGAGATTACAGAACGCACCGCGCAGGCATGAAATTCCGATCGAATGCAGGCAGTATTCCAAATGTGCCAGTTGTGACCCCTTCGGCTCAGCCTTAGCTCAGCCTGCAACTACTATATCATGCTTCTTGGCAACGTTTCCAACACTTTCAACGTTAAATAGTCCTTGGAGTACAGGGTTAGATTCCTAGCTGGGTGGGGGACTTTAACTTTCATTAGTTAAGTCATCTGGCTCGGGGGCTGAGTGTTTGTGATGTCCTCATCATTAGAATTCATGTCAGGTAGGGCCCCATTGTCGCCTATATGGTATCATCTCCAAAGATCTGCACTAGGTCTCTCTGTAGGCAACACGCAATAATAATAATAATAATAATAATAATAATAATAATAATAATAATAATAATAATAATAATAATAATAATAATAATAATAATAATAATAATAATAATAATAATAATATTTATATATACATATATTAGTATTATTCTTTTTCTACCGCTTTTCTCACACCTGTGGGGTCGCGGGTGCGAGCTGTATCGTACAAGTGGATTTGGCCCTGTTTTACGGCCGGATGCCCTTCCTGACGGCAATCCTATATGGAGGGATGTAATCAATATTGCGTATTTCTGTGGTGCCTCGTAGTGTAGTGTGTTGTGTTGTCTGAATATGGAGAGGAAAGTGTTGGGACAAACACAAACACCCAGTCCCCGGGCCATACGAATAAAGAATTAATCAGAGGCGATTAAAATCCCCGACACGGCCGGGTATTGAACCCGGTACCCTGCATTAACTAACTTACGGTTTTCAAGTTTTGAATGTACACTCGATCAGCTACCCGCACGGAAAATATGAACGGAATTGTAATGCAACACGTCGAAGACTTCCCTTGTCAGATAGAAGAGTGCACAGCTTCGCAGCTCAAGTTAGTGGGTCCAGTAGATTTGAAGATGCTAAAAATTGTCACCCTCCCGTGTCGAGAAATTTATCAGCACGTTAGGGAATTCCTTCGGGGCAAGCTTTTGGCAGCTTGACGTCTCTGAAAACGTTCAAGTAGTTCCAGCAAATGCAGTAACATTATTTTCAAAAGTTGTAATATTTTTTTTCAGTATGTTGTTAAAATCGTACATCGTACAGAAGGAGAAACGGGAAAAAATTAAGTGGTGGTGATGATTATGATGATGATAGTTATATTTGTCAGTTTTACTTCAGAAAAACCAGTAGCTTCTGAAGTATTTGGTGAGGTGCTTGCTTATCTGTCCGGTACTTCCAAGGACACAATTTTTTCTAAAATATCTTCAGTGCTCTAGATGTTCTTAAAATTAAACAGTTACTCCTTCAATTGCCCTTGAAAATCGTCTTTAAGGTATGCCAAAATGTACTCTTGCCCAAGATGTCGAGGCTTGGCGGTGAACATTTTTTTGTAAAGTAAATAGCAAATTATTTGACTTTTTTACAATCTGCTTTTCGTTACACCAATACAAATAGATCTTACGGCGATGGTGGGATAGGAAAGGCCTAGGAGTGGGAAGGAAGCGGCCGTGGCCTTAATTTAGGTACAGCCCCAGCGTTTGCCTGGTGTGAAAATGGAAACCACGGAGAACTATCTTAAGGGTTACTGACAGTAGAGTTCGTACCTACTATCTCCCGGGTGCAAGCTCAGAGCTTACGGCCAACTCACCCGGTGATTTGAAATGCGATTGTCACTAACTATATAAAATATGGGGAACAATATTTCTGAAAGTTTCCGGGCATCAGTTTTAGTCTCGCTTAGTGATGATAGCCACTTAAAAGTCTCCATGCCAAAATTAAACAACACGAAATGAAGCAATATCTCTTTCCTTGCACATATCGGTACAATGCTATCCCAATTGGAAATCATTTCGGTGGTTTCCTTAAGACTATCATTATGTGAAGTAAATGGAAGTATAAAAATGAAAATGAATATCCACACCCTGTTTCCAGTCATTTGATCGGGTCAGGGATGGAATGAATGAGACGCTCATCTAGCGGCGAGATAGGAATTGTGCCGGCTGCCAAAGCCCGCCGCACTACTCTGGGGCAGTGGCATAGTGTTAGAGCCTGCAAAGCCTGCAATGCAGGTGGGCCTGCTGCTTAAGAGCATCCCCCCCCCCCCAGACTTCTTCAGAAGAGTAAATAAATTAATACTCTTTACAAATAACTTTACCCGAATACCACTCTGCTACTATGTAGAGCATGCCTTTAGTGGCAGGACCTAGTGTTTACAGTGCACTATGTCTTCTGGTATGGGCTAGAGCAATTTTGTTACTTTCATAGATATGTTTCTGTCTTATCCTTGGCTTTGACAATATGAAAGTAACTGAGGTATGAGCGATGCTAGTAATGCCCATCCTTATGCAGCCAGTCCCTGCTATGAATGGTGTAAAAATGTTGCTTTAGGGTCGATTGGTGTATGCATTTCAGTGGGCTTGGCAGATTGATATGTAATAGCAACTCTGGCTCGGTGAGGAAAGCAACGGGAAACTACCTCACTCCTCATTTACCTAGTACGCCATTTCAGTGATGCCTAGGCCATCTATGACAGCTGATGGCAGATCTGTTGAGGGTCCCACCAGCGGCATAGCTGACGGATTGAACATACATACTATGTAGTGCGATTTATTTTAATAAGATTACAGAGTAACTGTCGGATGGTTGCATCTGCCTAAGAATTGTTATTATATACCGAGCTCGATAGCTGCGGTCGCTTAAGTGCGGCTAGTACCCAGTATTCGGGAGATAGTAGATTCGAACCCCACTGTCGGCAGCCCTGACAATGGTTTTCCGTGGTTTCCCATTTTCACACCAGTCAAATGCTGGAGCTGTAGCTTAATTAAGGCCACGGCCGCTTCGTTCCCACTCCTAGCCCTTCCCTGTCCCATCTTCGCCATGTGCGACACGTAAAGCAAATAGCATTTTAAAAATGTTATGTTCAGTCTAGGTGTGTTGTCTCTCGTAACACAAGCTTTACGCTCTCTCACAAATATCTGTAGCCAGTTACTATTAAAGAAATAGTGAAAATTGGTTCCAAGCCATCAAATTTTAGACCTAATTATTCCTGCTTCTGTTTCTTCCGCAAACGATAATTTTTGAAACACACTTAGAACTCTCTACGAAATGTTATGATCCAAGACAGTGCGAAATCAGCCTTCTCAGCATCGAATGTGTCATCCATGGATATCAGTGCAATTGTCAATGCCTTTGCATCCTCAAAAGTACACCGCGTAGTCCAGTTTCTTTACAATCAAATTTGATCATACTTAAATTTTAAAAAATTGAAAACAGAAGATAAAACATATTTATTCACGTTTTATTTCAATCCCCAGGAAATATTTCACTTTCAAAATAAAACCTATGAATAAATTTTTTAGTTTTGTACTCTTATAGTTAGTCCTTTGTATATATTTAATGGATATAGATCACCCTGAAGTATCTACTGCAGTTAAATTTATATGTGTTATTGATATGTTTTGTACAATTTCTTTGAGGGTGTCCAATTTTGTTTTCTGCAGGCGGGCCTGTGTCATACAATATTCGTTACGCCTCTGCTCTGGGACAATGTTTATTTTGTGACACTTACACATAATAATAATAATAATAACAATAATAATAATAATAATAATAATAATAATATTGTTGTTGTTTGCTTTACGTCCCACTAATTACTTTTACGGTTTCAGGAGACGCCGATGTGCCGGAATTTAGTCCCGCAGGAGTTCTTTTACGAGCCAGTAAATCTCCCGACACGAGGCGGACCGAGCCAAGATCGAACCTGCCAAGTTGGGGTCAAAAATCCAGCGCTTCAACCGTCTGAGCCACTCAGCCCGGGTTATCAAACAGTAATACAGTCACAAATATATATGTGGCTACTTGGCTGAATGGTCAGCGTTGAGGCCTTCGGTTCAGAGGGTCCTCGGTTCGATTCCTGATAGAGTCGGAGATTTTTACTCTCGTTAAGTCCTCTGACTTGGCGACTGGGTATTTGTGTTTGTTCCAACATACTCCTCTTCATATTTACAAAACACATCAGACCACAAACCACTAAAGAAACACGCAATAGTGGATACATAACTCCACATTCAGTTGGAGTGAGGAAGAGCATCTGGCCGTAAAACAAGTCTAAATATACACTTGTGACACAGTTCGTAGAGGCCTAGGGAGTCTTTCATTTTTACTCCCTTCGTGGCTCTTTCCATTCTTTCTTCGGAGCCTCAGACCTTTTCCATTTTCTTTCTGATCAGTGGTAGAGGATGGCTGCCCAGTTGTATAGTCTTAAGAACTATAATAACCATCAGCAATCCTAAGAACCCTTGTAACCATACGATGAAATCTGTAACCCTCAATTACAACCTCTTTAATAATGTTTCTAGCCTAGTGTAGATGTTTCCATGTATTAATACCTAGGTAATTACAGCAGTCCCCATGAGGTAAATTCACTCCATCAACACAGTAATTACACCTCAGGGGACTTCTCAACTTACTGAAACCTGTTTTTTTACTCCATTTATCACCACATTTTTGCATGCCGTTCATCTCATAACTTAATCGAAGCCTTTTTGAGGTTCTTCACTATCCTGTAATTTATTACTCTATAAAACATGGCATTAACCAAAAAAAAGTCGTGAATGTGATTCTTGTTATTTATTCATATAATTATATACATAATAAAACATTAAAGGTCCAATAACAGTGCCTCGCGGAAACCCCTCTTAATTATTACATGATCATAAAATGATTCACTTTCTTTAACTCTCAGCTATATTTTCTAGAAATGCAGCCACCAATTCAGTCACTCTCTTATCCAGGACAACAGCCCTCATTTTCGTCCGTAGTCTCCCAATCGATATGTTAATAGTGATGCAGTCCATTTGACCTCCATAATCTAAAATATCTGCTGTAATACTACAAGTTGAGCCTCACTGGAATAACCTTTCCTTATCTCAAACTGCCTTCTATTAAACCATTTGGTAATTTCGGAAACGTGTCTGATCGCGAAGAGCACTCTCCCAGAAATTACGTGCAACACATGTCAAGCTGAATGACCTGTAATTACTCACTGTTATGTTGATTAACCTTTCCTTTGTACAATGGGGCTACTAAAGCAACTCTCCATAGGAATGGCTCCTTCACGCAAACAGTTATCAAATAAGTACTTCACATATGGTATTATATTCCAACCCATTGCCTTCAGTATATCCACAGAAATATCTTACCAGGATTACTTGATTCTTGAACTGAAAAAGATCCAAAGTTGATGATGAGGATAATCGTTGTTGTTTAAGAGGGCCTAACATCTAGGTCATCGGCCCAAGATCCAAATAAAGTAGCACGATTTGTTCTTGTAGATTCCCGACAAGCGACTAGTTCTACAAAAATATTGTAATATTTGGGCTGAGAAGACCAGGGAGTAAGAAGAATAGCTTGATTAAGCGGAACGTTCCGAGGTGTCAGTGAAGAGATGGCTTGGAATGACTAAAAAACTACGCTTGAGTATGTTTTTAAAAGTAGGAAAGGTCATAATATGATAAAGTTGGAATTTATGAGGGCAAATGGGGGAAATATTCCTTTATTAGAAAGGAATTAGGTATATGAATAATTGACCAAAGGAGATATTTGATAAATTTCGAAATTCTTTTATATAATTTAAGAAAAGAGTAGGCACAAAAAATAGGGAATCTAGCTCGTGAGTGAAATCCCTAAATGATTGATTGATTGATTGATTGATTGATTGATTGATTGATTGATTGATTGATTGATTGATTGATTGATTGATTGATTGATTGATTGATTGATTGATTGATTGATTGATTGATTGATTGATTGATTGATTGATTGATTGATTGATTGATTGATTGATTGATTGATTGATTGATTGATTGATTGATTCTTCATTCATTCATTCATTCATTCTATCAATCGTTTATTTATTTATTTATTTATTTATTTATTTATTTATTTATTTATTTATTTATTTATTTATTTATTTATTTATTTATTTATTGATTAGGATGGCGACAGCATCATTTTTACTCTAACAATTGCTGCTTCCGTTCAGTCTGTCTGTCTACTGATGTTTTAAAGCACCGAACATCAGGGTCATCGTTCCCGTATCTGCTCTAGTTTCCTCTTACTTGTGCTGGGCTCTTCTCCTTCATCCTTCCTATCCAGTCTTTACTTGTCAACATTTGATCTCTTCCGAACCCATGATATTACATTTAATAGGCGTTAGAAATATTTAATTTGATTTTCTCTGATGGCCCTTCGCCACATTAGCCACAGTCTTCGACGACCCGAAACTTGTTCATTTATCTGTGATAAAAGACCGATAGTCCCGTTTTTCGCCCTCAATACAACCACCACCACTGCACTCGCTACCATTTCCGTCATTTAATGGCTATTCCATCACACCCTCATACAGGTACGCATAGATCATCGTCGTGATCATTCGGCTTTATGATAATACCAAGACCAAGCAAGTGGCTGCGTGGTTTATGTCACGTAGCTGTCAGGTTGCATTCGGGAGATAATGGGTTCGAACCCCACTGTCGGTAGCCCCGAGGATGCTTTTCCGTGGTTTTCCATTTTCACACAAGGCTGTACCCCAATTAAGGCCAAGGTTGCTTCCTTCCCAGTCCTAGCCCATTCCTATCCCTCGTCGTCGTAAGATATGTCAATATCGGGGAGAAGTAAAGCAAACTTAAAAAAAAAAGAGAGAGAGAAAGATATTACCGACCGTGTTGGCAACGTGGTACAGTTCAAGTTTGCATTCACAAGGTGGGGGGTTTTAAGTCCACCACCGTATCCTGAAGATAGTTGTTTGTGGTTTCCCGTTTTAAAACCGGGAAAGTGACAGGACTTTACCTGAATGAAAGCCACCGTCACAACTTTCCCAGTCCTAGTTCTGTCCTGTCCCACGACTGCCGAATATCTGCATGTGCTAGTGTGATCTTAAATTCCTAACAAAAATACCGTCAACCACGTACTCTATTTCCACAGTGCAGGAGAAAAAAAATAGCGCCTCATTCAAGTATACCCTGTCGAGCTCGATAGCTGTAGACGCTTAATTGCGGCCAGGGTCCAGTATTTGGGAGATAGTGGGTTCGAACACCACTGTCGGCAGCCTTGAGAATGGTTTTCCGTCGTTTTCCATTTTCACACCAGGCAAATGCTGAGGTTCTACCTTAATTAAGGCCACGGCCGCTTCCTTTCCACTCCTAGCCCTTTCCTATCCCATCGTCGCTATACCTATCTGTGTCGGTGTGACGTAAAGTAACTTGTAAATATATACACACCCTACAGTGCAGTCCGCTGAAAGGTTGTACTTCAACATTTTCGATAAAAAGGAGAATATTGAAGATAAACGTTTTTAGATTTTGTTTTCAGCATGAGTCTGCATTTCGAGTATACGCAAGTAAACATATAGTTTAAATTATATAAAATGTTGTGACCTTTCTTCTGTGTCGATTTGGGATGGTTCATAGTTCCAGTTGGGTGTCAACCTAACGTTGCGAAGCAAATTTGTGCACGTACTTGCTCAAAGTAATATGATTGCGTCACAATATATTCAATTATTGGTTTGGGATTGAGAAGCTTTCGCGTATATTTAAGGAAAAAGAATATGTAAAGATGATAGTCAACAGTACAACAGAAGACATTAATTTTCAAGTGTATTCGAATTCCGTTAGTAATATTTGGTGCGATAGACGTTACATTATGCAAGAGAGAACAGTTTCTGCAATGTTAGGCAGTCAGAAAAAGGTACCTGACGTAATTTTTGGCTACAATATCCATCAGTAGCAGCAAAGAGAAATGATTTTATGGAGTTTCCGGAAAACGTTTGTACACGTAGAGATCAGTCGTATTTCCTGTGGAAGTAGATATCACTAGGATATCGCTATAGAATAAGATCATTATAATGGGCCTCTCAACAAAGCACGGCACAAAGTATACTACAGTGTTAAATAACATATAATATTGCGATTGTAAACTACTAGAACGACCGGTTTACGTGGATTGTAAATAACATGAAATCGATTTTCGATTTCAGTGCGTAAAGTGCACTAGGTGGGATTCAATCCATGGTCACTCTACTGAGATGCTAGTGAAGATATATTGTAACCCTTCCTCACCATGCCATAGGCATGTTAGGAGGTTTAGTTAATTACATATGATGTTTTCCGCAACATTCTGTGACATATAATGTAGTAATTAGCAGTGTACATGCCGAACCGGGATGTGATTCGCGATACGCCAGCCCGAAGGGAGCAGTTTTCTGCGCTGTAACGAGAGAAGGATAGCGCAGTATTGCTAAACCTTGAAATCGCGCTCTCTTTCCGAGCGAGCGAGCGAGAAGAAGAGATGAAGCTACGCATGGAAATGGAGGTTATTGGAGACTGGGCTGAGTTAAGGTGTGTTAACCCCTGAGAAATAAATGCGCTCTACTAATTCAACACCGCAGTCACTGGTGCCACTTCACTATAATTTACTAAAAAGAGGAAGAATAAGAACACCTTCATCTGAAATGATTTTTGGAAATTTATGAGTCAGGTCTCATTGGAACCGATGTATTTAATGCTAATTGTTGATGCATATAAATGCAATACTTGAATAGTGGATCGGTAATGACGCTTGTCATACAGTAGTACGCAGAGTAAGGACGACTGCTGAAATCTGACAACGTGTGGAAAAAAGTGGGAGATCTTGCGTGATGAACCATGACGCGTGATCTTCTAAAAAGACGCTTTTGAGATTGTGAATGACTCACTGATCGCTTTAGTTTTATATGCGTTCAGTTGAAAGTAGAGATCACAAGCTATAATTTGATTGTTATCACGTCGCTGAAAGATTCCGATTACCGGACCTCGAATTCAGCAGGGGCATAATTCACCTCCCCTCTGACCATTTTGTCCGGAGGCTATAAGTAGAGCCAGGACCTAGATACAGTATCTCATTGTCATCTGTGTAGCTGTAGTACTAACACCTTAGGAGTGAACTTGGATATCAGTGTACGAAGTGTTGTGCCATAGAAGAAAAACACATCAGTGCGATGTAAATATATCGCGGAATAAGCCGTGTGGTACAAGTTAATGTACACAGTTGCCAAATAGAAGCCTTATTTTAGCATTTAACATTTTAATTGTTAAAGACAGTCAGTTGTGGCTCATGGTGCAATCACCAACGAAAGGGCAAACGCGTCAGGTTATTTAGAAGTGGTGAGACAGCTAATTATGTTCAGCAATTATTAATAATCACCGATCCAAAGCATTTAAGAGCGAGTGACGTTCAGGAAAAATTAAATAACTGTTCCTGATAAAATTAGCGTTTGCATACTCCATGGACACTCGTGGTGATAGACTATGTGATTACTGGGGAAATCAACAGTGATTTCTACAAACTTGCCACTATTTGCACTAATCTATTTGAAGTTAAGAGTGGATCTTGTCACAAGTAGATTCCCTTTGAAAGTACATAAACAGTGTTTAATAATTGATTTCCCATTTTCCTGTATGTTCTTGAGTGGTCGTCGAACCCGAGATATAGAGTCTACAAGAATCGCGCCTGAGTGCCTGCGATCAGTTCTACAGGGAGCGTCCAGAGACTCAACTGAGAAGACCACAGTTCGAGACATCGATCGTGGTAGTATGAAGAGGAACCGAGGACTGCCAGAGAGAACATTCATCATGGTCGTGTAAAAATCTAAGATGTACCCCGAGATGACAGCAAACCATACCCATCATTTGATAAGTACACATGATTTAAATATATGTTACCACGAGATTTGCATGCCAGTAGCAAGTTTTATTTTGTAAATATCATAATGTTATAATTAATAATTAAAAATCTAGGGAACATTATGCGCGTATGACCGGGAAAAGATTTATTATTTAGTTAGGATTATCAAATGATTTCAAGATAAAAATTTAATTGGATCAGTTGTATAAATTATTATATACATCCCAGAAATTCTTAGCTTATATGAAGCACATATTTGGGAAGATTGGCGATTTAGCTAAACTTACATTTCTTCGTAATATTTTATCGTAAAGATTTTCATAGTAAGTTTGAATACAAACTATACGTTAGCTTTAAGGTGATTCAGGAATTTGTAAATCCCGAATGATATTAAATGAACGGATGCTGTTCAAAACCGAGGTATTAATATGAATTATATAAATATGTGAGAAGAATTAAATAACCTGTAAGAATGGAGTCTTCTCTGTAAATTAAATGAACGGATTGAAATGAGGTGGTATGATATGGAAGGGCGAAGCTGTAACATGTTATGTTGTTGAAATGATGAAGAATAATAAATAATTATGGCTGTTGTGATATGTAGGCTGAGTATATAGCCAGATAATGAATAATAAGTGACGGCTCTCAAATTAATGCGTACTTGAGAATAAGCCGCGATGATATATGAAGGAAAGAAAGAGAGAGAAAGAAAGAACGATGATTTCAAAGTGTCCGTAGCCACAAGGCTGGTCACACAGCTGTTGTCATGATTGACAGGTATATTACTAGCCGACTGAGGGTCGAGAGAGAGATTTTGTAGTTTCCAGCAAAGCTCAATGTTTACTGGCGAGTTCCCTTTCATTCGCCAAAGCAGCCTCAATTCCATTCTAATGATACGTTACGAGTAATGCGGATAATTTTCTGATTTTGCGAAGGATAGATCCCTTCTTATGCTTAGGCATTAAATTAGCCTTTGATTGGAGTTAAAAAAATTTACCTTGGAAGCTGGAGTCCATGTGTTCGAATGATGTTGGAGCGAAGAATTTTACCAGATACTATGGCTTGGTTAAGCCATATCTTCAAGATGTATTGTGTAAAATATGTTGATATTTTTCTATGTAATATGTTTACGTGTTTTATTATTTCCCAAAGTGTTCTATGGTGATGGGTTCGATTCCAGCTTTGGCTGATTTTTCTTTGAATAATTTTGTTAGGTAAACCCAGGATATGCGTATGTGTTCAGTGTAAATATATAATTGTCATGGTCAAATGGACCACGTGTTTGATATACGGCGATGCAATCTCGTGTGTAGAGCAGATGTACTTGATTTTCGTTCCAAATCATAATGATTAATAATTAATTAAGAATGTGATTAATTAATGAGGATTAATAATTAATTAATCACCAGAATGGATACCATTGAATATCCATTTTTGATCAGCTTATTAAAATATTAGCTGCCATTTACTATCATTGTTATAAATAAATAAAATCACATATTAGTGTGTGTTAATCAAATGACTTGAGGTACGCCAAGGATCAACTATGCCGAGGACAAACTACAAGGGCATGAAGGCATGTATATAATTTTTGTATCAGTCTTAATTGTTCTTCTTGCTCGTGTGTTGAAATGCGGCATCATCTCGTGTGGTTTCTACCAGTATAATAAAATGTTTAGAAAAATAATATTTAAACGAAGATTTTTTTGTTAGGGGCTTTACGTCGCACCGACACAGATAGGTCTTATGGCGACGAAAACGAAGATTCTTCTCATTTAATAATAATAGTGTATTCCTCTCATATTATAGAACCCTACTTTCATTATATTTTAGGTAGTGCCTATTTTTCTTTTTCGAACATTCCATTGCCCGTATGCTACATGAGTTCAGCCGCTGACGCAATGAAAGTAGGGAGGACGAGACTTCAAGCCTGGTAAGTGACTTCTGGCGGTTCTCATCCAACTATTCCATTTATACATCTGTTTGTGAAACCAAATTAAGTAATATAGTTCCTTAAATGCCCAGTATGGGTACAATACCTAACGTATAAAACCTGCAATTTCTAGACAGAATTATAATGTTTTAAAGTGAAATGCGGGTAGAGCCTCACCTTTGCTCGAAAGAGTCAGCGCGGTTGGACTTGTATCCGCTGTCTCCGAGCGATCCCTCATGTCGCAATGAGGGTAGGGAGTCCCATGGGGAGCGCTTGTGAGTTGAGGGAACTGAGCCAGTGGTAGGAGGCACCAGGGCAGACCCTGAGCCCGAGCCGAACGTGGAGCTGCCCGAACGCCAGCCGTCCGAGTGGCGGAACCACTGGGCGCGTGCGGACTCGCCCAGACATGAGGCACACCTGGAACAATACATAGTCAAGTAACATACAATAGAGACATACGACAAACAACCATGCATCAGATAATATCTTCCCTAGATTAGCAGCCTACTATTACGTTTCAAGTGCCATAGGGTCCTATAAGCAGCCTGAACATGCAGGCCGATACAGGGACGTTTTGGCTCTGCAGTCCGACTTACATGTCGGTGTCATTTCGAACCTGGGGGAGTCTTACAAGAATGCACAAATCCAAATTAGTTCACAACCAGTGATATTCTTGCAGGGATAAAGCAACAAAATGAGAGAATAACTGCACGAGGAGTATCATATTGACATTTTCTCAGGTTTTACAGTACGCAGTAATAAGGTTCAGATCCACATTTGTACTAAATGTGGCCGTAGCTCTCAGATAGTAGAGCGCTAACTTGGTGGGTTCGATCCCAGCTCAATCTCAATCTTATGGTATTCGAAGGTGTTCAGATACACCAGGGATAGAATTCCGGCATGTCGGTGTATGAGTCTTTATTTGGACATAAATATTGTTAGAAGAACTCCTTCACTCAATTATTTACACCCCACTTTATTCGAAGTACCAAGAGAGCTGGCCGTGTGGTTAGGGCCTGCCGACAGTGGGGTTCGAAACCGCTATCTCCCGAATGCTGAATACTGGCCACACAAGCGACTGCAGCTATCGAGCGTTATGAGTACCTACATATTTGATCTCTTCTATATTTATGCACTTTTATTATCATTTCTTAATGTAGTTATTCGCTACATAATCACAATAACAACGCAACTCGATCTTCAGATTATCCAGATTCCAGATAATTTCTTGAGCTCTTCTATGAAAATATACGATTGTAATTTGGATCGCCGACTGCACAGCACTCTTTTATATTTTTCTCTAGCTTAAAATATATGTCAGGCAGCCAGAGTTCCCCAAAGTTCAGTTAAATATTTCTAGGATTTTCTGAAGAGAAAAGGATTCAGAGACACTGCTCTATGGAATGGTATTTTGTACCAAAAAATGGTTAATAATGTGTTTAGTGTGGTATTGTGAATGCTCCAGGAAATTACTGTTACTGCAACCACATCTCATGACGAAAAATTCCTTTGGTCCAGAATACTTTCTTTCCGATTCCCTGACGAACTGCTAATTTTTCCATAGTTCTCGAGACTCCTGTTTGTTTACAGTCACACCCTTCGTGGTTCTTCCCTATCTTTTGCCGATACATTCATTCTTCGAAGTGTCGGATATCTTCCACTTTCCTACCGATTAGTGTTAACAAAATATGATTGCCTAGTTATACTTCCTCTTAACATAATAATCACCACCACCACCTCCTTTACTTTACGCACTAACAACACCAACAACACAGTACGCGTATAATCCGCGAGCACACTCGCGTGGTTAGGGTGTGTTCAGCAGTCCTGTAAATGGTTTTCCGTGGTTTCCTATTTGCACACCGGAAAAGTTCTGGGGGCAGTACCTTAATTCAGGCCACGGTCGCTACCTTTCCAGTCCTAGCCCTTTCCTATCATCACCGAAGTCCTTCAGTATTATAATTGAGAGTTTTCTTTTTACAGTAAAAAACATGGCAGTGCGCTGCCACCTTGCAGGGTATCATTTGCGTAATTATTTTCAAAAAGAATGACAATTGTCCTCTGTTATTCATTACTGAAAGTTTGCCAGTTTCACCAAAACGGCCATAGTGCAGAGACTTGTCCACAAAAGCAATAATTTCTAAAGAAAATTAAACCGACAATGAAACTAAAAGGTAAGATTGGAGAAAATATAAAATAACTATGCGTTTCTGCAGGTACATCGTATATATACTAATTCGTAGGAGGGTATCAGCATAAAAAGCAGAACTAAATTCTCGTCCAAAATTTAATTTGCTGCACAGCTATTAAGAGCTTTAGCGTTAGCGCCGGTCGATATGCAGAGACTAGCTCAGTTCTAGCAAAATTGTGCCAACAAGAAGTAGGCTACTACGTGAAACATTCACGTCAAATTAATTTCCTACCGACCTCGATAGCTGCAGTCGCTTAAGTGCGGCCAGTATCCAGTATTCGGGAGATAGTAGGTTCGAACCCCACTGTCGGCAGCTCTGAAAATGGTTTTCCGTGGTTTCCCATTTTCACACCAGGCAAATGCTGGGGCTGTACCTTAATTAAGGCCACGGCCGCTTCCTTCCCACTCCTGGCCCTTCCCTGTCCCATCGTCGCCATAAGACCTATCTGTGTCGGTGCGACGTAAAGCAACTAGCAAAAAAAAAAAATTAATTTCCAGGCTGCCACAGATGTTGAAGTTAGTGTTGACGACAGCAGTGAGGATGATACCGTCAGTGGGTAGTTAAACTTTTAAAGAACCGTCATGATATTTGTGATAAAATAAGTGCCATCATTTTTTTTAATTCTGTATATAAACTAATATCATTTGATCATTCGTTCTGTATAATGTCAATAATTCCATACTCAATTTAATAAATTGCTCAGATTCATAAAAGTGAAATGCATTCTTCTTCTTCTACCACTTTCCCCACATCTGTGGACTCCCGGGTGCGAACTGTATCGCACATGTGGATTTGGCCCTGTTTTTAGGACGGATTTCCTTCCTGACGCAACCGTATATGGAGGGATGTAATCACTATTGCGTGTTTCTGTGGAGGTTATTATTATGGTGTGTTGTCTGAATATGAAGAGAAGAGTGTTGGAACAAACGAAAACATTCAGTCTCCGGGCTAGAAGAATTAATCAGACGCGATTAAAATCCCCGACCCGACCGGGAATCGAACTCGAGACCCTCTGAACCGAAGGCCTCGACGCTGATCGTTCAGCTAATGAGTCGGAATATAAAAGTGCATTGTATTATATTAGATTATTGATTTAGGCCTATACGTTTTATCTTTCTGGCAATTATTTCAAAAAGCTGCCACAGTCATTCAGTTAAGCTCCATTCTCTCAAATCTAAATAATAGGCAGCGAGTTATGCAAAATAGTACGAGAATAACACCGTTCATAAAACAGAGAAAGGAAATATAAGACATACAAGACTTTTGGAATACACAAAGTATTTTTGCTCTCCGGAAAGAAACGGTGTTTGAACTATGGCTGTACATGCAAAACAAACAAAAAGAGGCGCTTAATTGTTTAGTCCGTGCTATAGGTTTTAATTATTTACGTTTTTTTACAATTTGCTTTACGTCACACGGACACATAGGTTTTATGACGACGGTGGGATAGGAAAGGCCTAGGAGTGGGAAGGAAGCGGCCGCGGCTTTAATTAAGGTACATCTACAGCATTTGCCTGGCGTGAAAATGTGAAATCAAGGAAATACCATCTTCGGTGCTGTCGAACCACTATCTCCCGGATGCAAGCTCATCGCACGGCCAACTCGTGCGATTTATTTACATCTAGGATGGGGATAACTGCCATAAACCTTCCCAGTGAGTTCAGATGAGATTAGATAAAGCTACCCTCTTCAACCTTGGACCTCTGAACAGTGCAGTTTCTCCTACCGAAACTAAACCTGTTCCGCTACAAAGGTAAGTGTTTCTCTTCATTCGTCAGCTCACTGAAAGCAGGTGTCCAATAGTGAAAGAGCACATAAGTGGCATCACATATCAACATGAGAATAACAAAATACGTAACCAGAATCAACTTCACAGTCGTAGTTATCTATAACACCATGGCGAACATGTTAGATATTACAAGAATTGAGCACAACTGTTATTCTTTTATGTACGATATTTTGTATATAATAATATATTAGTAATAATATTATTATTGGTTTCACGTCCCACTAACTACTATCACGGTTTTTGGACACACTGAGGTACCGGAATTTTATCCCACAAGAGTTACTTTTTCTTCTTCTTTATCTGCTTATCTTCCAGAGTCGGTTCTTCCCTCGGACTCAGCGAGGGATCCCACCTCTACCGTCTCAAGGGCAGTGTCCTGGAGCTTCAGAGTCTGGGCCGGAGGATACAACTGAGGAGGAGGACCAGTACATCGCCCAGGCTGCCTCACCTGCTATGCTGAAAAGGGGCCGTTCGGGGAATGGGAAGATAGGGAGGGATAGACAAGGAAGAGGGAAGGAAGTGGTCGTGGCCTTAAGTTAGGTACAATCCCGGCATTTGCCTGGAGGAGAAGTGGGAAAGCAGGGAAAACCACTTCCAGGATGGCTGAGGTGGGAATCGAACCCACCTCTACTCAGTTGACCTCCCGAGGCTGAGTGGACCCCGTTCCAGCCCTCGTACCACTTTTCAAATTTCGTGGCAGAGCCGGGAATTGAACCCTCACACTAACCACTACACCACAGAGGCGGACGAGTTATTTTATGTGCCTGTAAATACATCGACACAAGGTTGGCGTGTTACAGCATCTTCAAATACTGAGCCAACTTGAGTGCAGAAGGCCAGAGTTCTGCCACTTGAGCTTCTCTGCCCGGATAATAATGACCTATTACGAATGACCATATATTGTTATGAGAACGTCCATACATCAGCATCTTGAAACGTAAATCAGTTTCTGGAATACTAGTGTACGCTAGGGAAGACAACTAAAATAAGGTTCAATTTGCATTCATCAGATAACAGAGGCAAAAGCTGTATTCAAAAGCATACGTTGCCATAATAATGAGTTAACAATGCTTGAGCAGATTGTATTTTGCAGATGACAGGTCACTCGATCGTCTTGAATGTATTGAACATTCGGGATGACGCATTAGCACGATCTTATTTTTTCCAAATAATGTATCTAGATAGCCCATGGACGCTAAAGATTCAACGTGCATGCGCAAGATCTTGGCCGTTGTGCTGCAGTGACAGTAGCCTATTTCACACTGGAACTTCCTTTTTGAAGGTCTTACGTTATTACTTCAGGGAGGCTGAACAAGTGAACAATGAAAACTTTATTATAAGTAGGAATCTGCAGGTGGAGATACGTATCAAGCTCAATATTGCTAGAATATAGCCATAAATGCCACAATTCTATTGAGGCCGTCACCTCAATGCCTGGACACTTATAGCAACGATCATCGTCATAAACTTGTCAACAGTATTCGACGTCACCTATCTCAACGGTGACCAATTGTGGAAACTTGGGATCTTATCGAAGAAGTACCCAAACCTGACTCAAGTAAACTCTTTTAGTACCTTCTGCGATGTTCAACAGCAAGCCTACTTTTAATTGTATGTGATTGTTGATATAATTATTATAACCACGAGACCTACAGTCTTACGTGGAATTCGAACCACGGGAATTTATCTTTTGATCTGTAAAATCCAACGTGCATTGGTCGAAATTTGTACCACGGCCATCTTGGTGAGAAGCTAATGACCATATTACTCTGCTGTCATGCCCCCTCCTCTGCTTTCCTCGGTGTATCTGAAGTAGTTTGTTCCCATGACTACCGGTTCGATACAGGGCAGGGTATGTGATTTCAGACGGACTGGGGAAAATCTTGGCAATTCACCAATTAATTTTCGGCTATTAAAGACGTCTGATGATGCACCCGACATCTAACCACAAGATCACTTAAAAGTCGTTCTACTTCCACTACTAGGATGACTGTGGGATATGAAGATTTAAACCGATACGTAGCATTTCTCAATGGCGCCATTCGATAAGGTGTGCTACCAGGCAGCCTATTCTATACGATTATTATTATTATTATTATTATTATTATTTTTTTTTTTTTTTTTTTCATCTAGATTTCTTGAAATTGCCTCAGACCATGTGTAACATTTCAAGTGTTAATAATTACCGTCATTATGACAATGAGGTATGGCGAGAAAGAGTATGCTAGTCTGTAGGTGCACATGCTACCGCGCCTCTCTGGTATGGAGATTGAAAGTATAATTCGCCATCAGAACTAAAGAACTTGTTGTCGTTTTCAAATTATTCTTTTTTGCTAGGGGCTTTACGTCGCACCGACACAGATAGGTCTTATGGCGACGATGGGATAGGAAAGGCCTAGGAGTTGGAAGGAATAGGCCGTGGCCTTAATTAAGGCACAGCCCCAGCATTTGCCTGGTGTGAAAATGGGAAACCATGGAAAAGCATCTTCAGGGCTGCCGATAGTGGGATTCGAACCTACTATCTCCCGGATGCAAGCTCACAGCCGCGCGCCGTTTTCAAATTAATATGTCTGTTGCTTACATAGAACCTTTAGATATCAGGCAAATGCTATGCATCGTCTTCCCTTGTTGCTTATATAGAACCTTTAGATATCAGACAAATGCTATGCATCGTCTTCCTTTGTTGCTTATATAGAACCTTTAGATATCAGGCAAATGCTATCCATCGTCTTCCCTTGCAGCCCCAGTTTAACTGTTCACACATTTACAATACAACAACACTGTAACACTGAAATTCAATGCTCCTTCAGCATTGTTAACTCACAAAGCATATTAAAATGTACTCTCTAAGCAAACATCCCCTGAGCACTCGGCAAAGCATACAGATCTCTGTAAAATTAACATGGACTTTAAAAACCAATCCAGCTCTCATCAGCGATATAGTTTCAGTTGACAAAGCAAAGAGCATCTCTCTAATTGGCCGGAAAGCACTTACCATTTCGAAGCATCTTTCTCTAACATCGTTTGTCGGAGTCATTTTAACATCAGTTGCACTGCTTTGAACTACTAACACCAGCAAAGGTACCCTTCATGGAATAAATTCACAAACAAATAGCCTGTTTCACAGTGAATCAGCCCCTATGCAATGTTTGTTAGCGCGTTTCGAGATATTCTCATAATATGCTGAATCGCGTAACATTCTTCATGCTTCTGTAACATTCATTCAGGAACAGAAGGGGAGTTACATGCTCATAAAATACACTGCATTTGCCTCTAGAAGCGAGAGGTATACGACTGGATGCTAATACCATTCCCAGGCTCTAACAAAGCAAACCAGAATCAATGTGAACTTCCTTACCATGTGTAAGTTAATGCCTCCATATTCCAATAGACTGCACACACATTCTGCTTCTCACCACATACGTTCCCCCCATATTATTTGAAACGGGCTGCTTATGGAATACAAAATAACAGTTTAAATTGATTATTTATTTATTTATTTATTTATTTATTTATTTATTTATTTATTTATTTATTTATTTATTTATTTATTTATTTATTTATTTATTTATTTATTTATTTATTAATTAATTTATTTATTTATTTATTTATTACGGTGGTTCACCCCATTCATATCGGTGTGTAAGTGATGATAAACAATATCAATGTGAAAATGTCACCGTACCGGGATACAATATACTATAATTATATCCTAGGATATTCTTGAAATATCTTCAATTGTGGAAAAAAAAAGTTATTTGAAATGTAAACTGTATTTCTCTGGAACTATTAAGCCAAACAGATCTGCAGAAGAAACAACAGAGGACGAGTTTTAATCAAAGCAGACAACATGTCCTAGACTAATGTCACATTCGTTGAAAGACATCAGTGAGGCTCAAAACGAACCCAAATATCAGCACCTTTTCTTTAAACTAGTGTAGATATATGTACGAAATAGTGACTGATAACAAAAATTCATTGAAATATGGTTTTAAGACCGCAGATATGATTAGTGATTTGAACTCGAAAAATACTTTTGGAAGAGTCAGATCGGTCAAGTATTTAATTTTAATTCTTCTGTTATATTTTGTTCTAGTAATATAAATTATATCAGACCGAACTATAGTGAACAGTGAATATCGAAGCGCGTGAAATAGACACATGTTAACGCACGAACTTTTCTTAGTATATAAATTGACGGTAGTATTCATTTTAAATATATAATGGAAAGATATAGTAAAATTAACTTTTATAACCAATCACTCAACCCTTCTTTTGATATCGCTAAGGTAAAAAGAAATGCCGTGCGCATAGCAGATGTTACATTACAATGCAGACTACTACCTGAAAACAATTCTTTCAGTTATGTTCGTGTATACAGAATGGATATCACTAAATGTAGGGGACATATTTGTTGTTTAATTTGACTTCGATTTATCCCAGTATGCTTCAGTATAAATTTTAACTGTTTATGAGAGAGACAAGCCAAACCTTGGGGAATTCAGATTATTTCTATGATAGAATATGATATTTACTGCGCTAATTTTGAAACATCCAGTACAAAATTAGGCAGGATTATTTCAGATTTAACGTTATTATTTTGAACGCATACATTCTGCTGGTCAGGTGCCGTTAGATAACACATTTCTGTTCAAAGACCCTAAATGTCAAGAACACAGCTTGACAAAATGAATACGTTCCTTTACTGATAATGAACGACATGAGCTATTAAAAAAAGAACGAACATAAGTATTTTCTTCGTAAACAAGGTTTTGATAAATTTACCTCCAATCATTACAAAAAACTACATAGTTTGTAGCACAAGCCAAAAATCATACCTCTGACTTAAGTGGCTATTTAGGTTTTAAAAAATTAGATGAGCTCATTTCGAAACACCTTATACAAGATTAGATAGTGTAACTTTAAACTTATCATTGTTATTTGGATTAGAAGGAATTTCTGATTGCAAGTTATGATTTTCATAACATCTGGAAGATGGAACTTCATGAAATAAAATTTTTAAATGTAGGCCTATGTAGCCTAAGTTCATTCAGAAGATTAAAATGTGACACGCTTACGTTCTAGTATCCTTAATTCCATGTAGAATTTCTTCCTGTCCTCTTTAACAACTTTCTTGGGGCCGACACTAGTGTAGATTCGTCATAGTTTTAAGGTAGGATTATCTTTCTCACACCAACCGTAGCTGGGCAGAGTGGCTCAGAGGGTTGAGGCGCTGGCCTTCTGATCCCAGCTAGGCAGGTTCGATCCTGGCTCAGTCCGGTGATGAAGGTGCTCAAATGCGACTTTACTGATAATGATTTAATGGCACGTAAACGATCTCCTGCGGGACTAAATGTCGGCACCTCGGCATCTCCGAAAACGGAAAAGAGTAGTTAGTGAGACATAAAGCCAATAGCATTATTATTGCCAACCCTATGTGGAGGGATGTAACCACTGTTACGTATTTTTGTGATGATTGATAGTGTAGAGTGAGCTGAGTGTAGATGAAGAGATGTGTATTGAGGCGGAAACGAATACCAAGTTCCCGATCAAGGAATAAGCCATACACAGCCGGGAATCGAACCCGGGGCCCACTAAACTGAAGACCAGTACGCTGACCAATCAATCAAGAAGCCAGACAGAATTCGACAACAAATATGTCTTACAAATCATGCACATTACGTAACGACCGAGCGAGTAGGCCCGTGTGGTTAGAGGTGCGCAACTGTAAGCTTGTATTCGGGAGATAGTGGGTTTTAACCCCACTGTCGACAGCCCTGTAAATAGTTCCCGTGGTTTCCCATTTTCACACCAGGCAAATACTGGGGCTGTACCTTAATTAAGGCCACGGACCCTTCCTTTCCACTCCTATCACTTTCCTATCCCATCGTCACCATAAGACTTATCTGTGTTGGTGCGACGTAAATCAAACTGTAATAATAATAATAATAATAATAATAATAATAATAATAATAATAATAATAATAATAACAATAATAATAATAATAATAAAAAGAAGTTAAGGCCATCCTGTGTACCCTTCCAGTGTCACTAAACAGGCTTATAACACCCTAATGAAACACTTGTTACCACGAAAAGTCATGACACCTGAATATAACTTTACATAGAATTTTGTTTTCGCTGAGCTTGGAAGATAAAGTAGCAGAAGCCATTAACAATAGCCACTAAAGTGAAATTAATTTTACATTTGCAGCGTCTTCTCTTCTCTTCTCCTCATCGCTTGTCCTACACCTTAGTGGGGTCACTGGTGCAAACTGTATCGTGCATGTAGGTTTGGCCTTCCCGGCGCCGCCAACCACACGTGGAAGGATGTATTGAACATTGCACGCTTCTGTGGCGGTTAGTGTATGTGAAGAGGAGTGTATTGTAGCAAACCACACAAACCCAGTCCCCGAGTTAGAAGAAATAATCCCATGCGGCTAATATCCCCAACCCGGGCGGTATTGAACCTGGGACCCTCTGAACTGAAGGTCTCAACACCGACCATTCAGCCAAGAAACCTGAAATACAGTAATACATCTACAGCTATTAGGACATTATTTTTCCTAGTTTCCTCAGTCACACACTCCCTTTCAAATTAGATTAATTATAGGTTTGGATTGTATTTTCAAATCAGATACTTTACAACCAAATCTAACGAGCTGAGAAACACAGTACCAGACGAAGAGAAAAAGTAAATAGTTGATTTCTTTATTTCTTGTCTTTATTCAGAGACGTGGACTCGGTCCATTTACACAGTCGGGTGCCCTTCCTGACGAGAACCCTATGTAGAGGAAATCTTCTGTGATGATTGGTAGTGCACTTCATGTAAATGAAGACGTTTGATCTATTAAGGCAAACTCAAACACCCTGTCCCCAAACCAGGAAAATAAACTAGACGCGGATAAAACTACCGACCGGCGGGGAATTGAACCCGAGACCTTCTGACCCGAAGGCCACAAGACTGACCATTCAGCCAAAGAGGCCTACAAAAACTGAATTCTCAGTAGAACCAGAACCCTACTCGTCAACATTCTGTTATCTTAAGCACCAAAACATTTCAAGAAGTCATCTAGCTCTCTAGTCGATACTAATATACAAAGAGAGAGTTTGTATGTAACGTATGCCAGAAACTACTGGACCTAGTTTGAAAGTTCTTAAACCAATTGACAGATAATATAATTCCGCGTAACATAGGCTATGTATCATCCCGGAATATCAAAGAGTTCCAGCGAGAACCGTGAATGAAGGTACAGTAAACATGGTCGCAATAATAAACTTGAACGTTTGTATGTTTTCTTCTTTGTGCTTTTTCACGTAAAAACTAGTTGACCCATGAAGCTCAAATTTGGCAAGCTTATATTTGATACCTTTGGTTAACACACAGCCTACTCACTATTGTACTATCTTTTAAGTGGGCCATGAAGCGAAAGAAAATTTGAAGCAAGTCAGAGGAAAACATACGTTTGGGACTCTTGAAACTGAATACACTGCTTAATTGATTTAATTGATGAAGCGCACCAGATGTACCTGATATTCGATTCACAGAAAAATGTTTGTACGAATTGTTTCATCGTTTGTCTAATACTTTTCGAGAAAAAATATTGCTGTGTGTTGCCGCATGCTTTAACCTTGGTCTCTTTCTCTTGGATTCTTTCACGAAAAAACAACTTGATGGACGGTGCTCAAATTGGCAAACATACAGCTGGAATCATTCGCTAAAATTTAGGCTACTTAATATCACATTGTAAATTAAGAGGGCCATGCAGAGAAAAAGAGTGATGTAAGTTATAAGAAAATGTATGCCTGGGACTGTTAAAAGTGATTATTTTGTCTAAACGGCTAATGCTATTAAGCATCATTGAGCTTACTTAAAATCTGTTTCCTAGAAAACCATTCACAAGCATCTCCTTGAAAATTATAGCAGTATTCCAGGAAAATGTGATTTTCTCTCTCTTACATTCACGCCCTTTCTTAAGCGGCCATGTAGCGGAAGAAAATGTGAAGCAAATCACAGGAGAAAGGACGCCTGAGAACCCTAAAAGTGAAAAAGCTGCCTGAACGGTGAGTTCTTTAAAGTACTGGAGGAAAGAAGATGTATTTAAAATTCAGTTTGCCAGAAAAAAAATAAATATGAACTTACTTCGCAACTCTAATAATTTCCGAGAAAAGAATGCTTGAGTTTTGGCGTGTAGATAGACCTATCTACTTTTGAGAGTTGAAGTGTGATGTCACTACTTTGAACGAATAAAATGAGCCACAAAATGACGGAAGCTGCACTATTTAGTTCGAGAACAGTTGCACACTTTTCTCATTATTTTTTATTTCTTTATTTTATAATTTGCTTTTCGTCGCACCTATGCAGGCAGGTATTATTGTGACGGTGGGTTTGTGAAGGGCTGGGCGTGGGAAGAAAGCGACCGTAGCGTTCACTAAATCACAGCCTGTTGTGAAAAGAGAAAACCATCTTCAGGGCTGCCGACAGTGGGGACTATCATTCGTGTGTGCTTCACGGCTCCCACTCACGCTCTCGCCTTTCCTCGACTTTTCGCAGTAACAATATGAGGACCGTTAACAAGCGGCGCATGTGAATTTATCTTAGTTTAAATGCCATGGATTGACAAGGAACATGAATTGATTAAATAAATGACGAAACTAAAATAAAAGCACTCTCGGTCAGTCATCACAGCATGGAGGTTCATTGCAAAATACTACAGTAATGTCCGGTTCCATGGCTAAATGGTTAGCGAGCTGGCCTTTGGTCACAAAGGTCCCAGGTTCGATTCCCGGCAGGGTCGGGAATTTTAACCATCATTGGTTAATTTCGCTTAAATCGGGGCTGGCTGTATGTGTCGTCTTCATCATCATTTCATCCTCATCACGACGCGCAGATAGCCTACGGGCGTCGAATCAAAAGAGCAGCACCTGGGGAGCCGAGCATGACCTCGGACACTCCCGGCACTAAAATCCATGCCATTTCATTAATACACTACTATAATGTAACAGAGTTCGTTATGCCCCTTCGTCAGTTATAACTTTCCTGACTTTTAACAATCTCCAAGCTGTTATGACAAATTTTAGCGATTTGCCTTAGAAACATACTGTTCATTAAGGAACTTTTTTTTTTTGCTATTTGCTTTACGTCGCACCGGCACAGATATGTCTTATGGCGACGATGGGATATGAAAGGCCTAGGAAGTGGAAGGAAGCGGCCGTGGCCTTAATTAAGGTACAACCCCGGAATTTTCCTGGCGTGAAAATGGGAAACCACGGAAAACTATCTTTAGGGCTGTCGACAGTGGGGCTCAAACCCTCTATCTGCCGATTACTGCTTTAAGGAACTGTTTTACACGATACATATACGCAGGCCTATTATCCCATATATATTCCAATAATAAAACATTATTATTAATCACCAATCATTTTTCCTTTGAATTTGTACTTACGCTGACATGTATTAAAAAACATGATTGCATTAATATTGCTGCCATGTTGGTGTTATGTACATTGGTAGTTCCTATAAGACTTCCGGAAAACCATGGAGACGGTCTTCTTCCTGAGGATATAAAAATTGTGTCTGGCAGTAGACAAGGGGAACAGCCATCATAATGAAAACTCCCGAACTCGATTGTGACTCGCAGTAGGCAAGGGGGACAGCCATTAGAATGAAAACACCCCAACGAGGTATTTATATGAGAAATGACTATGGCGAACTCCATGTCGTGCGTCTGTGGTAAAGCTAAGAGCTATGCAATTTCAAAAAATCTTACAACTTGTAGACCACTTCACACAGTAAAATTCTAAAATAATCCAATGTAGAATTCCGGAGCGAAGCACGGGTACATCAGCTAGTAAATAAGTAAAATTTGATTCGTAATATTAGAGCAGGCTCAACATTCTAGTGACGATTTTGAAAATTTTGCAATGAATATATTTTATTATCTTTACACTCGTTTGTGCCTAACGGCAATTGAGTGCTATATTTGATTCGAATCTATATGTATGAAATAACATGCCCTGACTGATACACCATCGCTGAGCCAAAACTACTGGACATAGAAGAAATGAAATTTTGGGGATACATTTACACTGACTGACAGTGACAATGCAACACCAAGGAGGAGTGGTTCGAAAGGGATGAAAGTTGGGGAAAAAACAGAGACGGCACGGACGAATAATTGATGTTTATTTCAAACCGATATGCAGGTTACACAATGCGCACGGCATCGACTCAGTAGGATGTAGGACCACCGCGAGCGGCGATGCACGCAGAAACACGTCGAGGTACAGAGTCAATAAGAGTGCGGATGGTGTCCTGAGGGATGGTTCTCCATTCTCTGTCAACCATTTGCCACAGTTGGTCGTCCGTACGAGGCTGGGGCAGAGTTTGCAAACGGCGTCCAATGAGATCCCACACGTGTTCGATTGGTGAGAGATCCGGAGAGTACGCTGGCCACGGAAGCATCTGTACACCTCGTAGAGCCTGTTGGGAGATGCGAGCAGTGTGTGGGCGGACATTATCCTGCTGAAACAGAGCATTGGGCAGCCCCTAAAGGTACGGGAGTGCCACCGGCCGCAGCACATGCTGCACGTAGCGGTGGGCATTTAACGTGCCTTGAATACGCACTAGAGGTGACGTGGAATCATACGCAATAGCGCCCCAAACCATGATGCCGCGTTGTCTAGCGGTAGGGCGCTCCACAGTTACTGCCGGATTTGACCTTTCTCCACGCCGACGCCACACTCGTCTGCGGTGACTATCACGGACAGAACAGAAGCGTGACTCATCGGAGAACACGACGTTCCGCCATTCCCTCATCCAAGTCGCTCTAGCCCGGCACCATGCCAGGCGTGCGCGTCTATGCTGTGGAGTCAATGGTAGTCTTCTGAGCGGACGCCGGGAGTGCAGGCCTCCTTCAACCAATCGACGGGAAATTGTTCTGGTCGATATTGGAACAGCCAGGGTGTCTTGCACATGCTGAAGAATGGCGGTTGACGTGGCGTGCGGGGCTGCCACCGCTTGGCGGCGGATGCGCCGATCCTCGCGTGCAGACGTCACTCGGGCTGCGCCTGGACCCCTCGCACGTGACACATGTCCCTGCGCCAACCATCTTCGCCACAGGCGCTGCACCGTGGACACATCCCTATGGGTATCGGCTGCGATTTGACGAAGCGACCAACCTGCCCTTCTCAGCCCGATCCCCATACCCCTCGTAAAGTCGTCTGTCTGCTGGAAACACCTCCGTTGACGGTGGCCTGGCATTCTTAGCCATACACGTGTCCTGTGGCACACGACAACACGTTCTACAATGACTGTCGGCTGAGAAATCACGGTACGAAGTGGGCCATTCGCCAACGCCGTGTCCCATTTATCGTTCGCTACGTGCCCAGCACAGCGGCGCATATCACATCATGAGCATACCTCAGTGACGTCAGTCTACCCTGCAATTGGCATAAAGTTCTGACCACTCCTTCTTGGTGTTGCATTTGCTCTGTCAGTCAGTGTATATCAGAGTGTAGTTGCTCACTAAGGGACGATTTTTGGATATTCCGTCACGAAGGGGCTGAAAAGGGGGTGAATTGTTTAAATCAGTATATCTATAAAAATTTACAGACGTAAAAGTGGCTATTTGGAACACATTAACACATTAACACAGATAATTTGACACCTGAATATCAGTGATTCTTGATAAACTCTAAAAACTGTACCCAATTCCAACCTCAGTAAATGTAATTTTTGAAAATAGCCCCTTAACCCCAAAACTGTACCATATGTATAAATCTTATCATTAAGTAATTTTAGAATAGTGGTATCATGTATATTTAACGGCATCCTTGTTTAATTTTATGTTTAGTAGTATTTATTCTGTACAGTCGCTATTAAGTAGGTTCTCTAGCAGCTGAAGATGACCTATTTACGGGTCGAAACTGGTACTGTCTTTTTATGTAAATAATATTGACACTACGTAAAATAAAGTATCGATTAGGTGGAGAACTCATCCTTCATACTTGTCATGGATCCTTCAAACAACTGTAGCTGTGCGAGTGTGTCCTTCACTGGCAGCAGAGCATGAAGCACGAAGAAAATAGTACTTTTCTCCACCATTTAGAAAGAAAGCGAAATGATGTACAAAACAAAAATTATTTAAAATGAAGGGGCGTTTCACATATAGTCCACACATTTTACATATAATCAACAGTGTAAGAGGAAATTGAAAACACTCGTCTGGTCTTCCTATAAACCCACAATCTATTCAGTTATTTTTAAATGATATGCATATGAAAAATTGCTCCCGGGCGGTTAAACTCTAAATATGAAGTTTGGTCGAGATATAGTAGTTTAAAAAATTGAAAAGCTCTTCTTTTCCTTCTCCGGAATGAGTATACTCTAAATATTAAGGTTGGTTGGGATATATCCAGCCGTTTCGCCGTGATGGTGGAACAAACAGAGAGACACGAAAAATAAAATTCGCAGATGCGGTCTTGAGTTGACATAAAACGGATAAATATCTGAAAAATTGCTGCTAAACGGTACGTCATATCGACAAACGGATTGTACCATAAGATGCCGTATTTAGCTGTCTAAATAGCTGGTCCTATGATATTTTCTCGTATCTCATCTGTTCGTGGGTAATATTGAGTTAGAAACGGCGAATAGGGTGAAATTTGGATAAGATTGTCTCACAGTGCATTACCTTTCGGATAATAATGTGAGAGCTACAAACATAGCATTGGCTCACATGTGGCTACTGTGTGGGCCAATGATCGTGTAGAATCTGATGAGACTCTCCTTCCCATAAGTGATTCAAAGTATGAATTATGCGTGTATAAAGTGCTAAAATTATTTACGATTGAGAAATGGAGACAAATCTAAGGGATAGAGATGCGACAAAAAGTCATAGGATCAACGTTGTAGATCACTCCAATTTGAACTGAGATTGTGTCATCCGTTTCGTTATGGGACTTAACGTTTAGCCACAAAATACCTCGAAACGAAGGTCTGCACCGTCATTAGAATTGCCTCGATATTTCAATATTCTACGGGGATAAAAAGTTAAAAATTTAAAGATCTTGGAAGTGTTCTGTCGGTTACAGGCTAAAACGTAAAATTTTACCAAATTTCAATTGTCTAACTCGTCTGGAAGATTGTGCCGCATTCTTGATTTTGGGGGCGGGCGGTAAAAATTAGGACTTTCAGGAAAGTAAAACCAAAAAATATGCGGATAATCAGTATTACCCGTTAAACGGATAGCTGTACGAAAATTTCGCCAAAATAGTTTATGTACAGACACACGGTCGTTACGATTTTATTTATATAGATAGATAAGGTATCTGCTACACGTACAACACATTTGGGCTGTGTCAGCTGAATTTAGTCTGAAAAACACACCGTTCATGATATCTCCTATCGAAATGATGCACATGGGAAAAATGTTTTAGAAACTGATTTCCATTAAGGATGGTAGATTTCCATTAATTTTTTTATGTGCTTATTTTGCGGGTGTGCAAAATTATGGTTTCGGTTTAGAATAAGCCCCCAGTAAATTTAGGTATTCAGAAATAATATTGGCCTTAAAGCCTACCTAAGGACAGGTGGATAATATCATCAAGCCTCTGTAAATTTACTAATATCCTCCATAATTCTCCATTTGTAACTAGCCCTGTGGCTTCGTTTAGTTCCATATCTCTTATGGTCGTCTTGGTCTCCCTCTACTTTTCTTACCCTCTATGACTGAGTCCGTTATCCTGCTAGATAACCTATTCTCGTCTAATTGCCTCACATGACCTCATTAAGAAGCCAGTTTATGCGCACACCTTCATCAGTCGAGTTCAGTCCTATGCTAACCTTTATCCCCTCATTCCAAGCACCGTCCTGACACTGTTCTCTGTCTGTTCGTACCAGCGATCATTCTCGCTACTTTTATATCTGCTACCTCGGACGAATAAGATATCTTGAGTCCATTTAGGCTTCTCTCGCGCAAAATAAAGTTGGTTTGAAAACAGACTGTTGTAAATATGATTTCTTCCGGAAGCTGACTTATTTCTGTTGATCGCAACCGCGATTTGACTGCATTAGCTTTGCTGCAATCTCACTTGCTATACTGCCATCCAGTGAGAACACACATCCCGAATGCTTTAAATGGTCTATTGTTCCACTTTGGTATTCCCGACCTAAGGGGCTGCCTGGCCGAGGCGGTAAAGGCTTGCTCAGTTCGCCCGGAAGGACGTGGGCTCGAATCCCCGTCAGGAGGTCGTCTCAGCCTACACCAAAAAATAGTACCAGGTTAACCACTCTACCCCATCAAGTGCGGAGGTTACGGATAGTGGAAGCCTTTACCTTCCACCCCTCCAAGGGCCTTCATGGCCTGTATGCAGATGACTTTGCTTTGCTTTGCTTTTATTCCCGACCTAATGTTCAGTTCTTTTAGGTTTCTTACCTACTGACATCACTTTAATCTTGCGAAGGCTCATTTTTATATCACACTCAATGCAGGCTTTCAGCAGTCTGCCATTAAGACCAAGTCATCGGCATAAGCCTAACTGCTTACTACAATTCCACCTAACTGAATCCCTCCTACCTCTTTATATCTTTCAGTAGATGATCCATGTAAACTATCAACAATGGAGGTGAAATATTATAGCCTTGTCTAACCCCTGCAACTATCTTGAATCAAGAACTTATTCTACCATAAAATCTCATTGCAGCCCTATGGTCAACGCAAATGCTTTTGATAGCTTTTCATAATCTACCCTTAATTCCATAATGCCGCAGTAAGGCTAACATATTTTCCCCCGGTACTCAGCCATATTCCTTCTCTAGATCTACGAAACATAATCATGACTGTCTATTCCTCTCGTACCACTTTTCAATCACCTTATGCACACTGAAAATCTGATCCTGACAGCCCCTCTGTGATCTGAAACCACACTGGTTTCTATCCAATTTATTCTACTGTTCCAGTTTTGTATTCCTGACCTAACATTCAGTTCTTTCAGGTGTCTTATCTACTGACATCACTGATCACATCCTCCCTTCCAAAACGTCAGTGAACACCTTTGTATAATCAATGTAATACCTCGATAGTTGGTGCAATACTTCCTGTTCACTTGCTCATGTATTGGCGCAATTACTACTTTCAATCAATCCATGCTAATCTTACAACTCTATGAAACCATTCGCACTATACTCTACCATTTTAGGTATAATTTCATCTGTCCTCCTGATAATGAACCTTATTTACCATCCATTCCACTTCCTCAAGCGTAATTGGACCAACATTATTGTCGTCCTCCCAAAGAGCTCGGTTGTTCACTATGTTAACAGCAAGATTTTCTTTTACGTTGAGAAGATTTTCAAAATATTCTTTCCACTTGCTCAGTAATTCCCTCGGATATAGTATGAGTTCAACTGACTTACTCTTCATTTTCTTTTTTGACCTCCGTTTCTAAGGTTCTTTGATTCTTTAATTTTGCTTTGGTCTTTGCAAATAGACAGGTGAAGAAATACTGCATTCGCTAAGAAGTAGCAACCGGTGGCTGTATAAATTTACTGGCAAATTAACCTATTTCCTGCATAAATTCTCGGCACTTTGGCGATTCATAAATACTATAGTAACTGAAAGACATCAATCACGTAACGTTCTTATTCTTGTTGTTATTATTATTATTACTAAAATCTATGTAATGTCGTCGAACTGAGCGGTCATGTCCACTATCGTACAAATGCGGTCTGCCCTCGTTGTAGTCGATTATGTAGGATCACAGCAGCGTCTCTGTACAGTCTCTGTCACAGTAATAAAATTTAGGCAGTAGAAATGCTTCGACCATTGTTTGTTTTATTTTCTCCGAAAAAAATAAACATATTTTAGCCTGTTGAGACAATGAAGAGAAGAAGAAAATAATTCATTTTGAAACATTAAAAGGCATTTCACTGCAGATATAAGTGCTGATACTTTTTCCTGGTTAAGCTATGTATAAGCGGCCGAGCAAGTGGCTACATGGTTTGGGCCACATAGTGGGTTCGAACCCCAGTCAGCAGTCCTGAATTTTAGCATTTTCATGCCAGCCAAATGTACCATAATTAAGAACCCAGTCGCTTCCTTCCCACCCGCAGCCCTTTCCTATCCCATGGTCACCTTATGACCTATCTGTGTCGGTGCGACGTAAAACAAATTTTTAAAAAGTTAAAAATACTAGTGGACCCGCGCTGCTCCGCAGCATTCCTTATAAATAGGTCAGATAACTCGTCTTGATATCCCTGTTGCAGTCATATTGTTTTGTCTGCCCTTTCCAATGGTTTTATGAACATTTAATAAGAAGCTCGTTATGGTATGCCGCAGAATTCATCCATTCTGACGTCATCGTGCCGTCCGTTTGGTAAAAATCTATCCATATATTCACTTTTTTTAAAATCCCGCAGTTATTGATGTTATACCTGGTACTGTGTCGTAAAATACTATGTTATTTTTAGTCGTAGTTCTTCTATAAGGGTAGAACGGTTATCTTGCGAGCTCATAGGTGAGTCTCGAAGGAGCGTTTTATACCAGGCAAAGAACTTTTCTAAGATACATGGTATTCACTCTTTCTACAGTAGCTAGGTTATCCTTGGGTAGATGTTCCCAAATAATGTCTAAGGCGTATGTCATGATGGGATCTGTTTGTACGTAGACTTAGTTCTTTTAACAGCATGTAATTTATTAGGAACGCTCTGCCCTCTGTTGAATATAATTGGAAGCTTAGAAAGGTTATAGAATCAAAGAGTATCTAGCAAGGAACACTATTCTTCCGTGATCAGAGGAAGTGTATACTCTCTGGCTTGATAGGTAAAAATCAAATATCGCTGCAGGCAATGACATTAGTAAGGATGAAAATCACATATTAATGAAAGTGTTAGTCGCTTAGCAACCTGCTAAAAGTAGAGAATGTATTGAGGGTTAGGGTAAGCCTTCGCCTGCAATTATTGAAGTGATCATTTAATGGTTTTATGATTATCAAAGTTGGTTGAACTTAGAGATATATCAACGTCTCATGATTAATCGGCAGATATTTCTGGAAAGAATAAAACAAAACTGAAGCAAATCAGTCAAGTAGAAAGGACGGACGGATTCGACAATGCTGTTTTTAGAAGGTCTTTAAATATATTGATAAACGCAACATATTTTAGCGTTTCTGAGATGTTGCGTAGAGTGATTCCGCAGCTGTCGGTGCGTAGTCAGACTGTCCGAGGAAAAACGTTTCTTAAACAATCGATATGCTACGTCTCGTTCCTTCATAAGGTTACGTATTTCGTCACAGAGGCATGAGCCAACACCTCGTCTTGCGACCCTTATGTTCAGGGGCATATTTGTCGAACAACTCAGACACCTCTTCATCCCGTTATCAGAATACGATGCATATAGTAGTTTTACAGCATCTTTGAGTAGTTTGTGAATACGTCTTAAGCCTCGGAATGTAACTGACCTACGACTGAGCTTTGGGTACTTTTATTTTTTCTTGCTAGTTGCTTTATGTCGCACCGACACAGATAGGTCTTATGGCGACGATGGGACAGGGAAGGGCTAGGAGTGGGAAGGAAGCGGCCGTGGCCTTAATTAAGGTATAGCCCCAGCATTTGCCTGGTGTGAAAATGGGAAACCACGGAAAACCATTTTCAGGGCTGCCGACAGTGGGGTTCGAACCTACTATCTCCCGAATACTGGATACTGGCCGCACTTAAGCGACTGCAGCTATCGAGCTCGGTCTTTCGGTACTTGAGGGAATAAGACTAGTCCAGGGTTGTTTACAAAAACAAGATCTTGCGGTGTGTGTGATGGGTGTGTGTGAGAGAGACAGACATCGTGTTCAGGTTGCAAGCGGTAAATGTCGTTAAGATATGTTTAGACTGAGATGAATTGCAGTCTAATAGATCTTGGTAGGGTTCTCTGAATCTCTTCGTCTACCTCTACCTCGTGTAAACAGCCAACATGAGGTGGTTTATAAAAATAACGCCGGCTCTTTGGTGATGCTATTTGAGGATCTAACCAGCATTTGTGCTGAAGACCTTACAGACATAACTGTAGACAACGGTCTATTGCATCTATGATATCATTTCCAACTAACGGCAAGGGAATTCAATCGAGCACTTTCGAACTTTGAACGGATTAGCTTCCTTCGACTTCCCTGCGCAGCTGCTTATGGAAGTATAGAGGAAAGTGTGTTCAATAATATCGCTATAAAGTTTTTCTTTATTTTATAAGCTGTTATGGAATCGTGCGGCTCCATGGCTCAATGGTCAGCGTCTTAACCTTCGGTCCAGGAAGCCCCGCGTTTGAGGTACTTGTATTCTTCATCGGTTAATTCCTTAGGCTTATAGACTGGGCGTTTGTGCTGTCCCCAACATTCCTACAACTCGTACGCTATACGCAAGACTATCCATCATACTAACACGCAATTTCCTACAAATGCCAGACGCCACCCACACTCATCGGAGGTTCTGCCTTACCAGGCTGTTATTAGCCACGCGAATTATATTATTATTATTATTATTATTATTATTATTATTATTATTATTATTATTATTATCTCTGGCATCATTGTACATTTCTTAACAAAACTGAGTGAATTGAGTTCAGGTATTAACTGCCTACATAACATGCTGCAATGACGTTTACCTCCGTGTTCGAGTGATAGGATATGAATTCAGAACGTACTTGTGTCGACAAGCCATGAGTGACAGAGGCGGGCGAGCTACTTACCTCAGATTGTGGTCGTTCAGGTGTTGGTCTGTGAGCTCACTAGCGACCCACCTCGAGTTGTGGTCGCTCAAGTAACCTCGGTCCCTCTCCCGCTCCCTCTCGCGGGCCAGCTCATTGCGGTCGCTGTAGTACCCCTCGCGGTCGCGTGCAGCGCTACTAGCCGGCCGCTCTATGCTCGTACGGTGTGGCAAGGGCAGCGTCGATGACTTGTTCATACTGGCGCTGGAGCCAGGGCCTGGAAAAAAAGGACATGCACAATTATTATCTCCAAGAGGGAAATCAAACCTCGTAAACACTACCTTCATCGTGCTGACACAGACACAAAATTAATGAAAAATGGACTGGATATCGCCAGTTTATATTTGTTCAACATTTTTTTACAACGGTATCAATATTATTTTGTTGCTGTAAATTACATTGCCACCCAATCACTCAAACTTATATTTGTAAGCCTTTTATTTAGCAGGGAGAGAGTAATTAATTGTGACAATCCTTATGTACTTCCCCGCTGACTGATTGCACTACTGATATTCTCCAACTTCGAGTAGCTTACCTCACTTACTTTAGACATACTGTATCATTACATCATTAACATAAGGTATTGACTCAATGGTGTAGGTTATATGAGTAGAGAGTCTGAATACTTGAAGTTAAGTTAGTGGGGGAAATTCTATGAAGAAAAAAAATAGTTATTTGACTTCCATTTCGATTAATTATAATTTTTTAGGGTAAACGTAGAACTCCTAAATCATTTTCCTCCTTATAGTACCGTCCATTTAACGAAGGCTTTTGATCATTATGGCACGTGCATTTCTCTCCTGAACTCTTCTAATTAGCTGTTGTGGATTCATACTTGTCCACTGTAGTATAACAGAGAGCCAGGAAGTCCTTATCCCACCTTTTTGTCTCCTTCCCTCGATCTTCCCTTCCATGATGAGCTGAGGCAATTCGTATCTTCCATGCCTAAGTATATGACCAAGATATCGTAGTTGCCGGGACAAAACCTATGTGATAATATTTTTGGAGATATACTGACCCGTAGCACATACATGATGAAGAGCGAGAATGCCATGACAATATTCACAAAATATTGCACCTTAGATGACAGAACCTTACCGGCCAAAGTTCTAAGCTAAAATATTTCACATAGGAGGATTTGTCCCGGCAGCGACGATATGCTGTTTTCCTTCTTTCAATGTAATAAAGCAGCTCTCTCTTTGACCTTACTTTGCATAGGACCTCTTGTTTGGTCATACGTGCTATCCAAGGTATTTTCAACTTACGTCGATATACCCACATCTCAAAAGCTACGAGTTCATGCTCCATATTTGCTTAGATACTCTATGATTCTAGCCCATAAAGGAGGACAGACCAAACATAGCACTTAACAAATCCAATCCGTAGATTTAAATTAATCCGAGTGTCAGAGTAACTGTTTTATTCGCATAAAACCTCTTTTAGCTAACTCGCTAGGCCCGCTTCTTGATACGCGGTCGGGGATGAGCTGATGTGAAATTATATGGCATGCTTTAGCGGCTGGATCCCCTTCCTGATGCCAATCTATGTTGTGGGGCAAAGATGAGATTACTGTTGGCAAATGAAATAGGATAATGAGATGGAAGAAATCGACTGTGACCTATGAATTGGATCTCCGCTCATTTTATCGCTAACTCAATCAGTGCCTTGATTTCTACATCTGGACTTAGCTGATGGTCAATCCAGCAGCCACGGTACTTGAATCTGTTAAGTGTGATAAGGAAGGTGCTTTTATGACAGCCACTCATGTGGGATTTTCATAAAGGCTAAGTTAACATAAACGAAATTTTACAAAGCTTTTATCGGCTGACACATAGTAATTTAAAGTGTCTTCAGTGTCTTAAGTTCTGTACACGTAGTATTTTAACTTGTTTATATTTTTTTAATACTTTTATTAACTTGCCCATTTTTAACTGAATGGTTGAATATGACCGTACGCAAGGGTAGAAACCGGTCCCATACATATGGAAAGGTGTAATTTTTAGTTATTCCATTTAATTTTGTATTGAAAGGTGGATAATTCCTCCCCTATTCTGCTGAATCCATTAAAACTTTCGAGTATGTCACCACTTATCTTAATTTTATTTGCTCATCAAAACTTATCAGGAAGAATTTAAAGGGAGAATTTTATGATATCAAATTTATGACAGTTGATGGTAGCAGTTATTTACGTCTGCGGCTGCGATTTGTTTCTTCCTTCCTTTCTTTCTTTCTTTCTTTCTTTCTTTCTTTCTTTCTTTCTGTGATCAAATAATAAATTATAGTGACAATCGGCCGGACCCTCAAGAAGGTGACATATTTATAAAGAACCTACAAAAACTCAAGGTACTGTAGATCTATAAGAAGTCATACTTGGCAAGGAGATGATTTTGTACTTTAGTACTGCTTTTCTCAGTGAACCAGAATGTTGTACCGTAGCACGAAAAATCGACGTCCAACACTCCTCACACAATCCACATTCGGAAATAACTTGAAAACTACTGGATATTTTCTATCCAACTTTATATTTAGAATACACGTGTCCTTGGGTAGGTTTTAGGGTCAATATTATTTCTGAATACCTAAATTTACTGGAGGTGAATCCGAAACCTTAACCATGATTTGTACTCCCACAAAATATGCACATCCAAAATTAATGTAAATCTACCATCCTTAATGGAAATCAATTTCTAAAACTTTTTTCTCATGTGTATCATTTCGATAGGAGGATTAATAAGGGAGATATCATTAACGGACGGCTTTTCAGCACAAGTCCGAACGGACTTTGCTTTAAAGCGGTTGCGTGTAAACCGTATTGTTTATAACTTGAAAACTACTGAAGATATTTCAACCAAACTTTATATTTAGCATACATCTGTCCAAAGGTAGGTTTTAAGGTCCAACCATTTCAAATTCCCGGAATGGACAGGGGGTTTATAGGGAACCGAAACAGTGAATTTACTCTCCAATAATACAAGACCAACTTGACTGGAAATCGAACTTCCTTGATGGAAATCCATTTCTAAAACTTTTTTCTCATGTGCATTTTTTTTTGACAGGAGGATTAATAAGGGAAATATCATGAACGGTCGGTTTTGCAGACTAAGTCCAGTGGACATATCCCCAAAGGTGTTGTACATGGAGCCTATTCCTTATCTATATAAATAGAATTGTAACGACCATGTGTCTCCACATTGACTATTTTGGCGAAATTTTTGTACAGCTATCCGTTTAAAGGGTAATAATGACCATCTACATATTGTTTAGCTGTAGTTTTCTGAAAGTCCTAATTTTTACCCCCCTCCTCCAAAATCAAGATTGCGGCACAATCTCCCAGACGAGATAGAATTTGGCAAAACTATACGTGTTAGCCTGTAAACGACGGAAAATTTCCAAGTTCTTTAAATTTTTCACTTTTATCCCCGATGAATATCGAAATATGGACGCAATTTTAATGACGGTGCAGACCTTCGATTCGAGGTATTTTGTGGCTAAACGTTAAGTCCTATCACAAAGCGGATGGCACGATCTCCGTTCAATTTGGAGTGATCTACAACTTTGGTCATATTACTTTTTGTCGTATCTCTATCGCGTATACGTTATATTTGTCTCTATTTCTCGATTGTAAGCAAGTTTTGCACCTTTTATACGCATAATTCATACTTTGAGTCACTTACAGGTAAGATAGAATCATCAAATTCCACACGAGCATTGGCCCACACGGTAGTCATATGTGAGCCATATGCTATGCTTGTAGTTTTCACATAATTATATCACAATCTTACCCACATTTCACCCTATTCAACGTTTATATCTCAACCTGACCCATGAATAGATGAGATACGACAAAATATCATACGACCAGCCATTTAGACCGCTAAATACGGCGTCTTATGATAAAATCCGTTTGTCAATATGACATACCGTTTAGCAGCAATTAATCTGTAAATATTTTGAATATGCATATACTTTCGTATGTCAGTCTACAGTACATATATTCACTGATGTTGACTTGTAGCCATCAGGAAATGGTGTGTCTGCTACTTTGATCAGTGCTTCCCACATCGACTTTGACTGGCAGTAGGAATGAGGTCCTTTTCCAACACCTCTGTAACTGTCAGTAGTAAGGAGGACCTACCATTCCGAATTTGATTTGCATAAGACAACGGAGACCCAGTTTTGTTCAAATCTCCCCTAGACGATTGTGTTTGTTTGTAGGTGAGGGTGCCCGCCATTAGAAACAAATACACCCATCTAAAATGTGACTGGCATTACGCATAGTGACCTGATATTTATAGAAACCCACTAACTCGGCGTGACTCGCAGTAGGAAAATGGGGTTGTCATTATAATCATAATAGCACAACTCAATTTTGATTGGCAGTAGGGAAGTTGCCTGCCATTATAATAAAAGCCCCTCAACTGTAATCTGTCTGGAAGTATGAAAGGGGGTCTGAAATTGTAACGAAAACCTCCCTAAATCGATTGTAACCGCGCAGTGGGCAATGGGGCCTGCCATTATAGTGTAAACTTCTCAACACGATTGTGAATGGCAGTAGGCAAGTGATCCTACCGTTATCATCACAACTCTGCCACTCACATTTTACATTGGAAACAACGTATTGGGACCTGCCCATGCAGATTCTCGAATAAAGCTAAGAGATAAGCAATTAAAAAGAATATTATTCACTGCGTGTACAGTAATTTACTTTGATATCCGTATAAAATGTAGAATACCATAGCGAAGCATGTTACATTTGCTAGTATAGTAATATGTGCGAATGTTGGTGCTAATTTCACACACCATAAAATTCTAATCAGAATATGACAATCACTTCCAAACTAATAGTCAGAAAGTATTGAAGAGTGTCTCGAAGAAATGCAAACCAAAATTTCGTGTTCTCTTCTGAGGAGAAACTGGACCCCTCATTTCTAGCAAGATACACTTTCGAGCAAAAACTATGGCTCATACAGGAACGGCAATTTAGGTTGGTAATGAACTGTCCAACAGCCCCACCTTCTCTAGTGTCAACCTGACTTCTCCTCTTGTATGCTTCTAACAACACGATGAACAAGTTGCTTACCTCTCCCCAAGTGATGAGTGAAGGGTAACACTCATCAAAGGATGGATCTCTAATTGAACTAACCCCACCTTTCCACATTTTCTCCAATCATTACAAATTTCATTAAGGGGGCTATATCTGATCCACTATCATTTTATACCGAACGTGTCATCGTCCATTGGCTTATATTTGTTTCTCCGTTTATTTCAAGTCAATCAGAGAGATGAGCAGGTATGGGCTCATTCGAATCAGCTGTTACATAAGCACAGAAATCCTATGGATGGAAAATAATTCCGGTATACGAGTATGGACCAAATTATCTGCACGTAACTGCACCTCAGAATCTGAAAAGTAATCTCGTGCGGATATTAACGGAATTTTTTGATGATTGAAGTTTTTGTACATTGGAATACTACAATACATTGATTGATATGTACATGTATAACGCACTTCATGCAGTAATTTAACTGCCATCCAATAGGTTACCACAAATGAAATATAGTTTGGCAACTGTAGTGAACTGAGTAACGTAATTTGATGCTATACTTACGTCGCCTGCTGGGATAGGGGCTGCGCTGCGTAGAGCCGGGCAAGCTCTCCGCGAATTCTGCAACAAGACGAACATGGCAAGTTGTAAGCACAGGAAATAGCCTCTGGTAAGTCAGCGATTGTGCAACCTGAAAATATCTACTCTCTATTAATGCATGCTATAGAGGTTAAGTGAAGAATATAATTAACTGTGATAATTACTGATGACGAACAGGTACCGCCAAACGATCGTGTCAGTCTCTGCAAGAGCGCTGCAATCTAGAGTTTTTATTTCAACAGTTAATACATACTGCATAACTTACTAGAATCTTATGTCGTATTATTTTGCTTTTAGGGGAATTGCAAATAAGAATAAATACAAACATGCAACCTCTCATATTTAATACGGTACCTCAGGATATAAGAAAGACTGGGTGACACGGTACAAGTATACTTGGATCAGGACTTGGACAACATGCACTTGCTCTAAGTTGGTTTACACGGCTAGTAATTTGGACAGGCAGTATACGGCAGATTGGGTTTCGAAAAGCGCGGGATGGTCGCGGATAAGCGTGCAGGCTATAGGAGCATGCAATTCTTTATGACACATTGAGAAAAGAGAAGAAAGAAACATTGGATTCGGAACCGAATATTTCGGCATAAGACCTTTGGAACTCTTCCAATTTCCTTATTATCTTTCTACTGCTGAGTTTTGTGAATCGTCCTAACCTCTGCCTCCTATAGCTTCACGAATCTAACATATTACCTGTCCGTCCACTTTTTCGCTGTCTTCCGTTCCCTTTCACAGGATTACCCTCGGCATTGTCCATAGTTGACACAAGTTTCATTTGGGTGAAAATAAGTTGGCCGCCGTCCTACTCAAATTGGATGTAACCTCCCTGTCTAAGTCGGCGTTGATGAACTGTTGCTACGATTCGACAATCGTCTATATAAAGCGCGCGCAGCGTCCATGTATACTTGTACCCTGTCAACATGGCTGAAGTAATACTAAGTTATAAATACATTTAGAACGAATTAGGATGCTTTCAGATTTATGTTTTTAGACTTTCAAAGCATGACAATTCATCTACTTTTCAAGTAAATATTATATTTTTAACCATTGTGCCAAACTTTTGCTAAATGCATTTTCTAAGCCCAGTTGATAAATGGGACAGTTATATACAACGTAGTCTTATATATTTACAACTGTGAAGATAGAACTAAACGTTGTTCCTAAATATCAGTGGCCTAGAACATCGTTTATAACAGTAGCGAGTATTCATCACAGCAGAAACAACCGAATAACTGCATCTATGGAGACCTAAACTTCCATTTAAAATTTTCGTATTTTGTGACAGAGTTTCTTTCTTTTTTTTTCGTTCTTCAGAAGCTAGCGACGATGTTGCTGAGCTAACCCGTAACATTCAATAATAATAATAATAATAATAATAATAATAATAATAATAATAATAATAATAATAATAATAATGTGCCATTTCACTGTTACCTAAAGATATGATCGGAACAAAAATGGAGTCTGAACTGTCAAAAACGACGAATATTTAAACGTCAGTCACTACCACAAGTCAAGATGGTAATATTTTCGTCAAGCGCTCGCAAAGAATCGAAACATAGAAGGCAGTGGAAAAATGGAACGAAGTAAGAAGATTGTTACGAGCGATTATTAAGAAAAAAATTGGAAAGAAAACTACATTCATTTAACTTGCGTACAAGACAAGCAACATAGTTGATCGCCAAAGGAAGATATCAGCGTATCAGTATTTCACATTAAAAACAAGAGGAAAGCTTCATTGACGGCTACATTCTACAATATTAGCAAGAAATATTATTTCGCTCCGCGAAATTAAAATACTCCATAATAAATACAGAAGTTGCAACGGTGATACGTCACGGCATTCCTTACACGACGTATTACCCGATACTGTCAATTTGAGACCACAAAAAGATTGGAATTTCGACCAGCATAGGGAACTTTTATCTTTAAATAAGCAAAATAATAGAAATGAAGATTGGGAGAGGTGAGAGTAGAGATGGGCGCTATCTAGGGATGGGTTTAGCAGTTATTTTTGATTGACGGTTACAACTGGAAAGGTTGCGCAAAAATACTCGTTAACGTTAACGATTAAAAACAAATACTTTAATATGGCAATACCGGACAACTTGCTTTTTTCAGCGAGCAAGTCGATAGTGCTGCTACCTACATGGCTTGGTGTAAACACAGTTTACTCATTTTGAGTATAATAATCAATTGCACCTATCTCAATCCGTTAGTTATATCTAACATCAACTCTTCCAAGAAAGACGTTCATTCTACATAAGCAGGCAATAACAGAACATAGCCCTAAGATGACGAAGTTAACTAAAATCACATATTATTCTGTTCCAATTGCTCAAGCTATGCTCAAGATGTTCTAAGAAGACGGAAGGCAAGGCTACCCAGACGAGCGCACCGTAGGATGACGTTGCCAGCCCCAGGATGACCGGAGACCAGATGAGACGTTCCCGAGCATTCCCAAATACCTAGGGAAACGAGAGGAGAGATGTCCGCATGTCCAGTCACCCGGACATGAGTCAACTACAGAGGTTGCTGAATAAAGATAAGTCTGTTTTAAATTCAATGTTCACGTAAGAAAATATCTATTTTTCCTTTTTATTAAAGTGCTAATCTAACTAAGAGGAGTGCGATGATGAAATACGAGCAGTGGATTACAAGTTAGGTTAATGGATGTTAGGTAATCTTCAGACCTGAAACGTCAAATCCATATGCAGGAAACAGTCATTCAGTGATAGAAAGCCTTCGTTCGAAATACTGTCAATATCTAGTGTGAGAGAAGGTTGGTTCTTTTTAATGTATTGGTGAGTTTTATACGACGTCAGAATAGAAGTTAGGCATGTGTGAGAAGTTATATGACTGAAGAATTGTGAGGTAGAGATCGTATATGTGAAGTGCTTGCCATATAAATAAATTTGGTAGAATTATTTTTGGAATTATGAAGGAATCGAAGCTATAACTGAATAAGTAAGTTCACGAACCATGATAAAGGTAAGATATACGTCGAATTAGAATACAACGAGATACATATGGTAATTTGAAGTGTGATATTTATTAAAATGTGAAGTAATGATTATTTAATGAAGGTGATGATGTGAGATTGGTAATTAATGGTGGTAGTAGTTGTTATTCTTCGCGAATGTAATCATGGTCATGTTGTTGTGGACATAATGTTCCAGGATGAGTATTAAGAAGTGACTAGTGAACTTATTCTATTTTCATTTGATTATTTACCCATAAGTAAGCACAGAGTAGGTTAGAATACGATCGAAAGGACATCCGTATGTTGACAATTATGCGTAAAATCACCAAATGATTTCTAATAAGGAGGAAGAATTTGAACTAGCTAACACCCTCATATATATCTTCTAATTATAAGATTCTTCTCATGTGTTAGGTGAACTTTGAAATTATTTCTAAGGCGTTATCTAGTATCACTGATGACTGAATGCAGGTATATGAGTTACTATATTTTGAGGTAGAGTCTTCGTATAAGGTAGACCATGTTAGCAAAGTATATATTTTGATGGAATTATGATAATATAAACTTGGTAACATAGTATAATCGCATGGATACGCACTTGAAGTTATAAGTAAGCTCAAGTTAAAAGAGTAATTTACCTAATATTCTAAATGTGATGTTTTATCATTCTTTTGAGAGCATACATTAATTTAAAAGGGACTTATCGATGTTTATGCAACATAATACGTCAAGAAATATTAACATTACGTGCAATACAACGCCTATCAAATGTTAAATACCCCGAGAATATTTTCCAAGTATTTAGACACAAAGAATTAGAAGGAAAGAAAATTATTTCATTTCTGTACATCAACGTGAACATGATCAGGAAAACAGAACAGTTAATTTCAATGTTATGAGATTTCATGTAGAAAAGTTGTGATTTCAGTTCCGTAAAAGGTTTAATGCCGGATTCAAACCTATGTCCTGTATATTTTAAAACCACCCTCAATCTACGACACTGTATATATTATGTTGTACTGTAAATATTATTTTTCCTCATTAGATGCATCTAATAATCTTTTACTTAATCTAATACCCTACCTAAGCAATATTTTAATCATCGAATGTTTTAATTATCTAGTATTCTACTTAATCCATATTTAAGTCAGCGAATATTTTAATTATCTGATGTTTTACTTGTTCAACATTTTTATCATTTAGTATTTCCAATATCGGACATGTTAACGACTTAATCGCTTAAGATTATCATTACCCAATATTTCTTTGTCCGATACCGACATTTATTTTAATTTTGTTTCTTTTCCAAAGGAGACATTTCAGACATGTTGTTTGTGATTGAGATCTTTAAGATTGTGATTAGGTAATTTTTCAAGCATTTTTAACTGGACACTTTATTTCTTTCGAGAACTTATTTTAATTCTATCAAAAGTGAACCTTTAAATAAGAGTATAGCTCACTAGTCTTTACTATTACTCTCAAAGGTGAAATCGTGATATCCTTTCTATGGAATGAGATGAGTTTGTAATAAAATGTAGTATGTTAAAACATCAACCTTTCTTTTAATGACTTTGTAGAGTAATGACTTAGTCAAAAGCACCTGTATTCATAGCAACCTGGTAAACCGTAGGGAATTCTAGCTAGTAAGCGAGTAGGAGACGTCATTCTACGTGAGTTAGAGATTTCCTCAAGTATAATTCGGTATTCTTTCTTTTCAATCGGAACTCATAGCCCGTAAATGACATATAGCGACAAGTAGTATCATAGTTTAAGCTAGCCTGGATCTTGTGCGTCCTTACCTGGACGCGGGAACGGCGCAATAATAATAATAATAATAATAATAATAATAATAATAATAATAATAATAATATAATTTACAGTACCATGCGAATTGGCCGTGCGGTTAGGGTTATGTAGCTGTAAGCTTGCATTCGGAAGATGGTGGATTCGAATCCCACCGTCAGCAGCCCTGAATGTGTTTTTCCGTGGTTTCTCATTTTCACGCCAGGCAAATGTTGGCGCTGTACCCTAATTAAGGCCACGGCCAATACCTTCCCAGCCCTAGCCCTTTCTCATTCTTTCGTCGCAGGGAACCTTACATGGATTAGTGAGAAGTTAAACCACAAGAAATATATACGTATATACGTATATGTAATGTGCCGTGTGAGTTAGCTGTGCGATTTGTGTCCTCTAGTTGATAACTCGCAGTCGGAATATAGTTGGTTCGAACTCCATTGTCGACAGCCCTTAAGATGACTTTTCCGTGGTTTCCCATTTTCGGACCAGACAAATGATGGGATGTACCTTAATTACGGACACCGTCACTTCCTTCTCAGTCCCATTGCATCGTCGCCATAAGCCTGTCTGTGACAGAGCGACGTAAACTAAACAGTAAAATACAAATTATAATACTGCTAACGGTCCTACCAGCCACTACGGCGTAGGGATTTTGTCCTGTAGGAGATTTATTGACGTACTGGAAGCCAACTACAGGGCATTGCTGCATTTAAACACCTTCAAACGCCACCGACTTCAACTGGGATCAAACCTACAATACTGGAAATGGAAGACAACGATTAAACGATGATGATAATAATAATAATAATAATAATAATAATAATAATAATAATAATAATTTACCAAGCGAGTTGGCTGTGCGATTAGGGTCGTGTAGCTGTAAGCTTGCATTGGGGAGATGGTGGGTTCGAATCCCACCGTCAGCAGCGCTGAAGATGTTTTCTCCGTGGATTCCCATTTTCACGCCAGGCAAACGTTGGCGCTGCACCCTAATTAAAGCCATGGCCAATACCTTCCCAGTCCTAGCCCTTTCTCATTCTTCCGTCGCAGGAAACCTTCGATGGTTAGTGCGAAGTTAAACCACCAGACCGGGCGAGTTGGCCGTGCGCGTAGAGGCGCGCGGCTGTGAGCGTGCATCCGGGAGATCGTGGGTTCGAGCCCCACTGTCGGCAGCCCTGAAGATGGTTTTCCGTGGTTTCCCATTTTCACACCAGGCAAATGCTGGGGCTGTACCTTAATTAAGGCCACGGCCGCTTCCTTCCCACTCCTAGCCCTTCCCTGTCCTATCGTCGCCATAAGACCTATCTGTGTCGGTGCGACGTAAAGCAGCTAGCAAAAAAAAAAAACACTAGAAATATATATGTATACACAACATATGAAGGGAGAGATTAGGGTGGCTAAGAAGTCTTCAGCACCTCTTTTTATGTGTGCAACCTTGGAAGGATGGTCGAACATTATCAAGAGTATAATTGGGTTGAAGCTCTTTGGTGCAGCACGTCTGGCCGAGGACCAATAGCCTCCTCGGAAATCCCGATCCTCAGAATTCAGGGAAAGATGAGAGAGAGAGAGAGAGAGAGAGAGAGAGATAGTATGTGGGGACGTGATTAGCTCAGTGGCTTAGCTCTTAGCTACTGGCTTTCCACCTTGAAGAATAAGGTTCGAATCCTGGTCAATTCTGAGTTAAAATTTTCACCTCTAAAATCACGAGGTGATCACGGCCAGAACCATAAAGAGCCTAGGTAACTCTAACGACTTCAGAAATAACTGGCTTAAGCTGAAGAAAGTTAAAGAACGTTAGAAGGAAAGTATGAATCACTTAGTCCTGCATAAGAAATTAAGGTTGTTTTTGCAACAAAAATTCAGATAAGGACTAGTCATCTAATTATAAAAATGTAGAATCACCCAGACCTTGCCACAGAGGAAATAAACACACCGATTAAAATCGCTGACCCGGCCGGGAATATAACCCTGGACCCTCTGCATCGAAGGCCGTTACGCTGAACATTCAGCCGAAGTTTCACACCTGCTACGTTCCTTTGTGAATCTTTTTATCCTTCCTTGGTGTAAATTTTGGTGAATTAGAGATAGTTCTACCCGAAAAGATTCATTTAATCTCAGCCGTAGACGCCCAAGAGAGATTTGGTTCACTCTGTCATCTAGCAGCCCTAGAGTAAAACGGAACGTCGAAATTGACGAGCAGGAATTTTGATGCCGTCAAATTAAAATGCCTGCACGTGGTAGCCAAGGCCATACAATGACTTTGATTATTATTTCCGAAGGATATCAATACAGTTTTGACAGCTGAGGAAAAAATTACAATTAATTGCATTACGAGGAAGAGAATTAGGAACCGAAGGTGAAATTGGGCGAGTATGCACGTCATGCACTTGAACCTGGTACCTTTTGCGCCAAATTGGTATACGGATGCTTAGACTTCCGGGAACAGGGTGTAAAAAATAATAAGTTCATACTGTATGTGAACTTTTAATTTAATTTTGAATAGTACCGGGCGAGTTGGCCGTGCGCGTAGAGGCGCGCGGCTGTGAGCTTGCATCCGGGAGATAGTAGGTTCGAATCCCACTATCGGCAGCCCTGAAAATGGTTTTCCGTGGTTTCCCATTTTCACACCAGGCAAATGCTGGGGCTGTACCTTAATTAAGGCCACGGCCGCTTCCTTCCAACTCCTAGGCCTTTCCTATCTCATCGTCGCCATAAGACCTATCTGTGTCGGCGCGACGTAAAGCCCTTAGCAAAAAAAAAATTTTGAATAGTGAAACTTTAGTATAGGTTGAACAAGAAGTAGGTACTGGTAACTTCGTATTAATTTGTACCTGGCTTTATTGGCAGAGGAAACACCATTTATATTGCTTCCCTGAACTTTTCTGCCATTCTTACCACCTTCTATTCTACCACACTTATGGAAGACTTCGTACAAAGTCATGGGACCATCTCTGGCGGGTTGGCACGGATGGTGAATGTGTCGTAATCCTTCCCGCTTAACAGTTTCCTCACATTTCGAAGAGATTATAATAGTACGGACTCATGTCGGGAACTAAGGCGGATATTCCTGTAACGTCAGTCGCGCAGGAGATCCTTCACGGAGTACAGAGGAGCAGGAGACAGTGAAACGTGATAAACACTCAAAAATCAAAACTCGGCTATTTCATGTTTCCTGATCGTGCCTGCGTACAAGGAAGAGTGCTCTCCCTGAAACATGCACCGACTTGGCCCCTGGCATGTTCGAATAGAATTGTTACAACGTCAAATCTGGTCTGTTGGTGAGCTCACGCAACGCACTCTGGGCGTATGCTAGTGTGTTCGAGCTTGTATTGTGTAAACGTGAAGGAATTGCGGAACAAAATTAATATGGCTGGTACATCGAAAGGTGAGTAAAAATATATCGCCATAAAAGTTGGGCGTCTACTGCTGAGATTAAATGATTTTTTTCGGGTAAGACTATCTCTAATTCACTAAAATTTACACCAAGGAAGGATAAAAAGATTAACAAAGAAACGTAGCAGGTGTGAATCTTCGGCTGAATGTTCAGCGTGTCAACAATTGACACATTTGCCATAGGTTCATGAAATGATGATTTAGTTTTTGTTGCATTGCATCCAATCTACTTTAAGTATATAATGAGAAACTTTGCCCGTTTTTGCCCCATTTGACAAAAAACAAATTGTTATAATGGCGTACGCTCTTCTGTCTTTTTTCAGAATCTCAGGAAGAGAACTGCGGCAGACGTATTTATCAGAAGAAATAGCATTTGCCACTCGATTTTTTTGCGAGCTATTGGTGGCATGGAGGTCATGTTACCTGGGCAAGCACAATAGAAGAAAATGATACTGTAGAGTTTTCATATTCATCATATTGATAAGAACTGAGTCATACAATCAAATGAAATGGTGTATGGCTTTTAGTGCCGGGAGTGTCCGAGGACAAGTTCGGCTCGCCAGATGCAGGTCTTTTGAGTTGACTCCCATAGGCGACTTGCGCGTCGTGATGAAGATGAAATGATGATGAAGACGACACATACACCCAGCCCCCATGCCAGCGAAATTAACCAATTAAGGTTAAAATTCCTGACTCTACCGGGAATCGAACCCGGGACCCCTGTTGCCAAAGGCCAGTACGATAACCATTTAGTGATGGATACGGACAGTCCTACAAGGACGACAAACGAAACACAGATAAAGAAAGTCATTAAGTTTTACCTTACCTCAGTGACAAAAGTTGTGCGTGAAAATTTTGCAACGATGTTGCTATAACGCATTGTAATTTGAAGATCAAAAAAATATTGTTATATTAGGCGTTATTTGTGTTATCTATTCTCCTTTGTTTTCAACTCAGTCCATTACTGTCCTTCAGTTCCCTTTAACTCTTTCATATCAACTTTGGAGGCCTTCTGCCCCATTGTGCGGCGATATAGCTCATTCCACGTTAAGAAAACAGTATTGCTCATACGGACCTACAAGGAGTGAACACCCCCCCCCCTGACACACCCATAATTCTTCGTGATTAAGGGATATTATACTGTACTTTATAATGTACTCCGAAAGATAGATAAAAAGGATGAGGCATTTTTGTCCGCGAGTTTTTAAAATAACTATATAACATTTTCTTTTTCATAAATACATTTGTAGGAAGGAAGCGCAATGGCGGGAACAGCCATCGCTTCGTTGCCTTCCTTCATTTTCATTTTCTGTGTTGATCTGGTACAAGTCTCGTGTAGTCTCTCACTATGAGAACCGCCGGCAGCTCACTTCCGTAGTGAAGTCATCTACAGTATTTATTTGTTGCGTGTGTGTTTTTAGGCTTTAAATCAGTGCCTAATTGTCTTGTGTTGAGGGAGAGTTAGGCGATAAGCCTACGTGTGTGATTTCTTTCTTTGACATTAATACTGTGACATTTTGTAGAGTCATCTACAGTATTTATTTGTTGCGTCGGTTTTCTAGACTTTATTGTTTGGAGAAATTTATTAAATGCACCCCTTTCCCCTCGTGCCCATAAAAAACATTCTATTTTCTCCTCCAATTTGCCTTACACTTCAATGCTGAAGTTTTTTATGTACCGTAGTTTATCTTTGATTCTGTACCAACAAAAAATTGCATCTGTAATCGCCCCGTCCCCTTTGGTTCATAAAATAATTTGTAGCTTAGTTTCTTCTATTTTTTGTCTTGAACTTATATACTGAATTTCACAAATTTATGTGCCGTCATTTTCCTGTGATGGCGTTGAACAGAGCCGTTCGATATGGCAACGTTGTTGTCATAAGAGCAATACTGTTTTCTTAACATGGAATGAACTATCGTAATGTGTCAGCATGCATTGCCATGAAGGATTATGGCACTCCTCAAGTTCCTTAGCTTTCTCTCGAAAGCGGGTTGAAGGTGATGTGTCCAACATTAACGAAACAACAAACGGACGGGGTGCGTCGGTGGCATAACCACAAGTTTTATCACGTAGATTACGGTTGCTCCTTTCTTAACCGTATCAATTGTCCAATGCCATCGTAAAACAAACCATCATATTCTACAGCTTTTCCTACACCTTTGGGGTCACAGGTGCGAACTGCGTAGAGCATGTTCACTTAGCCATGTTTTTACGGCCGGATGCCCTTCCCGAAGCTACTCAGTGTGGAGGGTTGTAATTGCTGTTGTGTGTTCCTGTGGTAGTTGGTAGTGTGGTGTGTTGCCTGAATATGAACGGGAGAGTGATGGGACCAACACAAACAGCCAGTCCCCGAGTCAAAAGAATTTATCAGATGCTATTAAAATTTGTAGCCCGTCCGGGAATCGAACTCAGGACCCTCTGAACCCAAGGCCTCAACGCTGACCATTCAGTCTAGGAATCGGACCCATAGTAAGACAAATCTTCTTTTCTTCTTTTCCTGCCGCTTTTCCCACACCTGTGGGGTCGCGGGTGCGAACTGCGTCGCACATGTGGATTTGGCCCTGTTTTTACGGCCGGATGCCCTTCCTGACGCCAACCCTCTATGGAGGGATGTAAGCACTATTGCGTGTTTCTGTGGTGGTTGGTAGTGTAGTATGTTGTGTGAATATGATGAGGAGAGTGTTGGGACGGACATATACACCCAGTCCCCGAGCCAGAAGAATTAATCAGAAGCGAATAAAATCCCCGACCCGGTCGGGAATCGAACCCGGGACCCTCTGAACCGAAGGCCAGTACGCTGACCATTCAGCCAACGAGTCGGACACCCATAGTAAGACAAATAACTTTCAAAAATAAATCTATTCCGTGATTCTATGGCGGTTAGTAGCGTTATGTGTTGTGTGTGTATGAAAGGAGGTGGGTTAGGATAAACATAAACATCCAGCTCTCGAGCTAGAGTAATTAACCGAAGGCGCACAAATTCTCGAACTGCCCGGGAATCGAACCTGGGACTCTCTAAATGAAGATCTCTACGCTGACCATTTAGTTTAGGAGCCGGATTTCCATTAAGCATATATGATAGATATTTAATGTCTGTATTATACATCACGATGAAGAGAACTGAATAATTATGGCATATATCATGTTATTGCCTATACGTCGAGGGCATTTTCTATAAACCAGTCTTTGACAGAATTAACTAATGGAATTCGAGTATTAAAGGCGCGCGCTCGGTTGCTAGGCATGCTGAGATTGCTAGGAATCATAACAACAAAATAGGGATTGTAATAAACTCCTCTATTGCACGTACACAAGTTTGATTTCGACGACACTAGGGTAGCTAAGGACAAGGAATGAGAAGGTAACGGCTGTGGTCTTAATTAAGATACAGCCGCAGTCACAGCATTTTTATCATGTGAAATAATGGGGATCCATGCATACAATTTACGGCGCTGCTGATGGTCGAGTTCGAATAAATCATTTTTTGAATGCAAGCTTACTGCTACACGACCTGTACCGCGCACAGAACTCACTCGGTGAAGAAAAGCTAGCTTGTAAATCTACGTTACTCTTTATATCTTGATCATAGTAACGGGACCTCCAACTTTACGCGGAATACGAACGTTAGGAACGTAACATTTCAAAAGTCCGACCTCCATTGGCAGCAATTACAACCATAGCCAAACTTGTTACACCCTGTTCTTGACAAGTGTTGTCTTGTTGCTCGTTTGTTCTCCTTTGGTTCACAACGGCTTGGTGAGAAGCCAGCGACTGTAAAACTCGGCTATCGTGACATGCCTGCTCAATGAAGAAAGGTAGAAAATGTAATAATAATAATAATAATAATAATAATACGTTGCGAGTTGGCCACGCGGTTAGGGTCGCATAGCTGTGAGCTTGCAATGGGAGTGGTGGATTCGAATCCCACCGTCGGCAGCCCTGAAAATGGTTTTCCGTAGTTTTCAATTTTTACGCCAGGCAAATGCTGGGGCTGTACCTTAATTAAAGCCACAGCCGTTACCTCCACAATCCTAGCCCTATCTTATCCATCCGTCACCTAAGATCTTTGATGTTATTGTGTCGACCTCTATCATTATTATTATTATTATTATTATTATTATTGAATACCCATCTCCTTGGCTTATGGTCAGCTTAGTGGCCTTCAGTTCAAAGGGCCCCGGGTTCGATTCCAGCCATTTCTAGAATTTTTAACCAACCTCTGATTAATTCCTCCAGTTCGGCAAGAGGGTGTTTTTGTGTCTTAATACACATCCTCACTCAGTTTTTTGCATGTCTCACTACAAATCACTAAAGAAACACGTAGTAAATACATCCTTCCAGATAGCGATAAGAGCTGGGAAAAGAAAAAGAAGAGAAAGGTAAGATATATGTTACAGAGTTGCAGACTTGAAGTGGTACCCATATATGCAGCCTGTCTACAAACTTCAACATTTCGACTATGTTGTTTTCTAGCAACAAAAGCGAGATTCTTGTGGGCGGATAGAATACGCTGAGTTAATTTAATTTTACCGGTTTCCACTGAGTGCACAAATGATTTTTGACAAGCCAACAACATTGATACGGAGTGTCAAGATTTTTGACCACCCTTCAAATATCGGCTATCCCGAGTGGGATCGAACCCACGAAATTGGGACCATAAGTAAGAGACTTTACCCTAACCTACCAAGGAAGCTACGTACATATCTGGTAGACAAAAATAACATCTTTCACGATTTAGTTCCATTTTGTTTACTTGGCAAAAATAATACATTTCAAGAGATTACGCCCCAGCAAAGACGATTTATAATCATGTGTTCCGTTGTTTCAGTTAAACTTGTTCGTTCTTCTCCCGTTCAAATATCACTAACTATTTATAAAAGAGCAAAAGGCAAGCTGCTAGTTCACGATACGTTTCTTAGGAAAATAAATGTTTAAGCTGTGGTTTAAATTTTAGGAACAAAATAAAATTAATGAACTCGGGACGTAACATTTCTCTATGTAATACGCGTATCAACAGAAACAAAACGTAGATATTAATACCATCATCGACCTAACTTGAAATGGTTTTCAATTTCAAATCCAGGAATTTGTTTATGAAACTGGAAATATATGTGGAAAAAAAATAAATTATCTTGTTGTGAAGTAGCTCGCTGACACAATAGTCCAGAGATCGAATAAGGCTGAGGTTTTAATTTAGGTATTGTTTTCACCGGTTGGCCTATTGATTTTTCTAATTAAGGCATTTATCTTCACTGCTTGGTCTACTAACCTGCAAACTATTTTGCTAATTAGGTTGGTCTACTGAACTACAAGCCTATTTTTGTAATTTAGGTATTATGTCTTTACTACTTAGTCTTCTGAACTACAGGCTGATTTTCCAAGTTTAGATATTACGTATTCACTACTTGCTCTGCTAAACTACAGACTGATTTTTCCACTTCAGGTCGTATGTCCTCACAGCTAAGTCTACCAATTGTAGGTTGATTTGTTTAGTTAAAGTATTTGTATTTTCAGTGCTTTATCTAATAAGCTACATATTTATTTTTCGAAGTTCGAACTAAAGACAGATATTTTCCAGTTTAGGCATTTTGTCTTCAATTGTTTGGCCTACTAACTGTACGCTTTTTCTAAAAGATATTTTGTCTTCGCTGCTTGATCCACTGAACTTGTGATAGTACGTATATCACACCCTTGCACTATATTCAGAAATAAGAGACATTATTATTGTCATTATTATTATTATTTCCTTTCTATATTTATTCTTGATATTTTAAGCTGCAAGGTCTTCATATGTTATATCAGTAATTTGTTTTTTACTAGCGGATGGGAAAACAGTGCTATTTACAACTCGGAAAGTTTCCGTAAGTCATGCGAATAGCCCAGAGTCCCGATGAAGTGGCCTTGTTGTTATTGTATTGGGACCCGGAAGTGGTTCAGGGCGTGTTCTTGAGACGGAGGCCAGGATCAATCTACACGTATCATGTGAGAGTAAAGGGAATCTGAGGACTATATAGGCATGTGAGAAATCAGCGGAGGGAGGACTGAAAATGTTGGTAGTAAGATGAGAGGTAACTTTTGAAAAATGTACTTGACTTCCAAATTTGGTGGAGAGACCTGACTGAAAACTTTGGTAGTTAGAGGAGATGTAACTTTTGTGAAACGTGGTCTTATGTTTGTGGAACGTGGTTGACCTACAAACTGTGGTGTGCTTGGGCACTTGACATTGTATCACTTGTGGCGGCTTGGTATCTTATATGTTGGTGAGAACTATGGGGTGCTGTATTTCAGACTTTCCGTATTTTATATTCTGTAACAACAAGTGTGTGTTGCTCGAGCGAATGTATCCTTAAACCAAGTGTTAGAGCCAGTGAACACAGTATTATAAAGGTACAGCACCTGTGTGATATAACAAGAGTCAATTATGAGAATATCCAAGTTGTGTTAATACACAGAGACAGTGAAGGGTATTCATCCACATATATGTGCTTTGTAATGAACTTACATCAGCTGACTGGAAATGGTAGCTTGGTCCTCGCTTTTGGTTTCCTGTTGTTGTTGTTGTTGTTGTTGTTGTTGTTGTTGTTGTTGTTGTTGTTGTTGTTGTTGTTGTTGTTGTTGTTGTTGTTGTTGTTGTTGTTGTTGTTGTTGTTGTTGTTGTTGTTGTTGTTGTTGTTGTTGTTGTTGTTGTTGTTGTTGTTGTTGTTGTTGTTGTTGTTGTTGTTGTTGTTGTTGTTGTTGTTGTTGTTGTTGTTGTTGTTGTTGTTGTTGTTGTTGTTGTTGTTGTTGTTGTTGTTGTTGTTGTTGTTGTTGTTGTTGTTGTTGTTGTTGTTGTTGTTGTTGTTGTTGTTGTTGTTGTTGTTGTTGTTGTTGTTGTTGTTGTTGTTGTTGTTGTTGTTGTTGTTGTTGTTGTTGTTGTTGTTGTTGTTGTTGTTGTTGTTGTTGTTGTTGTTGTTGTTGTTGTTGTTGTTGTTGTTGTTGTTGTTGTTGTTGTTAATATGGAGTCTTCCATTAGTATTTTGTGAGTGTGTTTTATGTATATGTTGGTGGTTTGATGAGGTGCTCATGCACGAATATTATTCAGAATATAGTTAGTTATTTTAGAATCAGTGGAGTTATTGATGACCCTAGGTGCAGTTCCTACCTATTTAGTCGTTTTCAGATGGTTAGGTAAGGCTTGAAGGAGATGTACCAGTACGCAGCTTTATTTACATGCCCTGGGAGAGAAAATTATCATGCTTTATCAAAATTCGAGTGATCCTTTCTGGTAAACTCTAGCGTTCATACTACGGACCTTTCGATTAATTCTTTTATTTATTTATGTATAATACGCCCAAGCGTGAGGCGATTAATTATTTTAGTTTATTCGTATTTGATTATTTAAACCATATTGCAATGATTATTAATTGCTACTATAATGACTGTTATTTAGACAGATTTCAATTTTATTTGTATAATTTATAAGATTTCAAACTACAGGCTGTTTTTTCCAGATTAAGCATTTTATCTTCACTGGTTGATCTACTGAACTAAAAGATGATCCCTCCAGTATAGGAAAGTGGATCGAATTAATAGGTTATGCCACGTGCTCTGTAACGTAAGTTCAGTGAACACTGTAAACCTTCACTGAAGACTTTGACACGTATGTTAACTTTCGAGGTGGAACGGTCGTACTTAAGTACTAAGCCTCTAGCAAGAACGTTGTACGCTGATTTCGTGACTGAATCGGTTAAGGGCTGTAGCAGATGTATGAGTATCGGCAATGTAGTAGTTCGAATCCAGCATAAGGCAATTTTTTTGAACGGCAGAGGTGCTCCATTTTAGCTGGGATACAATAATAATCAATATTATTTTGCTGTTTGTTTTAAGGAGTGACCGCCTCTGTGGTGTAGTGATTAGTGTGATTAGCTGCCACCTGTGGAGGCCCGGGTTCGATTCCCGGCTCTGCCACGAAATTTGCAAAGTGGTACGAGGCCTGGAACGGGGTTTACTCAGCCTCGGGGCTTCAACTGAGTAGAGATGGGTTCGATTCCCACTTCAGCCATCCTAGAAGTAGTTTTCTGTGGTTTCCCACTTCTCCTCCAGGCAAATGCCAAGATGGCACCTAATGGCCACGGCTTATTCCTTATCTATCCCTTCCAATCTTCCCATCCCCATACAAATCCCCTGTTCAACATAGCAGGTGAGGCAGCCTGGGTGCGGCACTGGTCCTCCTCCCCAGTTGTATCCCCGACCCAGAGTCTGAAGCTTCAGGATATCGCCGTTGAGGTTGTAGAGGTGTGATTCCTCGCTGTATCCGAGAGAAAACCCGACCGTGGAGGGTAAACAGATTAAGAAAGAAAGAAATAAAGAAAAGTTTTATGGAGTGCGCTCTGATTTGGCGTCTTTACCCTAAGGATGGGTGGGGGAAGGATTGGGAAGGAATTCGGCCTTGGTGGTGAAAATGGGAGACGAGGAACGCCATTTACAAGACGTCCAGCATGGGATTGAAATCTACAACCTACCGAATCCAACGCACACAAATAATAATCCACACCTACGAGGTCACATCACAGCGGTTATTCATTTCCTCACAATGTATTCCTACGAAGAGTACATTGAATTATTGCTAATTTAAGGAGAAAATACGGTCGAATTAATATGTATGCCACGTGCTCCGTAATGGTAAAATGTTAAATGAATACTGGAAAGATGTCAACATTTCGAACACTTGTTACTCTGAATATGCAGGTTACCATACTTCCTAGGGGCTGCCTGGCCGAGGCAGTAAAGGCGTACTCGGTTCGCCCAGAAGGACGTGGGTTTCGAATCCCCGTCAGGAAGTCGTAAAATTTAAGAAATTAGATTTCCACTCGCGGAGGTGCATATGGCCCTGAGATTCACTCAGCCTACACCAAAACTGAGTACCAGGTTCATTTCTGGGGGCAAAGGCAGCCGGGCGTAGAGCTAACCACTCTCCCCACCAATAGTGGAAGCCTTTACCTTCCACCACTCCCAGGGCCTTCATGGCCTGTACGGAGATGACTTTGTTGCTTTGCTTTGCTTTACCATACTTCCTACCTACAGACCATTACGTCGCAGTGCAACCTGGTTACGTAACATCGGGTAAAAACTTTCAGTACCAAATAAAAATTCACTCTTCGGAACAGGATGATATGCAGGCGTATTACAGTCAATGTAAACAGCGTTAATCAAAAAAAAAAAGTGTACCAACCCGTGATTCGAAACTACTACTACACAGCTTAGCTAATTCAACTAGTCATGCGTGGTTTAGCCACCTTAGCTACTGCGAGCCGTGTTGTATAAATAGCGCGTTGTAATCCTTACACACACTTCCTGTCCAAACGTAAGATGGTGTTGCTCGCAGCTGTGATCGTAGCTTAAGTAATAGAAATAACACTGCCGTTAATTATTTATACCGTATTCGCGGGCATTATATAAACGGTATGGTTGTACGAAGGCCATAGAGAAGCAGGTACTAGTGTTTTTTGGATAACTATGATATACGCGTTACTTGGGTTAGCTAGCTCCGAAAAAAGTAAGGGGTTGGTAAACCACCCGGTATTTTAATTTATAGGCCATATTCCCGATACACGAAATCTATACTTATTAGTATCTAAAATAATCAGTAAATAATAACCCAAATTGAAATCAAATGTCAAATTCCGCAAGAATTACACCTTAGACCATGCGCTAGGAAGATTACATGATGTTAGCATTATGGAGGTCGTCATAATAGAAAATAACATAGGGCATCTTCCTAATTGTTAATAAATAATAACAATTAAAACCAGAATTAAAGACAATAGGAAAAATATAGGGCATCTTACTAACTTTTAATAATAACAGCAATTAAAATCAAAATCAAAGTAAAATATTTAGTTGGAAAAATTAATGGAACAGTTGCTATACACGTGCTTTTCGTAATTTTTCTCTGAAACTATTATTATTTCCTTCTTATAAGGGATGCAATATGTGGTATAATAAAAGGAAAATCCTCAAGTTCATAGTCAAAGGGCTAATAGAGAGGTCAAGGTACATGCAGGCTCTAGGTGCAAGCATCTGAGCAGAGTTAGCGATTTTTCTCATTGCTTGGTCTACTGAACGGCACACTGGTCACAAGCTTTGTCAGTCGGCACTTAAATCCTGCAAGAGGACAACGTTAGTTTTCCTGTTGTTAATAGCGTCCATCTTCTGTTAATAATATTGTGTATAAATCTTATGTTCACTATTACTACGTTAATTTTATTTTTAAATCCTCTGATTGTTTTATTAGATGTAAAGTGTGTTAGTTAATTCTCCATTAGTTCAAGTTACACCAATTCTACGGAATAAAATCTATGGTTTTGTTATTCAGTTGTTAGTTTGAAATTTCTTTACATTTATTGCTGGATCTACATGACATAAGGATTAGTTAAATTAAGTAGCAGAGTGATACCGTTTGCTACTTATCAATTTCATTAGGTTAATTGAGTTGCTTGAGACTATGACTGTTAGTAAACTCTTCATTATTTCACATTACTTCTTCACAGAAGGGTATGATCCATGTTCTTGTTAGACATCTCGCTCTTTTTTTTTTCCTTACTACGTATCTTATCTCTATTGCTCGTTCTACAAGACGTCAGACTTAGGCTCTTGATTAATTCACTGTTATTCTATTAGTTAAATTAAATAGCAGGTCGCTTCTTTTTGCCACTTATCTATTAATTAGGCTTGGACTGTTAGTAAACTCCATGTTAGTTTGTGTTTGAAGATCTTATCTTCGGTCTTGTTATTTGGTGTATTTACCTCCACTGCTTGGTCTACTAGAGGACAAGCTGATCCTCAAGCTATCATGCAGCTCACTTAGAGACTTCTCTAGCCTGATCTGACGATCCAAGCTTGGCTGCTTCTTCCTGTCTCGTCTTCTTACAACTACAGGTGATGGTGGAACGCTCACTCGAGACAGTAACACTGGTGTACTTTTGCTATAACTCACTGGATCATTTGACAAGATGGATTCTAGAGTCAAAAGGAGAGAAATGATCAAAATAAAGAACAAAATATAATATACTTAAAATAAGGCATAGAAAGCTACGTGCAGGAAATTAATTTTACAAGTAGTGATACGATAAAATATCAAGAGCATTCAGGCATACATGAGGCATTATTTGGTGGATATGCTAAAAAGCATTATAGTACACTAGAAAGTCTCATAAAAATCAAAAGTTTAATTAAACAATGATGCACGTCGTACATGAAACTTAAATATAAAGAGACTAAGAATAAAATAAAATATGACAACGACGTGATTAATACAATTCAAGGGAATGCAAATGTATAACTACAATTAAAGTCTAACAAGGAACTGTTTCAAAGTTATTTTAGTGTAACATTAATATTAAATGGTTTTTGGAACTGTAAGATGTCAGAACTGTAGTCCTGATAAGCGACAGTTAGTATAGTCCACTGTTAATAGGTATTTAATGATTCTGTAAGACTAGGTCTGCATCGAACAAGACACTTAAAGTTTCGAGTCTGGCACTTTATAAACTAAGGCATTTTATTTTTTGTTTTATATTAATATCTTACATGGAAATTCGATTCAGAATAGGGCATTCAAATTAAAGAAGCTAGTACTTGTTATTAAATAACGTACACGAAAGATTTGTTCGATATAAAGGAATTTATAATAACTTATTATAAACTACATTTTACAGACAGAATTTTGAAGCTGTAACAGTCGACTAGTTTTCTGAAAAATAATCGTAGAGATCCATCAACAGAGTTGCAGAACTTATGATGTGGTGCCATCTAGGCAGCTTGCCTACTAATTTCAACATTCCGTTTGTGCTTCTGTCTAGCAACAAAAGTGAAATTATACTGGACGATTCTTATAGCTGAGTTATTTTAATTTTGTCAGATTATAGCTAGGAGTATCACAAGACAAATTTAACATGCCAATACTTTTTATCAGCCTTCAAAAATCGTCTTCTCAAGCAGGATCAAGCGAGTCTAAGACTCTCACATCCTTACTGTACAGGAAACTCGCATTAACAATCTACCGTCAGAAAATAAATTCCAAGTACAGTCCTTCGTACATTTGTTGAAATTCTTTGTCATAGCATAATTAGTAGCATAGAATATTCCTTTCAGTGAGGCAGCCGGGCTGAGTGGCTCAGACGGTTGAGGCGCTGGCCTTCTGACCACAACGTGCCAGGTTCGATCCTGGCTCAGCCCGGTGGTAGTTGAAGGTGCTCAAATACGTTAGCCTCGTGTCGGTAGATTTACTGGCACGTAAAAGAACTCCCGCGGGACTAAATTCCGGCACCTCGGCGTCTCCGAAAACCGAAAAAGTAGTTAGTGGGACGTAAAGCAAGTAACATTATTATTATTATTATTATTATTATTATTATTATTATTATTATTATTATTATTATTATTATTATTATTATTATTATTATTATATCAATGAAGCAGGTAATACTCTCCTTGAACATTTGTAACTATAAATTTAAAAATATTGTGGAAAAGTTTTACTTGTTGGTATACCCTAGTAAGAATTAACATTACATTTTATTCTAGGGTATTTGCTCTTCATTTCCCAGAAGATCAAATTGTTCAGGCCATTGTGGAAGGAATTTCACCATCCTACAGGTCATATTTGTGTTTCGCGTCGCGTCCGCAAACTTTTGCAGAGTTAGAGGCTATGGCTGTCTCAGCCGAAGGAGTTAGATGTACCGACACCTTACGCGTTGCGAAGGAGCCCCCTCCGTCGTCAAGTAATTTTCGGCCTCCACCTCGCCGAACCTTCACACCCCGCAAATGTTATGCTTGTGGGTCGCCTGACCATCTCCGGAGCAAGTGTCCTTTGATTAAATCGAACGGGACAAAGAATGGAGCAGGGTCATCACAAGGATGTTTTAAGTGCGGCTCATTTAGTCACATTGCCAAGAATTGCCCCAATACTAATAGCACCCGCTCCTGCTCAACTTCTGGTGCAACTTCCACCAATGCAAATAATCAAAAGTGACTAGTGCCTTCGGCTGAGTCGGCAAATCCATCTTTTCAAGGCTCAGCCCCAAGTAAACCATCCGAAATCTCAGGCTCGGAACATGGTAGGAAGTCTTCCAACCCCACATGTGAATGCCCTAAAGAATGTCTTAAGATTGTGGCGGAGTCCCCCGCTCCGGAACCCTTCCTGAAAATTGAGCTGAATAATGAACTGATTACTGCTCTATTAGACTCTGGGAGTGTGTGTTCCATTATTTCGGCCGAATGGTAGGCCTATTCCAAATTAAAGTCTGTCTGTAAATTTTCTGATTATTGTTCGTCTTCGGTTCAACCTTTCTCCATTAGAAATTTTAGGTTTCCTATATGCCAAAATTCGCATTTCGAAATTCACTTGGAAAGTAAAACTGTTTGTGGCTAAGCACTTGTCTTGCCCCATTATATTAGGAGCGGATTTCATGTCTCACACCGGTCTTGTGCTCGAAATTCAGAGCAAGTCGTGCACTTTCAAATTTGCTAGTAATTTCAGTATCCCCTTACTAAAATGTAATTCTGTGTCATGGTCATCTGTTTCGCCTACCCATTATGAGATGTTGTTAGACCTTAGACATCTACCTGAGGAGCAGGCTGAGAGTATTCGTAAGCTGTGTCAGTCGTTTCCAGATGTTTTCTCCGATACTCTTGGTGTTACTGACCTTATCGAATACAAGATTGAAGTTACGGATTCGATTCCAGTTCGATTTCCACCTTAATAAATAACTAAGCGCAGAAGAATTTCTTTTCGCTATTTCTGGGACCTAAAATAAAAGGTAACCTGTAATATTGAAAGAAATCAACATAAGTTACACCACCTAATATTAATTATAATTAAATTCTCATATCAAGGTAAATATTATAATCAAGTATTAGGTACACTTCCAGATTTCTATTAACTATCATATAATGAACATACAAAAAACTGCATCTGTATCTCATTAAACCAAGAAATACCTCTAGTTCGAAACTACGATGACATTATGTCAAAATGTTGTATAAAATGATATTTTCCTCCATTCATGTTAAAACGTTCACTGCCCTGTGCTGTGGTGAAATGTACCTGTTATTTCCAAACAATACATGTATTTATAATATTCTTAAAAGCATACAAAAGATGAGAACAAGCAACAAAGTCATGCAATTCCACATACTGTGAACAGAAAGTAGTAGTAGTAGTAGTAGTAGTAGTAGTAGTAATAGTAGGAGTAGTCTTCAATTTTTTATCATACCATAATTAGTAACACAGAATATGCCTTGCAATGTGGCAGGTAATATTATCCTTGAACATTTATAATTAGGTACATAAAATTAATAACATTAAACGGAACGACCGAAGAATACAACTACAATATTTCTTCAGTTAAAGAAAGCAATGTGCATCATAATTTGATTGCAGACAACATATATTACATCGCACACGGCAGTGTAACATGAACATTATTTTGGAAATAAAACTTACCATACTGCATTTACCCTCCATTCCAAAAATAAATATAAAATTTACTTTACTTAATCGAAATAAAATATAAATAACGTGTTTTGTTTATCGCCGAACCACGGCTAGCCCCCTTATGGAGGTTCTCATATAAGGAAACTCTAGGCTTACCTGGTAATAGTAGAGTCTCCTTGCACGGAAAGTAATGAGCAACAAAGAAAATGATATTCGTATTTGAAGTTCAGTGTAGTGACAGAATGGAGTGAATTTCAAATATATTCCCACGAAGAACTGCTGAAGCCGCACAGGCTCACTTGTTGTCTTGTTTCTTGAAGATAGTTTCTCAGAGGATATTAATGTTCAAAGCGCTGATTGTTGTTGAATTGGAGGGGGCAGAGCAGAAGCAGGGGAGATACGAACAATAAGTACAGGAACGCGGGAACGGCGGCCGGAGAGTGGATTTTTACCCGGCCCTTACACCGGGTTCGGAGATAAACAAAACACTGAATAATTTCTTTTGGATTTGGAGTAAAATTTAGTTTTGTACTAATGTTATGAGGATGTCAGAAACATGGCTTTAACTGACTCTGTTTTAGGTTAAAATTTGTAGCAGCACTCTTCGGCCGCACAGCTGAGAGTATGGGAGCACTTACCTAGGTTTTCCATGCTTTGAGTGAGCAGCGCTTCGAAAGTGTGCAGGCTGTAGCTCTCGGCATCCATCCCCTTGGCCAGAGTGTTCCGCAAGTGCATCTCATACTCCAGAAGCAGTCTACTGGTAGGGGAGCCAGGTGTGGGAGTGGCAGTACCATGGTACTGTGACGGCTGGTCCAGGTCCGAATTGCCATTGCTGGAGCTGGGCGTGGTGGCATAACACTGGTTGTCGAACAACACGTTGTCGGACGGAGGCGACAGGTCTCCCCCATTGCCTCCGCCGCCATTCCGCTCCAGCTCCAGGTATAAGCCGTGCCCTGGATAGCCACCGCGCCCGATCTCGTGCGACGACCGTGATCCCGAAAACCGGCCGCCACCGCCACTCTTGTGGTGGTTCGACTCGGGCTCTGACAGCACGTGTCGCCCATTGTTGTTGCCGTGGTGGTGGTGATGGTGATGGTGGTTGTTATAGTAGTTGTACCTTCTCCTCGTCATCTCTGGCGAGGTGACAGGACTCTCTGCTGAAGGCATGGGCTTCAACATTCTTTTGAGCGTGTTCGAGTCTAGACTCATTCCTCCTTCCCCACGACCTCCAACACTCATATCATCCGTGCTCTTGCTTTTCGATCTGCGATTGTTGTTATTGTTATTATTGTTATTGTTAATATTATTATTGTTGTTATTGTTGATGTTGTGATGATGGGCTGCTCGCAACTCCGCTTCGCGCACCATATCCATGTCGGGATAGTCCACTGACTTTGTGGAAGTTAGTATGTGGTGGTGATCTTTTCTCGAGGCCGAGGTAGACTTCATGTTCTGCAATGTTCCACCTGCTTGTGTACCTTCACTCTTGGATGCTTCTTGGGTTTGCTGAGGATGATCTTGGGTCGATGTTTGACCGACTTGCGACCCCACATGATTCTGCGTGCCTACAGATGTCGATGTTGTCTTTCCAGCAGTAGTTCCTGATGGAGTTGTCGCCGTACCTGTTTCCTGGCTCTGCTGCTGTTGTGTGCCGCGGTCTCGGGTTTGACGTCCACTGCCACTGGTTTGCAGCGTGTCTGAACCCCTGGTTGGAGTCTTCCCGCTGCCTGTGCCGGTTCCAGATCCACCGCCACCTCCACCTCCTCCGCTGCCTACGTTGTCGTACAGTGAAGTGCTGGAAGTGGCAGCCGTGACTTTCTCCCCACGTCCGGCTGGATCCGTGTCTGTTCCTCTGGTCTGAGCACGTGGCAACGTAGCAGAGCCTGCAAAGTTCAAAGTGTGAGTCAGTACCTTCCAGAACAAAGCACAACACAGTAATATAAAAGAAAGATGTAGGTTAATGATTTTATTTTGTACATGTTTAAGTGTCTTTACTTGCATATTACTTATTACATCAAACTGAAGGAATTTACCAGTGTCACGAAAAAAACCTTTGAATCACTAGTAGACATATTCTCGTATCCCTAATCCCATCAATGAGCAACAGCAAGCAAATATTGATTGTTATACACTTGAATCTTGCCTACATACCCATCAGAACTACTCAACTTACGTAACTTGGTAAAAATCATGGAATTACTTCAATAAATAATATTCAGTCCTAGGCGTAGAGTTCATTTGTTGAAAAAGATTGTTCAATCAGGAATTTTGGTGATAAGAATTGGTAGCATCAATAACATTACTTTTATTATTACGATTATCAATAATTAATTATTGTTCCTGTGGTTTGGTGGTTAATCAATTCATTATAGGTTACAAAACAATGCATGAATATAACATTATATGTGATAATACCTAGAGAAATTAAGAATGCCTGAAGACGCCCATGTAAAATTAAAAATGGAGATAATGCAGTCCTCAGTGTCGTCGTGATCGGGTACCAATGGCAATACTTGCAGAGGTTGATCGTCAACTTTGAGAAATGGCAGAACGTGCAATGTTTGAACAAAGCTTACTGACTGAACTGAGGAAATTCTGACAATGTAACTTAAGTGTTTTTATAGTATCTAATACAAAAGGTAACATAATTACCTGGGAGAAGGAATTATAAATACTGTAAAAAATATCATAGAAAGTTATTGAAGATCTCAGATTCACGTTTATCTACAGTAGAACGGAAAATATCAATCTCAGCTGAATATGCTGCAAACCCTTCAATAAATAATACGGGAATGTCTTATTTCTTAAACTACAGTTCGCACTAGCACCAAATTTTCTTTGTGTTCGTTTGCATAAACTAAGCATGCCATACCCTACATTAAGTTTTATTGTGCAAACTCTGATTTTGAATGAATGTATTTTATAACTAATATCTAAATACGCATAGTAATGCTAGTCTTTAATTTCGTGTGGCTATTTCTAGCCGAGTGCAGCCCTTGTAAGGCAAACCATCCGATGAGGGTGGGCGGCATCTGCCATGTGTAGGTAACTGTGTGTTATTGTGGTGGAGGATAGTGTTATGAGTTGTGTGTGAATTGCAGGAACGTTGGGCCACTGGAATTAACCAATGAAGGTTAAAATCCCCGACCCGGTCGGGAATCGAACCCGGGACCCTCTGAACCGAAGGCCAGTACGCTGACCATTCAGCCAACGAGTCGGAAATAGTAATGCTAGTAGGCGATGTTAATAATATCAGAAAGTATATAATCATCTTCACAAATTTGATTAAATTCTAGGCAGAAGTTACACAGAAAGTGCGCCGTTACCTTTTCTCTTATATAAAAAGTCAAGATATTTTCACTCAATTTTAATTTATTATTTCCGTTCCTACTTCTTCAAGGATGTAAATTTCCGTTTTCTGAAACTGTTACGACTGCAGAACACACGGATCAAGGGGCACTGTTTCCTCTATACCAATAAACATCACTTTCGGAATATTATATCTTACTGTCCGCAAAACCCATGACGGCTGCTTCCTTCCGACTTCTTGGTCTTTCCTGTCCTATCGTCGCCATTAAGACCTATCTGTGCCGGTGCGACTTAAAGCAACTTGTAGAAAAAAAGATTGGTTTTATGTTGAGATATTCTTGGGCACTACTAATGCGAGATAGATCAATAAATAAGACAAGAAGAGCAACATATGACATGGGGGAAGTTGGCAGAATAGTTAGGGAAGCAAGATTGAGGTGATTCACCCCTTTTAAGAGGAGGACGGAAAATTATGTTGGAAGAAGGACATTGTAGATGGTTGTGCTGGTGAGAGGAGAAAGGGACGACCGAAAAGGAAAGGGTTTAACAGGATAATGGGAGGAGACAACGGAGCTGAACGTAGAGAAAATTCTAGTAGCAGAGGGGAACAACTGGAGGAAGTTAATCCACACCAGCGATCCCAGTTTGAGTGGGAATAGCCTGTGGCCTGGAGAGATCTGGCGCGGGTCTTTCGAGTTGACAACTTGGGCATCTAAGTCTGGGAATAATAAAACTGAAAGTATATAACAGATCCGTTTAAAATAAAATGTATAAAACCAGTACCGAGAAGGTTTTAAAGATTTTGAGAGGATTACTTACTGTATAACTAAACAGAATAATAATGTTATTTTTGCCGGGCTGAGTGGCTCAGACGATTGAGGCGCTGGCCTTCTGACCCCAACTTGGCATGTTTGATCGTGGCCCAGTCCGGTGGTATTTGAAGGTGCTCAAATACGTCAGCCTCGTGTCGGTAGATTTACTGGCATATAAAGGAACTCATGCGGGATAAATTCTGGCACCTCGGCGTCTGCGAAAACCGTAAAACCAATATTATTATTAATGTTAATTATTTACGTCCCCAACTACCGTTTCGTTTTTCAGAGACGCCGAGGTGCCGTAATTTAGTCCCACAGGGGTTCTTTAACGTGATAATAAATCTACCGATACGAGGCTGACGTATTTGGGCACCTTCAAATACCATCGGACTGAGCCAGGATCGAACCTGTCAAGTTGGAGTCAGAAGGCCAGCACTTCAGCCATCTGAGCCACTCAGCCCGGCTCATCAAACAGTTTGACAGAGATTCTCACTATGACCCCACCCACAGAGTTCTCGAGAAAATGTAAAACAGTTTCCAATATCTATTTAATTTTCTACTTGCTTCTTCATCCCTTCTACATCTGTCTCGTGACAGGAAATACACTCGTAACGTTCGAATGAATTTCAGAATGTTTAAAAAAAAAAAATTGACTTTGTTTAGCCGAGTACAGCCCTTGTAAGGCAGAACCTGCGATGAGGGTGGGCGGCATCTGCCATGTGTAGGTAACTGCGTGTTATTGTGGTGGAGGATAATGTTATGAGTGGTGTGTGATTGCAGGGATGTTGGAACACCCAGCACATTGGAATTAACCAATGAAAGTTAAAATTCCCGACCCTGCCGGGAATCAAACCCGGGACCCTCTGAACCGAAGGCCAGTACGCTGACCATTCAGCCAATGAGTCGGACAATTTCAGATTATAATTCAGGGAATAATGTTTCTTCAAACTGGCTGAATGGAGATCTTCCTTGCCATCACAGGCTACGCAGCTTATGGAGCTGGTAGTTCAAACAGTAGTCAACAGATGGTGCGCCAGGTACTTTTTCGATTGAGAGAAGAAATGAGACACCAAACTGTAAACAGTCGGCTAGTATCGATGGTGCGTAAAGCAACCTATCCACAATATTAAGCAGGTTCTTCGTACATACTATAAGTGGTATAGGTTTTCAAATATATCATGAGTAAATGGAGAAATAGCTGTGAAACGGGCAACTTACGACCTAACAGGCTAGTGGGGAATGTGCGAAGTGCTTTTACCTTTCCGTCTCGAATATTCGATGTGCGTTAATAATAATAATAATAATAATAATAATAATAATAATAATAATAATAATAATCGAGCAGAGTGGGCTTCGGCTCAACAGCGCGGCTGGTTTAACTAGCCTTGCAGCACTGCAGTCGGGAGGCGCAGGGACTGGTCCCACAGTAGGCTGCCCTGAGAATGGTTTTCCGTGGTTTCCCATTCTCCTCATTAAGGCGAATGCTGGGACAGTTCCAATTACAGGCTACAGCTGCTGCCCCTCTCACATTCTCCGCACCTCAAACCACCGCTACAGATTTCTGGCTTGAGATAATGCGTCACCCGCTATGGGGTCCGCCACACCCTGTCAGGATATGGAATTAAAACATTTTTGTACATAAAAAATACTACTACTACTGCTATCGTCGCCGTAAGACCTATATGTGACGGTACGACGTAAAGCAACTTGTAAGAAATAACTATTACTAATAATAATAATAATAATAATAATAATAATAATAATAATAATAATAATAATAATAATAATAATAATAATATTCCGATTCCTTGGCTGAATGGTCAGCGTTGAGGATTTCCGATCAGAGCGTCCTGGGTTCGATTCCTGGCTGGGTCTGGAATTTTAATCACTTCTGTTTAATTCTTCCGGCTCGGGGACTGGGTATTTGTTTTTGTGCCAATACTCTCCTCTTTATATTAACACTACCAACTACCATAAAAACACGCATTATTGAGAACACCCCTCCCCAAATTGTTGGGAACAAGAAGGGCATCCGGCCGTAAAACAGGGCCAAATCTATATTCGTGCACATTTCATACCTACGTCCTCACAAGTGTGGGAGAAGTGGAATAATAATAATAATAATAATAATAATAATAATAATAATAATAATAATAATAATAATAATAATAATAATAATAATAATAATAATAATAACCCTCGTGATGAAATGAAAATCCACAGCCCGTTTCCAGTCATTCGATCGGGTCAGGAACGGAATGAACGAAGCCCCCATCTAGCGGTGAGGAAAGGAATTGTACCGGCTGCCGAAGGCTGTCGCACTCCTCTGGGGCAATGATTAATAAATGACGAATAAAATGAAATGAAATGATATTGGAGAGTATTGCTGGAATGAAAGATGCCAGGGAAAACTGGAGTACCCGGAGAAAAACCTGCCCCGCCTCCGCTTTGTCCAGCACAAATCTCATGTGGAGTGACCGGGATTTTAACCATGGAACCCAGCGGTGAGAGGCCGGCGCGCTGCCACCTGAGCTACAGAGGCTATTATAATAATAAGCCTAGTGATATCCGAAAAAAAAAAAAAAAAAAAAGCTCCACACTTCTCGACACACTCAGTTAATCTCTGGCCATCAATGGAGAAAATCTATCGAACATTCACGGACAGATATCGGAGCCGACCAGGAGTCAATGGATAATAATGAACGGTTCTAAAATTCCTGTCAATACTTGAGATCAAAACCGCATCGTTCCAGTGTGGAGATGAATTACCTTATCCACTGGCGCCCCGGGTTCGATTCCCGGTAGGGTCGGGAATTTAAACCATCATTGGTTAATTTCTCTGGCACAGGGGCTGGGTGTATGTGTTGTCTTCATCATAATTTCATCCTCATCACGACGCGCAGGTCGCCAACAGGTGTCAAATCAAAAGACCTGCATCTGGCGAGCCGCACATGTCCTCGGACACTCCCAACACTAAAAGCCATACGCCATTTATTTATTTACCTCATCCACTGGGCCACTGCGATTGCAATAATAATATTAATAATAATAGTCATTCTTCTTCTTCTTTTTCTACTACTTCTTCGACTTTTCCCGCTTATGCGGGGTCGACGTTTTCGACAAGTCTTTACCATTTCCCTCGGTCCCAACTAGGGTTTTCAGTTAACTGCTTTTCTGCGAAGTCTTCCCGCATGCAGTCCATCCATCTTTTAGGTCTACCCCTCTCCCTCCTGCCCATCACCCCCAAGTCAAGCACTCTTCTTGATACACAGTTCTCATCCCTGCGCTTAATGTGACCATACCAGAGCAACCGCCTTTCTTGAACTTTCTGTGATGTTTAAGTTACCTTAACACTACCTCGTATGAAGCTGTTCTTGATGTGGTCTTCCCTAGTAAGAACTCACATCCATCGCAGCATTTTCATTTTGGCTACATCCAGCCGTTTATTTTGTGATTGTGCTATTGGCCAAGTTTCTGCTCCGTATATCATGGCAGGTCTCACCACACTTTTGTAGGCTCTCCCCTTCACTTGGACATTATTTCAGTCTCCTGTCACAGAGGATACCAGACAGCCTTTTCCAATTTAACCAGGCAGCCTGAATTTGGTGTGTTATTTCCATATCTGGGTTGCCATCATCAGATACAGTTGATCCAAGGTACTTGAAACTATTACTTGCGTGGAGTTGATTTCCATCCATTTTCACACTATAATTTTCCTTTCCACCGAGGCACAAGTATTTTGTCTTATTCCGACTGATTTTAAGACGCTTATCCTCCAGTGCTTTTCACCAGTGTTCTAGTTTAAGTTCAAGTTGTTCTCTATTAGTGCTGCATAGTACGATGTCATCTGCAAAAACATGCACCAAGGAGCTGGTTCTCTGAGGCTTTGAGAGAGAACATCCATTATCAGATCAAAGATAGCCCTACACTGCTTCTACCTTGCGTTTTTGCTCCATGGTACATATCCCGAATGATGATCACATACTTCTCTGGTACTCCCTTGGATCTCATGCATCTCCATACTTCTTGGCCGGGCACACGATCATAAGCCTTCTCTAGATCAATGAACACCATATGTAATTCTTTCTTCTTTTCTCTGTGACTTTCCATAACCTGTCTTAGAGAAAAAATGGCATCTATCGTTCCTTTCCCTGGCATAAATACAAACTGTTCTCCTATTATTGTCTCCTGCCTAAGCCTACTTTCAATGACTTTTCCCCAGATCTTCATAGTGTGCGACATGAGTTTTATTCCTCTGTAATTTGCACAACCCTTTAAAAATGGGAATTATGGTACTCTTCCGCAATAATAATAATAATAATAATAATAATAATAATAATAATAATAATAATAATAATAATAATAATAATAATGTTCCACTAACGTATATATAACTGTATTATGGAGTTAATCACAGGCTATTTAATGCATAAAATAGGAATAATGTAACATATATAAGCGGATCCAATTCGAACTGGTCAAACTTATGATTATTCTTGTGGTACATTAATAATTTACAGCTGTGGACGACGTTGTAGGATAGATTAAATTAGAAGGTAGATGGCTAGGGAACTGTGCCTGAGCTCTTCTACCAGCATGTAATACCTATTTAAAATGCTCATGCACACCAATCAATTGTAACCAAAGAAATGGAGTAACAATAATTATCAGAAACAATACAGTACTGACGCCACCCTATGTCGCGCTGGTTTGCTGATCTTACCTTTTTTTGCCGACATTACAAACCGTTTGAGTCCGTGATTTAAATATTTCCTTGCAAGGCAAAAATATGTTTATCAGTGCTATGTGGGATATCATTCGTGCTTGTAAGGTAGAAAGGTTGATGTTTGAAAAATGCTTAGAGTACAGTAGAAAGACTTTGGAGAATCGCCATCTTTAAAACATCGATTCGGTAATCGATTTCAAAATATCAAAGAAATGTCACCTGCATAAAAAAATTCTTGTCACTATTTTCCGTAAATTTTGAGCAGGCTCCAGTTAAATTTCAAACAGTACTGATAATGTTCCAATGTAACACAATTATGAGAGATTGATAAATTATATTCCAGTGGTCTCGTTATATCTTATAAGAAATTGGAACAAAAAGCTTTTCTGCCCCTCCACGTATTGATACGAAAATTAGTAGCTGCGTTTGACACTGTATATTGTAATTACCTCTGTGAACACATATTGTCAGTCACGAACCTGAATAAGAGTAAATCTACCGAGCGAGTTGGGTAAGTGGTTTGGGTAACGTAGCTGTTAACTTGGTGGGTTCAAACCCCACGGCGGTAGACCTGAAGATGGTTTTCCACGATTTACCATTTTAACACTAGGAAAATGCTGAATGAGATTTGCGGCAGACTCCCAAACCACAGTGTAATTTATACTGATGGATCAAAGTGAAATTAAAGAAATGGTTGCGACATAATATACTATATTTTATAATAAAATCTGCATTTAAACAGGTTATGGAAACTCAGCTCTTGTCCCTAAAATTCAAAAATGCCGAAAAACTTCACACCGTAATGTGGATAACTTCACATAGTGGAATCCGAGGTAATGACCCGGCATGGAAAGGAGTTACGAGGCATCTATTGAGTGACCCAACAATACGTATACCACATAGTGACACAATCACGTATGTTAAAAAGTTATGTCAATAATGGAAGATGGACTGACTAGCTACTGCAAGAAGCAAACTTCGTGAAATTACATGTTCCTTAACACAGTATTCAGTCAAGAACGCCCACAGGCAAGGTCAGTTTTAGTATCAGGACTGAGGGTGGGACACTCAAAGGTGACCCACAGTTATCTTCTAAGAAATGAGCGACACCCTGTCTGCAATGTGACAATCAAACACACCTACTGAATGTCAACTGTACAACCAATGGCAAAGATACCACAATATTCCTAATGAGCTTCAAAAGTCACTTAACTCTCCTTCACTATGACTTCAAATGATTAAAACTATTGTTGTTTATATTACCAATTTATAAATATTACCTATAATACCTTTTGACATGTTGTAAGTTTAATGTAATCCTTTATTATGTAAAGTAGTTTTGTCATTTTTACATTTAAGGGTAAGTCGTGATATGACCATCGAGTTTGAAGAGACTGTACCTAGGTAGGTAAATATTTAAAAAAAAATTCTACTCTTTATGATGTATGTGCTGCGGGTCAGTATTTCTGCAACAACGTTATCACATAGCGGTTAGCGCAGGCGCAACAACGATGTTTCCTTTTGTAGTCGCGTTCTACATATAACAGTCTGTCCACACAGCCCACAAGGTCTCCTGCTTGCACAAAAAAGTATTGTTCTTCCCACATGATCTTTGCGGTCATATTCGGAGCAGTCCTCTTTTTATCATTAATTTCTGCCAGCATTTCGAGCTCGTGTATCGCCGCTATGATCAACACTGACTGGCAGACCTTCAGCAGGCATTGACCTTCACGGCCTCTGACGTAATCACAACATTACTGTGGCTGAAGTGCATACACTGATCACCCGTCCACTAACATGCTGTGTGCCCGCGTGACGAAATTCCAGCGTGAGCAACACTCTTTTATCCGGTGGACTCACCTCTGTAGCGCGGGTCCTGGGCGCGCAGGCGAGCGTACTGGTCCGGCGTCATGCACGTGCACTGAGGCTCTCTGGAACGACTGGGAGATGCCGGTGTCGACAGTGGTTTTCGTTTCGCCTTCAGTTTCTGCTTGTTGGGAGGTTCCAACTTGAGCGAATATGATGAGGAAGCCTTTCGTGAAAACTTGAATGACGGTGACTGGAACATAATTAAAATATCTTGATCAGATTTAACTTTGGATTAGCACCGGCTCATGCAGAAATACAGTAGAGTACAATATTATGACAATGAAATATTGCCTCAAAAATGATAACATTACATATAAAAATAACCAATTATACAAAATGAAAAGAGAAAGCTCTCACGTTCAGAAAGAGACATCAAGAAGAAATGAAACAATTTAATACTGCATCTGATTTAGTGCACACGATAACTTCTTATGTAATAATAATAATAATAATAATAATAATAATAATAATAATAATAATAATAATAATAATAATAATAATAATAATGTCCGGCTCCATGGCTAAATGGTTAGCGTGCTGGCCTTTGGTCACAGGGGTCCCGGGTTCGATTCCCGCTATAACCATCATTGATTAATTTCGCTGGCTCGAGGGCTGGGTGTATGTGTTGTCTTCATCATAATTTCATCATCACGACACGCAGGTCGCCTACGGGAGTCAAATCGAAAGACCTGCACCTGGCGGGTCGAACATGTCCTCGGACACTCCCAGCACTAAAACCCATGCGCCATTTCATTTTCAATAATAATAATAATAATAATAATAATAATAATAATAATAATAATAATAATAATAATAATAATAATAATAATAAATCCATATTCTGCGGGGAATGTCATACCCGAGTGGTATTACCACTAGTTTCTCAAATAACTGGTTATGTATCGAATCCCAGCCCTTTAATGTATGAATTTTAAAATAATAATAATGTTATTTGCTTTACGTCCCACTAACTACTTTTTAAGGTCTTCGGAGACGCCGAGGTGCCGAAATTTAGTTCCGCAGGAGTTCTTTTACGTGCCAGTAAATCTACCGACACGGGGCTGTCGTATTTAAGCACCTTCAAATACCACCGGACTGAGCCAGGATCGAACCTGCCAAGTTGGGGTTAGAAGGCCAGCGCCTTAACCGTCTGAGCCACTCAGCCTGGCGAGTTTTAAAATGAAAAATTACGTCCAGACGTTTCGGATTCCGGTTTTTTGTGGTAAAGGAAACGCTTAATTTTCTCAAATTACACTGCATGTCATTAAAGGTAATGTAAAGAATACACGATTTCTCGTCCCCCCTCCCACTCAGCAAAGGGAAATTCATTCTTTGTTTATTCAAAATACTGGCCATTGCATATTCCTTGGCTATGATGATAAGTACCACCTCCGCTCATGGTACTACAGGCAGGATGGGACTCCATCTACCAAGGGACCGCTGCTCAGGCCGAAGGCTTGCAGATTACGAGAGAACGCGTGATCCGCGCGACGAATCCTACCGGCCATTTTGTTGACTTTCTAGACTGGGGTCGCTATCTCATCGTCAGAAAACTCCTCAATTGGTCTAGGTAGGGTGAGTAAACCAAGAAACAGCCCTGACAATCAGTTCCAGCAAAAATGTCTGACCTGGCCAGGAATCGAACTGGAGACATCAGGGAAAGGTACAAGGTCACAATTCCTACATCGTGGGGCAGGTATGATATCGATAATCACGTAAAACTTGGGCCTACAAGTTTATTTTTTAAATTTATTCTGCTTCTTGCAATTGAAGGCAACGTCAACAACAAAACATTAAAATTGTATATGACATAGATACAAGAGACGCTTGTTCTTATGACAGACAGAAGGTCGAGATCTGTTGTAAATTTCAAATCCTCACATTAAAAAAAAATTGATTTTAGCTTCATGACTATATATTCAGCTATATTACCAGGTGGATGCATAAGTTTTTCCGTTTTTTTGTGGTAAACGAAACGCTTAATTTTCTCAAATGACACTGCATGTCATTAAAGGTAATGTAAAGACTACACAAATTCTGGCCCCCCTCCCACTCAGCAAAGGGAAATTCAGTTTTTGTTTATTCAAAATACTGGCCATCGGCTTCTACACACTTCGTCCACCTTTCCGGTAAGTTATGAATACCATGCCAAAAAACTGCTTGTCTTTTGCGGCAAACCATTCGTCGAACCATTTTCTAACTTCCTCGAAATTGCTGAAGTGCTGCTCTACGAGCGCGTGCCCCATTGATGCGAAGAGGTGATAGTCAGATGGCGCCAGGTCGGGGAGTACGGTGAGTGAGGAAGGACGCCCCACCCAAGCGATTTCAAGGTGTCTTTCACTGGTGTTACTGTGTGAGACGGCGCATTGTCGTGTAATAAAATCATTTTGCCATTTCTTCTGGCCCATTCCGGTCGTCTTTCGATCAATGCATGATTTAAATTAATCATTTGTTGGCGATAGCGTTGTGCATAAACGGTTTCGCCGGGCTTCAAGAGTTCATAATACACAACACCACAACCAGAGCGCCCACTGTCTTTCACATTGAAATCACCACGTTTAAGTTGTCTCACATGTTCTAGTCGATCGAGGGTGTCCACCGTATGTTTCTACCGTCAAATGATGACTTTCCACAACCATTTACTTTTGATTAAATAAGAAAAGCATTGCGCGTCGCAAATGTTCTTTTACAGGCACAAACCTCGACATGATCACTGAACGATACAACACAGACGCTAGTGTTTGGCGGACTCATCTTGTGTGTGTTAGCAGGTTAACTTCAACGAACAAACTGACGTACTGTATGTGTCAAATTCATACGCTGCGTACTGTTCGCTAGCGCCATCTCTTAGTGAAACCGGAAAAGACCTATGCATACATCTGGTTTATACAGGATAGACAAATCACACGCGATATGCACTAAATTTCTTGCTATAAAGAGCCTATGTGTTAGTTTTCAGTCTTCCCCACGAAAAAGTCTGTTCACTGTCATTTATTTCGTATTCCGTAAAATAAGTCGTCGATGTGCACCATTTTAATGTCATTCTGTAGTACAATCGTGTAGTTGAGTTGGTTGCAGTAGGAAAGCAACACACTCTTTTGGTAGTCGTGTTCCTAATTTAATCATCTTCCAGTACGCCACTTCCCGGCTACATCATATTTTGTACATTCCAGGATTAGATTAATTATTTAAATCTGCAACACATGCGGAGTAGTATTTGCACACTGATGCGTCTAACACTTTGATTCGGGTTGAGGTGATTGGGATAACATCCATGCCCTTGTCTCATTCGTATTATGCCAGTAACATGTCGTCGACCATGCTGATCCATGGTTTAATGGGAATGTTGGGGTGAAATGATGCTTAGTAACTTCCATTAAGTAGTTCAGTTGTAGATCATTCTGTTGTCATATCGAGGGCTCCTTATCGGGTGATGGGAATGAAAAACTGTGCAAGGAAGATAGGTGGCGCAGAAGTTATTGTTAGTTGTATTTTGCTTGGCGAGAAACTCTGTTGTTTTTATTTTGCCTTTTTCGAGGTCCACTCAGGCTACATGAGATTAAATGTGGAGCCATCTGAGGGTTAGACAGGCTCCGGTATAAAAATCCACGAATAACGGCTGAGAGGATTCGTTGGGCTGATCACGCGTCACCTCATAATCTGCAGGCTTTCAGGCTCAGCAACGGCCACTTGGTTGGCAAAGGCCCGTAAGGGCTTTAAGGCCATGGGGGTCATTATGTTTGGTATTTAGAATAAGAGAAGTGTCCGACTCATTGGCTGAATGACTAGCGTTGAGGCCTTCGGTTCAGAGGGTCCCAGGTTCGATTCCCGACTAGGTCGGGGATTTTAATCGAGTCTGATTAATTCTTCTGGTTTGGGGAGTGGTTATTTGAGATTTTCCCGAGGCTCTCCTCTTCATATTCAGACCACCACAGAAACGTGTAAAAGTGATTATATACCTCCACATAGGAATGGCGTCAGGAAGGGCATCCAACCGTAAAACAGGGCCATAGTTCGCACCCACGTCCCCAAAGGCGTGGGGAAAAGCGGAAGAAGAAGATTTGGAATAATAGAACTGAGGTTTCTTGGCTGAATGGTGAGCGTACTGGTCTTCGGTTTAAAGGACCGCGAGTTCGTTTGCCGACAGGGTGGGTGATTTTAGCCACATCTGGTTAGTTTCTCTGGCTCGGAGACTGCGTATTTGTGTTCTTCTTAATACATTTCTCTTGATCTAAACGTAAAACTTCACACTATCAACTACCACAAAAGCAAGCAACAGAAAATCCATCCACATAGGGTTAGCGTCTGGAAGGGCATCCAGCCGCAAAATTGGACCATATCCACATCAAGTGTCTATCGTAATGAATTGAGGAATGGCTGCGAAGTAGATTTAACATAAAATAATACATTAAAGTAGATTCAATGGGAAAAGGCTCAGTACTTAATTTATACTCTTTTATGCTAGTGGTAAAAGTGGTTTCCATAGGCCTAATATATACGTATATTCTGAACAGTGGGTGGAGAAATAATTAGGAATTTCTTGTTCTGATTTCATCGCGGAAACATTCAATGATTTTGAAGCAGTCATTTTAATCTGAGCATGATTGTATTTCATTAACCTGCCATGGTAAGTATTAATCACACATTTCTAGCAGATGGCGTAAGTGATTCGTGTGATAAGATTAAAATATTATTTTCAGTTTTGTCCCTAAGTAATAATAATGTAGACAAAAGATGTACCTTTTTTAAATCATGTTTCCCGAGATAGTCATGTCAATGTTATAGTAATTTAGTTTAATTTGTTCTTAAAATGGAAATAATAATGCTGCGTAAAAGAAGAGAACTGACTCCAAGGAAACGTAAGGACATTGAAGTTATGGGATATTCAAACTTATGTTCAAAATGTTGTGAAAGTAAGGGAATGTAACATATCTCTACAAAGTGTAGGAACAATAAAATGGTACTTTGACACGGGTGAATCAGCAACTCCTTTAATGCGACAGAACTGCAGAAGACTGAACATGTCTACGCCAAGGAAAGACTAAATACTAAAAGTATTGCCTTAAGGAATATTTATTTATTAGTGTTAGCAAGCAAATAGGTTATACTGAGAAGTACTTGCAATATCGTATGATGCAGAAACAAGTTTACTGAATATGATCACTCTAAATAACCATATTGTAAAATTATTCTTAAACATTGTAAACATTATGTACAAACTGAAATAGAATCATTAAAAGAAGATGTTTTAAAAAATGACTAATTCATTGTAAGCCATTCGTCCTTCGTCACTAAAAGTATATTTCAGAACACTAACAATTTGGCTAGATTGTTATTACTTCTTTTGTATCTATCAATATTTCTCCGTACTGACTAGATTTGGTTTGAGCCTAATGTAAACTTTGGTTGGTAACAAGGTATGGTAGGTTTTAAATTTCTCGCTTCAATTCGTGCCAGTTACAGCGCTACAAGGGAACACAGAGTGGAACATCTGTAAGCTAAACACGTTTTGTGGGTTGTTTTAATATAGAAGAACTTGGTTATAACAACGTCGAAGAGACCTGATAAATTGTGTCGTGAAAAATGGATGTCATCGTACCCGAGATGCTATCACTGGAGTGACGTGCAACAACACATCATAAGACTTTCTTTGTACTGTACATATTTAATTTTAAGCCTGATATTAAAGCGCAGGAGCTAGACAAAGGGAAATGAAATGAAATAAAATTAAATTACAGCGCAAAATTGAAGTACGTACAATATATAATATAGTATTAAATTTCATAAGAGTTTTAGCTCGTGCATATAAACTTACAACTACAGTGCAGTTTGTACAGAACTCACCCAGCTTCTTCGTTTAGGAATAATAATAAAATTTTGTCTGTCATCTTTTGCCTGCCCAAGACACACTTTCTAAATTACGTTCATAGTTTGCATGGCAATTTCACTCCGGGTTTGACTACAAAGTACGATTGTAGTTTAAACGTTGGAGCATTGGCCTACACAGCACAGCAGCGCATTCTATGAACAAGAACGTACAAGAACTTGAATTAATTTCTCGCTAGCACAGATCTCTGACAGAGATTACCAGTGGTCTGCTTCGGTTAGGTTAGTTCCCAAGACTGCACGGTAAGCAAAGGGAATCTTCTTTGTTATGATTAGGTCCGGCGAGTGACAAGACAATCGGTCGACGCACGCCATGACAATATTTCTTTGAATGCCCGGTTTTCTTATTTTTAGTGGGTAACCCTGTGGCCACACAGACTTCATCACAGTCGGCCAACAGCAATACAAAAAAATGGTCGCATTTTTACAGTTTCGGTTTTAATTCTTCTTTATTAGTAAGAATACTTCTAGAGGCGAATTGGTGGGTCCTTGGCAAGCACAAAGGAAGGACCCTTCCTCAGTGCTACTTCAGGTATTGCTTCGCTTTATTTTTCTGTGGTTTTACTGTTTGTGAATCATATGACCCAGAATTTTCTTCTTACTCCTCTGTCACTGGCCCTGATCTTTCACTTCACTTACTATATCGTCATCCGTACAAAACGTACAAAAACTTGAATTAATTTCTCGCTAGCACAGAACTCTGACAGAGATTACCAGTGGTCTGCTTCGGTGTCTTTGTTGTACCTGGGCTACGTCTACTGTTGCATATATTTTCTCAAGTGACAACAGAGATTAATTTTGGTTCTTAGACAATCCTAATCCAGAGTGAGATATAAGATTACCTTATGTATGAAGTGTGCACGTATATGATTGCCGTATTAAGAGAGGCTAAAAAATACTTTCCTTGTGAAGAATATGTAGGAACCATAGACCACCTGACGCTATAGACGAGGTATTGCTGAAATCAACGTCGCTATAACAAAGTTCCTCTGTACGTACGTAATTTTAGAGTTTCACGTTCTCTCGTTGTGCCCCCGCTGTAATATCTAATCATTATCACTCATCTCCATCATCAAATTATACATTAAGCAGATTCTGGTATGAAGGTGACGTTACCACTGGAGGTAGGCAAAGATGAAAATGTGTATGGATTCAATAAGATGAAAGATACACGATTTCCTTTCCTGCATCTTGGAGGTGCAAATAACTAAGTAAAATCCAAGTCAGCGTTACTCCACGCCTGATCCTTTTCATCTCTCCATAACCTTGGCATCCCATCATTTCAACTACCTCTTCAATGATCTCCTTCCGTGGTTTCCCTCTGCCTTTCTTTACCATCACCTTGCCTTCGAACAAGTTCTTTATGAAGTCATTGTGCCGGAGAATGTGACCAAAAACTGACGCTTTTCTCCTTTTTATCGTTGTTATTAAATGTCTCTGGGTGTTTATTTCTCTAAGCATTGCTTCATTAGTTTTCTCAATCCAGCTAGTTCTTGTCATCTTCCTCCATAGCCACATTTCCACTGCCTCTAGTCGTTTCACGTCCTACTTCAAGAGAGTCCATCCTTCACAGCCATATAGCAGCACTCTCCAAATGAACATTTTGATAAACAACTTCTTTTGTTCAGTATCTAAGGATTTATTAGTTAAAAGCTGCTTCTTCTCCTGACATAAAGATGGAAAATATCCCGACAGGTACGTTTGAAATACTTCTGCGAGGTTGCCTATCCAATACGGTAGAGGTGTACTATTGGTTCACCTGGAAGGAAATGAGTCCGATTCCCCAACATGAAGTCGAGAAATTTAGAAACGAAACTTCCAATTCAGAGAAATACATGGGGATAAAATGAGTTCAGATGAAGACTTGATTACACTGTCTCACATAGTGCCGATTTTTAAAAATTGTATAAGCTTTGATCTTACACTTCTCCAGGGGTTTCTGTGGCTGGTGTCAGAGATGGTTTTGGCTTGGAACATCCTTAGTATCTGATGGTCCAATGTCATATTAAGTGTATATTACTCAGGTGTTGGCAATACTTGGAAACTGATGGATTGAACACTTTGGAAAAGCCACGATAGCTCCACAGGAGAGACCGATAATAAGACCCAGAAGGAGAGTGAAAACCAGTCAGGAATGCAAAGACTACTTTGAAGGAGAAATATTATTAACTGAAACGAATACCAACTACTCGCTCTAAGGAAAAGATCATATTTTAAGGCTCTATGCATGGCCAGAAAATTTGGGGAATATCTTGGTTGGTTAACTTTTTGTTTATTAATTTGTTAGCTTCTTTGAGTGGGCATCAACCGTAAACCTGAGGTAATCCTACCATAAAGTTGAGTCCGAAATCAGGATAAAATTGAAATAATTTTGTAAAGACCTTACAGAACTTAAGAACACTAACGCATTCTTTCCTTAATAAACTGTCAAGGAAACGTGTGCAAATGTAGCCTACTTCCCGAAACAGTTCAGGATATAATATTTGAATCTATTTTTTATTTTAAAAGGGAAAACCCAAGTCTAGCACATTTTTTGAACTTCAGTTTCAGAATTAACTTCACTAAACGATGAAATAGCACTTACCTTTCGATTTTGCGGCGTGGGGACGGAAAATTATATTCTACTGAAAAAAAATGAGGTACTATCTTATGTATCTTAGAGGTGAAGCTTTCACGGTGTGTAGAATTATTTAGTTTGTTTTCCGGGTTGAACTGTGTTGTTGTTGTTGTTGTTGTTTTATGTACGGTACATTACGTACAGTTTGCCGACGTTTCGAATACATTGCAGTATTCTTTATCAAGGCGATTGAAATACTCCTTCTCGATCCGAGGTAATCAGTCTCCCAGGCAGAAATTCTTTCTGTGTTTTCTTTTATATATACTTCTCTGAGAATCCTCGGATTGTCGCACATTGTATGGTTAACGCTAGCATGTGCACACCGGATATGATAAGAGATTAGAGTGACAAGTTTACACGGTATATGGGATGGCCAAAGGCAAAATAGTATTTTTAGATCCGTGCATTGCGTAGTGACACTGAGCTCTGGTTAGCATGATAACAACTGTAATACCGTACTTCAGAGAAAAATTATAATTTTAAATGGTAGGGGCCTACTTCTTCATCACACTTCCTATCATGAAACACATGTTGATTTCGTTATATTACCACTAACATAATTCACTCACACGGCAGTTTCTCTCATGGATAAGTAATTTGTGTGTGGTAATACACAAATACTGCAGTATAGTTTATTTAAAGAAAAATTATCGATGCTATCATCATCGTCATAAGACGACGACAACAATGTCGACCGAAAGTGAGATTTTATTTGTGGCTTTCTTTCCTGGATTGATTTGGGCCAGGCTGAATGTACCCCGTTCCAGTTCCTTAAATTCATCGCCGAGTGAGAATTGACCATGTGCGAATTTGTGGGGGTCGATACTAACGCAGTGGGAGTAGGTAGTGTTTCAGTGTCTCGGTCTAGCTCCTTGGTAAAATGGTCAGCGTGGTCCTGGTATAAAATTCCGGCAGGGTCAAGGACTTTAGCTACGACCAGATAATTCTAATAGCTTGTTTGTGTTTCTATGAATACGTGCCTCTTCACTTCCACACACCGTACTACCACCACCGTAGAAATGCGTAATAGTTGGATACATCTCTTCAGTTATTGTTAGTGTCAGGAAGTGCATCCGACTGTAAAACCAAACCAAGTTCACATGCGTAACTCGGATGTCACCTGACGCCCCCACCAAGGTGCGTGAAAAGCAAGGAAGAAGAAATATGTTTTTTTGCTATTTGCTTTACGTCGCACCGACACAGATAGGTCTTATGGCGACGATGGGATGATAAATGCCTAGGAAGTGGAAGGATTCGGCCGTGGCCTTAATTAAGGTACAGCCCCAGCATTTGCCTGGTGTGAAAATGGGAAACGACGGAAAACCATCTGCAGGGCTGCCGACAGTGGGGCTCGAACCCACGATCTCCCGATTACTGGATACTGGCCGCACTTAAGCGACTGCAGCTATCGAGCTCGGTGAAGAAGAAATATGTCAGTGTTTCGATGTTCTTCACAGATTCGAATGTTCTACTACCAAAGTTCTTGGTGATGGTGATTGTGATCATTGTTTCAAGAAAATAACACCAGACAATAATCTGCTCTTCACATTAATCAGGGAAGAAAATGGGAGAGATTCCAGTTTTTCACTCTCCAGAGAGTAAAGGCCTTGGCAAAAGAACAGGATCTCTAAGTGCGTAAGAAATTGAAGACTCTCTCAACCTCTCAGAGTTAGAAAATAAACAAGGCAGATTGGTAGTAAAAATTAAAGTGTGGTACCTATACTGTAGAAGTCAGTGGAGACAATGCCAGACTCACTTATGAACACCATGGACGCCAATTCACGACCCAAAATTACGAGCTTCGGCATCCTACTTCAAACTTCTTTAGCGTAAAGTGAATGGGACCAGTATAAATATCAATATATAAATTATATGAATAAAGAACTGGAATCAAGATCACGCTTTCTGTGGATGATGTTAGACTGTATGGAGTTACAAATAAGTCACATGATTGTTGGGAACGATGTGAAAAGAACTTGAAAAAGTTGTGAAACAGACAGCAGACAATGGTATAAAGGTAGGCATAAACGGGAATAAAATGTCAGGTTGTAGGTTTCACCAAGTGGAAAAGTCTCCTCTGTTTTAATTACTGTGTTGAGGGAGTGACAGTACGTCGTGGGGATGACTGTAAATACCTAGGTGTTAATATAAGGAAATGTATTAATTTGGATAATTTGGTTGAATGGTCAGCGTACTGGCCTTCGGTTCAGAGGGTCCCGGGTTCGATTCCCCGCCGGGTCGGTGATTTAAATCGAGTTCTTCTGGCTTGGGGATTGGGTGTTCGTGTCCTTCCCAACACTTTCCTCTTCATATTCACACAACACACTACACTAGCAACCACCACAGATACACGCAATAGTGATTACATCCCTCCATATATAGAGTCAAGAAGGACATCCGGCCATAAAACAGGGCCAAATCCCCATGTACGACGCAGTTCGCACCCGCGACCCCACATGTGTGGAAAAAGCGGTAGAAAAAGAAGAAGAAGTATTAATTTGGATATAAAGGTTACGGTTCTCTTCATATGATTATGAGAGTATTTAGGAGTTATATTAAGGCTGCAAAGGAGAAGGCGTATAAGTCGCTGGTAAGACCCCAATTAGAGGTTGGTTCTACTGTATGCGACCCTCTCAAAAATGATTCGAGGACTGGAAAATATCGAAAGGAAATCAGCGCGATTTGTTCTGGGTGATTTTCGACAAACTAGTACTGTTATGAAAATTTTACAGACTTGGGAGAAAGAACACGAACAGTTCGACTAAGCGAAATGTTCTGAGCTGTCGATGGAGAGATGGCTTGGAATAGCATTAACTGGTGAATAAGCTCGGGTGGAGTTTCAAAAGTAAAAACGATCATGTAGATAAAATTGGAATTCAAGAGGAAAAATAAGGGCATATACTCTTTTATAGGAAGAGGAATAATTTACCAAGGGATATGTTTGGTAAATTTCCAACTTCTTTGATACCATTTAAGAAAAGACTAGATAAACAAACGATAGGAAATCTGCCACGTTGGTGACAGCCTTATAAGCAGATCAATGGTGATTGATTGATTGATTGATTGATTGATTGATTGATTGATTGATTGATTGATTGATTGATTGATTGATTGATTGATTGATTGATTGATTGATTGATTGATTGATTGATTGATTGATTGATTGATTGATTGATTGATTGATTGATTGATTGATTGATTGATTGATTGATTGATTGATTGATTGATTGATTGATTGATTGATTGATGTGGAATTATTTATAGCTCTCCACCTACTTAACAACTTACTTTACGTCGCACCGACACAGATAGGTCTTAGGCGACTATGGGATAGGATAGGCCTAGGAGTGGGTAGGAATCGGCCGTGGCCTTAATTAAGGTACAGCCCCAGCATTTGCCTGGTGAAAAAGGGAAACCGCGGAAAATCATCTTCAGTGCTGCCGACAGTGAGACTCGAACCTACTATCTCCCAGATAAAAGCTCACAGGCGCGCGCCCCTAACCGCACGGCCAATTCGCCCAATGTTCACCTACTTGTTGGTTTGTTTGGTGTAATAAGACTGCAACAACCTCAAGCGGCTTCACACTGAATCTGATTCTGCTGTTAAATTTGCTAAGGTTCAGACCGACAATAACGTAAGCCATCTCCGTACAGGTGATGAAGGCCTTTGCAGGAGTGGAAGGCAAAGCTTCTGCTTTCCGTAACCTTGGCATTAACTGGGATAGAGTGGTTAGCTCTATACTCGGACGCCTTTTGTCCCCCCTAGACATTATCCTCGTACTCATTTCTGGTGAAAACTAAGTGACATTAGGGTCATGCACCGCTCGAGAAGTGGACACATCTTTCTTCCATTTTTCGACTTTTGTTGGGGAATCGAATGCACGTCCTTCCTTCTCAACCAAACACGCTTTTACCATCTCTGATATGCAGCCCCAAGAAGAGAAACCACTGTAATAGTAATCGTATAGCCCCAACTACGCTGTGCAGGCATTATGATCCGATACCATGAAAAACCTGATCACGATAGCTTCTATCGGAGAATATGGGGTCACATGCCACATATTTCCGTATTCTACGGTCCTTGGAATGTTTTTCTTTGATGTACGCCAAACCCAATTCCTGCTGTTATTGTTACCTCGGCGTACTTTATCGTGCTCTTGGAAGTATAACTAGAAATACAAACCACACACAAACTAAGAGAATTCTGTTTATTTTTCATAATTACTCAATCTTCCCCAGTTGCATATCATCAAGAATACTATGGATTTGGTTCCTTGGCAAAATGATCAACACAAAGGCCTGCAAGTCCAGAGGGTCTGAATTCGTTTCTCAGCCGGGTCGGGGATTTTAACATCCTCTATTTGATTTCCCTAACTTAGGGTCTGGGGGTTCGTGTATGTCCTAGTACACTTCCCTTCATATACTCACAACGCACACAACCGCCAACCACCACAGAAATACGTAATACCGAATTCATCGCTCCACATGGGATTGGCATCAGGCAGGGCATCTTGCTGTAAAATAGGTTCAAGAGCACTTGCATGACAGAGTTCGCATCCGCAACTCCATCAATATGTACGAAAATCAGTGGCATGAGAAGAAGAAGAGGAAGAAAAATTAGAAGAAAAAGAAATAATAATAATAATAATAATAATAATAATAATAATAATAATAATAATAATGTGATTGCTTAAGTCCCACAAACTACTTTTTGACGGTTTTCGGAAACGCCTAGGTACCGGAATTTTGTCCGTCAGAAGTTATTTTACGTGCCATTAAATCTACCGACACGAGGGTGACGTATATGAGCATCCCCAAATACCACCGGACTGAGCCAGGGTTGAACCTGCCAAGTTAGGGTCAAAAGGCCTGCGCCTCAACCGTCCGAGCCACTCATCCCGGCGAAAAAGAAGAAACGTAGGAAGAAAAAGAAGAAAATAAGAATACCAATAAGATCGAAAATTTTTGTCTACTCTACGTCATGCACATGTCTCTCCACTGAGAATGGTGGTGATCGTTCCATCAAATTTTCATGATGTTCGTCTAGACTCTAAGAGGACCAAGATGATTCAGATTCGAGTATCGAGAGCGCTTACTGTTACAACTCTCGATGTTTAAATGAAAGAATTAGTCTTAAGAAGATAATGAAGTGATAAGAGTAGAAACGAATGATATTCAGGAGATATGTATTCATTAAATGTGCTTATATCTGCTCAGTTGAAAAAATGCACTCACTGGCTGTAAATGTGCCTTGGAAATAAGGCGCTACCAATACTCCTTCAAACCGCCACTACATGTGGTTTTTACTCCAGTTTTACGGCCCGATGTCCTTCCTGACTAACTATATGTAGAAGGATGTATTCATCTACTGCGAGTTTCAGTGGTGGTTGATAGTGTGGTGTGTCGTGCGTATATCAAATGATGTATATAAAAACAAACATAAACTAGATGTAACTAAAATACGCGACCCCACTCATAATCGAATCCAGCACCCTCCTAACCGACGGCTGAAACGAAAATCATCCCCATCAAGCAGCTAATCGTACATTTGTTATGGGAAAATAATTCTATATTATTATTACTGTTGTTATTATTATTATTATTGATGATGTTCTGTTCAGAATCTATTTTAGTCATCACAGTATTGAATGAATAGAAAGTCAATTATTTCTAAAAAGTAAATTAATATGGTACGTTATAGTCTGAGGAGAAATTTGGGAACGGTCCCTAAAATCGCCCTAGAAAAGGATGTTCACCTTAGTGCTGCTATTCGAAGGTAGGATCTCGTATATACGTGTATTTTATATCTTGTACACCCAACCATTTAGCTATGCTAGTGAAAAACGTAACTGTAAATGCTATCAATATCTAGCCAAAGGGAAATGAATTAATTCCTTCCTTCCTTCCTTCCTTCCTTCCTTCCTTCCTTCCTTCCTTCCTTCCTTCCTTCCTTCCTGAATAATAAATATCACGATCAAAATCCATGAATTAGTCGACTGAAACTTAAAATACGACAGTGGATATTTATAACTCATTCTTCGGCATGGTATTAAACAGTGCCTTCATTAAAACAGCGCTACCATTCACATTTATGCTATCGATATCACTCACAAAAAGAGAAGAACGTGGTATTTCTCTTAGCACATGAGGTCAATGAACTCCCGAGTCTATACTACCAAGAATAGCTCGGCCAAAGAATATCGCTTGAAATATTAAGGATAGAAAATGATTGTCGGATAAAACTGGAACACTTGTGCAGGACTTCTTCTTCTTATTATTATTCTTCATATTATTATTATTATTATTATTATTATTATTATTATTATTATTATTATTATTATTATTATTAGCGACCTCCTTGGCTCAGGAGGCAATGCGCCGGCCACTCGCCGCTGGTTTCCGTGGTTCAAATTCCGGTCACTCAATGTGAGATTTGTGCTGGACAAAGGGAAGACGGGACAGATTTTTGTCGGGGTACTCCGGTTTTCCCCGTCATCTTTTATTCCAGCGACACTTTCTACTATCATATTATTTCACTTCATCTGTCAGTAATTAATCATTGCCCCAGAGGAGTGCGATAGGCTTCGGCAGCCGGCACAATTCCTATCCTCGCCGCAAGATGGGGGCTTCATTCATTCCGTTCCCGACCCGGTCGAAAGACTGGAAACAGGCTGAGGATTTTGATTTATTATTATTATTAATGATCGTACAGTTGATTTTTCGCGAACATTTCAAATCATGCGGTATTCCAATTTCCATATTTCTGATGTTTTGTAAGCATTAGAAGGAAATCACTTTTCATTCGAATATTTCTCTCTGCTTTATTTTTATATCTCTCGTCAGTAACTATTTTATTTGCCATTGTTTTACGACGCACCGACACAGATATGCCCTACGGCGACGATGGGATAGGACAGGAACTAACAGCCCCAGCATTTACCTGGTGTAAAAATGCGAAACCACAGAATTCTTCAGGGACCCAAACCGTGTGACCTAATTGCTTGGTGTTAATAACTATTTTTTACTGTTTTCCACTACCCTATTTAGACACATAGATTATTAGCTCCTCTCCTTCCACCTTGCAGAACGCTATGGAACTTATTTACAAGGACGCCCAAGAAGACACCTGTGCGGTCGCGAGTCCAAGCCGTGTAGCACATGTGGATTTAGCCTAGTTTTTAATAGTGTTGTTTGTTGTTGCTTTTTGCTTTACGTCGCACTGACACAGATAGGTCTTATGGTGACGATGGGATAGGAAAGGCCTAGGAGTTGGAAGGAAGCGGCCGTGGCCTTAATTATGGTACAGCCCCGGCATTTGCCTGATGTGAAAATGGGAAACCACGGAAAACCATCTTCAAGGCTGCCGACAGTGGGACTCGAACCCACGATCTCCCGATTACTGGATACTGGCCGCACTTAAGCGACTGCAGCTATCGAGCTCGGTGTTTTTAATAGTAGTATCAATAATAATAATAATAATAATAATAATAATAATAATAATAATCGTATAAATAATTATAATAATTGTATAGGCTTCAGGTTCCTTTAACTACTTTTACGGTTTTCGGCGACGCCGAGATGGCCGAATTTAGTCCCTTCAGAAAGCACCTTCAGATACCACCGGACTGAACCAAGATCGAACCTGCCAAGTTGGGGTCAGAAGACCAAGCGCCTCAAGCGCCTGAGCCACTCAGCCCGGTGGTCTAGTTTTATGGCCAGATGCCCTTGCAAATGCTAACCCTATGTGGAGGGATGTATTCAGTACCGCGCCTTTCTGTGGTGGTTCGTAGTGTGCTGTGTTGCGTGTAGATGAAGAGATGTGTATTAAGATGAACATAAGTACCAAGTCCCCGAGCTAGAGGAATTAATCACACGTAGCTCACCCGGCTGGGAATCGACCCTGGGGCCCTCAAACCTGACGGTTACTACATTGACCATTCAGTCCAGGAGACAGACAAACAGACAGACAGACAGATAGACAGAGAATGTATTCAATTTATTTTCAAAAATATGTTAAGTATGTTTGTCCGACTCATGGGCTGCATGGTCAGCGTTGAGGCGTTTTGTTCAGAGGGTCCCGGGTTCCATTCCCGCCCGGGTCGGAGATTTCAATCACGTCTGATTAATTCTTCTGGCTCGGGGACTGGGTGTTTGTCCCAACACTTTCCTCTTCATATTCAGACAACACACTACACTAACAACCACCACAGAAACACGCAATAGTAATTACACCCCTCCATATAGGGTTGCGTCAGCAAGGGCATCCGGTCGTAAACATTGGTTAAACCGAGCTCGATAGCTGCAGTCGCTTAAGTGCGGCCAGTATCCAGTATTCGGGAGATAGTAGGTTCGAGCCCTACTGTCGGCAGCCCTGAAGATGGTTTTCCGTGGTTTCCCATTTTCACACCAGGCAAATGCTGGGGCTGTACCTTAATTAAGGCCACGCCCGCTTCCTTCCCACTCCTAGGCCTTCCCTGTCCCATCGTCACCATAAGACCTATCTGTGTCGGTGCGACGTAAAGCAACTAGCAAAAAAAAAAAAAACCATTGGTTAAATCCACATGTGCGAAATACTTCGCACCCGCGACCCCACATAAGTGGGAAAAAAGTGGAGGAAGAAGAATTAGAAGATATGAAGTATGCTCATATATTTCCTGTATGACCTTTAACTCGTATTTGAACAATCCGTAAAAATAATGCAGCGGAGCACTTTAATATTTATGATATGTATATTTAACATTAACCCCTCGCAGCTGACATCTTGTGAGACGTCTAGACAGTAAACTAGAGTATTGCACTCCGTTCTACATAAAATGGTACGGTGTTTTTGAGATGGGCCTCACTGCCTCTTGTGCCGTTTTTGCATTGTGCGGGGAAGTCTATGTCGGGCTAACTCCACATAAAATAGCTGTAAGATTTTGCGAAAGATAGGACTATAAGTGACATTTTTTTTCTAGCTGGTTGCGTATGTTCGGAAAACTATAGGGGCAACTGTACCACCCGGTAATTTGTTTACTTGCTAGTTCATTATTTAATTATTTTTCTTGGGTAAATAGGTGCACATTGTTGGTGAAGTGTTAGGAAGAGTGGGATATAGTTCATTTAGGTTAGGCCTAGTTATGTATCGTGTGCGACATGGTGAAGTGAGTTCATTTAGCTGACGACGATATCACGGAATATCTTGATGATTATCCACGTGATGATGTTTCTTTGTCCGAATCAGAAAGTGTAGATTACGATAAAAATCCAGCACCTCCAGTAACAAACTGTACGTTTTATGCAAAAAATAGCTGATTTTTTGCGTGATATATCACTTTACAAAATTAATTCTGTCCTTGGATCTAATGCATATAGTATTTTGATATTTACCATACTAGTAAACTGTAATATAACCTTTCTACTAACATCAGTCACAAACTTGTGCAGTGAACACCATTTCTCAGAATTACTTCAAAACTTTCAAAATCTGAAACTTGTAACTTTGTTTACATATATTTTTTTTAAATTGAACCCTTCTGGTTTAGACACGTGGCTCGCTTGCAGTGATAATAAGTGATATATACTCTATAGGTATACAATCTTTCATGTTGATATATTTATTGCTGTGCCTTCCATGTAATCTTAAAAGAAGTGTGAGCATAGTGCGATAAATGAAATGAAATGGCGTATGGTTTTTAGTGCCGGGAGTGTCCGAGGACATGTTCCGCTCGCCAGGTGTAGGTCTTTCGATTTGACTCCCTTAGGCGACTTGCAGGTCATGATGAGGATGAAATGACGATGAAGACGACACATAAACCCAGTCCCCGTGCCGGAGAAATTAACTAATGGTGGTTAAAATTCCCGACCCTGCCGGGAATCGAACCCGGGACCCCTGTGCCCAAAGGCCAGTACGCTAACCATTTAGCCATGGAGCCGGACAGCATAGTGGGGCGAATATTGCTGACAGTTTTCACACATGCATCAGCTGAAAGCTTGAAAGCGAAAGGTTAAGGGAGATTCCAAATACCAATTATCACGTCAGCAAAATCTTTAGTTTTTGAGATATATGTGTCGTCATACAAATAGTTCAACTAATTTTTCAAATATCCCCCCCCCCCCACCTAATTGAACTGAACTTTCCGAAAACAAATAAATACATACATATTTCTTTATTTTTAATGGAGACTCCAAAACCAATTTTATCTCTCTAACATCTTGAGTTTTTGAGATATCACTATCCTAATTTAAAAAATTCAAACCTTTTCACTTTTTTAACCCCCCTCTTAGGTGATTTATCCGAAATAATAAATACGCGTTTCTTTATTTTTAAAAGAGATTAAAATAACAATGTTCACGTCTGTAACATGTTAAGTTTATGAGATGTTCAGTAGATATTCCCATTTTAAAACTTCACCCCCTTTTTCAGTTCCTCTTAAGTTAATTTTTCGAAAATAAATTATCTATGTTTCTTCACTTTTTCACCGGGCGAGTTGGCCGTGCGGTTAGGGTCGCGCAGCTGTGAGCTTGCATCCGGGAAATAGTGGGTTCGAATCCCACTGTCGGCAGCCCTGAAGATGGTTTTCCGTGGTTTACCATTTTCACACCAGGCAAGTGCCGGGGCTGTACCTTAATTAAGGCCACGGCCGTTTCCTTCCCACTCCTAGGCTTTACCTATCCCATCGTCGCCATAAGACCTTTGTCGGAGCAACATAAAGCAAATAGAAAAAAAAAAGAATTTACAGGAGATTACAAATACCAATTTTCACGTCTGTAACAATTTACATTTTTTTTTTTTTTTTTTTTTTTTGCTAGTTGCTTTACGTCGCACCGACTCAGATAGGTCTTATGGCGACGATGGGACAGGATAGGGCTAGGAGTGGGAAGGAATCGGCCGTGGCCTTAATTAAGGTACAGCCCCAGCATTTGCCTGGTGTGAAAATGGGAAACCACGGAAAACCATTTTCAGGGCTGCCGATAGTGGGGTTCGAACCTACTATCTCCCGAATACTGGATACTGGCCGCAATTAAGCGACTGCAGCTATCGAGCTCGGTAATTTACATTTCTAAGATATTCCTTAGATATAGCCTTTTTTTTAAATGCTCCCTCTTTGTCACTCCTGTTCACCCCCAATTAATTGGATTGTCCAAAAACAAAAACAAAACAACGTGTTTATTTCTTTTTAGTCCGACTCCATGGCTAAATGGTTAGGGTCCCGGGGTCTTTTCCCGGCAGGGTCGGGAATTTTAACCAACATTGGTTAATTTCACTGGCACGTGGACAGTAGCTGAGTGGGAACAATGGTAGATGGTACTCGCAATGTGAAGATAAAGGCTATTACATATGAACTGGATGTATGAAGCTGTACCTGTTAACAGCATTTGATGGTGTGGTCATGTGAAGTGACTGGGGAAGGAGAGGAGATCTAATAGAATAATGGAGTCTGGTATTAACGGTAAGAGGGAGACCGACGTAAAGAAGGTTAGACTTGTTATTAATAATTTAAAGATAAGAGGTATAGAACTAAACAAAGCTAGAGAAATAGTTACGAATTAATAAAGGATTATGGAGGCGTTTACTTAAATCACAGAGGCTGGCAGGTTGAACGCTGAAAGGCATACAGTCTATACTGAAGATGCATAATTGTAAATACATACATACATACATTATCATTATAGACTGTTATGCCTTTCAGCGTTCAGTCTGCAAGCCTCTGAGAATTTACTAAACGTCGCCACAATCCTCGATTTGCAATTAGTGTTGTGGCTTCATTTAGTTCTATACCTCTTATCTTTAAATCGTTAGAAACAGAGTCTAACCATCATCGTCTTGGTCTCCCTCTACTTCTCTTACCCTCCATAACAGAGTCCATTATTCTCCTAGGTAACCTATCCTCCTCCATTCGCCTCACATGACCCCACCACCGAAGCCGGTTTATGCGTACAGCTTCATCCATCGAGTTCATTCCTAAATTAGCCTTTATATCCTCATTCCGAGTTCCCTCCTGCCATTGTTCCCACCTGTTTGTACCAGCAATCATTCTTGCTACTTTCATGTCTGTTACTTCTAACTTATGAATAAGATATCCTGAGTCCACCCAGCTTTCGCTCCCATAAAGCAAAGTTGGTCTGAAAACAGACCGATGTAAAGATAGTTTCGTCTGGGAGCTCACTTCCTTCTTACAGAATACTGCTGATCGCAACTGCGAGCTCACTGCATTAGCTTTACTACACCTTGATTCAATCTCACTTACTATATTGCCATCCTGGGAGAACACACAACCTAAATACTTGAAATTATCGACCTGTTCTAGCTTTGTATCACCAATCTGACATTCAATTCTGTTGGATTTCTTACCTACTGACATCAATTTAGTCTTAGAGAGGCTAATTTTCATACCATACTCATTGCACCTATTTTCAAGTTCCAAGATGTTAGACTGCAGGCTTTCGGCACAGTCTGCCATTAAGACCAAGTCGTCAGCATAGGCCAGGCTGCTTACTACATTTCCACCTAACTGAATCCCTCCCTGCCATTTTATACCTTTCAGCATATGATCCATGTAAACTACAAACAGCAAAGGTGAAAGATTACAGCCTTGTCTAACTCCTGTAAGTACCCTGAACCAAGAACTCATTCTACCATCAATTCTCACTGAAGCCCAATTGTCAACATAAATGCCTTTGATTGATTTTAATAATCTACCTTTAATTCCATAGTCCCCCAGTATAGCGAACATCTTTTCCCTCGGTAACCTGTCATATGCTTTCTCTAGATCTACGAAACATAAACACAACTGCCTATTCCTCTCGTAGCATTTTTCAATTACCTGGCGCATACTGAAAATCTGATCCTGACAGCCTCTCTGTGGTCTGAAACCACACTGGTTTTCATCCAACTTCCTCTCAACGACTGATCGTACCCTCCCTTCCAAGATGCCAGTGAATACTTTGCCTGGTATACTAATCAATGAGATACCTCGATAGTTGTTGCAATCCTTCCTGTTCCCTTGCTTATAGATAGGTGCAATTACTGCTTTTGTCCAATCTGAAGGTACCTTACCAACACTCCACGCTAATTTGACTACTCTATGAAGCCATTTCATCCCTGCCTTCCCACTATACTTCACCATTTCAGGTCTAATTTCATCTATTCCTGCTGCCTTATGACAATGGAGTTTATTTACTATCCTTTCCACTTCCTCAAGCATAATTTCACCAACATCATTTTCCTCCTCCCCATGAGCTTGACTGTTTGCAACACCACCATGATGATTTCCTTTTACATTGAGAAGATGTTCAAAATATTCCCTCCACCTCTCCAGTGATTCCCTGGGATCTGTTATGAGTTCACCTGAATTACTCAAAACACTGTTCATTTCCTTTTTCCCTCCCTTCCTAAGATTCTTTATTACTGTCCAGAAAGGTTTCCCTGCTGCTTGACCTAGCCTTTCCAGGTTATTACCAAAATCTTCCCATGACTTCTTTTTGGATTCAACAACTATTTGTTTCGCTCTGTTTCTTTCATCTACGTACAAATCCCTGTCTGCCTCGGCCCTTGTTTGGAGCCATTTCTGATAAGCCTTCTTTTTACGTTTACAGGCTGCTCTCACTTCATCATTCCACCAAGATGTTCGCCTTTTCCCATCTTTACACACAGTTGTTCCTAGGCATTCCCTTGCTGTTTCTACTACAGCATCCCTGTATGCCACCCATTCACTTTCTATATCCTGAACCTGCTTACTGTCTACTGTTAGAAACTTCTCGCTAATCATATCCATGTACTTCTGTCTAATTTCCTCGTCCTGGAGATTTTCTACCCTTATTCGTCTGCAGACAGATTTCACTTTCTCTACCCTAGGCCTAGAAATACTTAGTTCACTACAGATCAGATAATGGTCTGTATCATCGAAAAATCCCCGAAAAACTCGTACATTCCTAAAAGATTTCCTGAATTCAAAGTCTGTTAAGATATAGTCTATTATGGATCTGGTACCCCTAGCCTCCCATGTGTAGCGGTGAATAGCCTTATGCTTGAAGAATGTATTCGTAACAGCTAAACCCATACTAGCACAGAAGTCCAGCAAACGCTTCCCATTCCCATTAGCTTCCATATCTTCCCCACATTTACCAATCACCCTTTCGTATCCTTCAGTTCTATTCCCAACTCTCGCATTGAAATCGCCCATTAGCACTATTCTATCCTTGCTGTTGACCCTGACCACGATGTCACTCAATGCTTCATAAAACTTGTCAACTTCATCCTCATCTGCACCCTCACATGGTGAATACACGGACACAATGCTTGTCCTAATTCCTCCCACTGACAAATCTACCCACATCATTCGCTCACTTACGTGCCTGACAGAAACTATGTTGCGTGCAATGGTATTCCTGATAAAGAACCCTACCCCAGACTCTGCCCTTCCCTTTCTAACACCCGTCAAGTACACTTTATAATCTCCTATCTCTTCCTCCTTATCTCCCCTTACCCGAATATCACTTACTCCTAGCACATCCAGATGCATCCTCTTTGCTGACTCAGCAAGTTCTACCTTCTTTCTTCCATAAGCCCCATTAATGTTGATAGCTCCCCATCGAATTCCATTTCGTTCGCCAAGTTGTTTCCAAGGAGTCCCTCGCCTGTCAAATGGGAGTGGGACTCCATTACTCCCATAGGTCCGAGGCTTGCTTAAAGTGTTCTGAGCTCGGTAAATTCATGAAGCAGGATGCTGCCCTACTTGCACATAGTCCAAGTGAGGATCTCTCCTCTAACGGGTTATGGACCACCGGTGAATTGTGTAGTCCTAGCCGCCTGAGCACAAGGAGGGCCACGACTCAGAATATGTCCGAGATGCCCACTCCCATTCCATAGCAACTGGTATCCCGACTCTCAGGACCACTTACTAGGCCACTCAGCCGTTGCCCATGGTTCACGAACTAGGACGTGACTACCGTAACCCACAAACATGAACCACCATAATTGTAAATATTATTATTATTATTATTATTATTATTATTATTATTATTATTATTATTATTATTATTATTAGAACAGTTCGTTCAATAACATTTTTTTGCAGTTGGCTTTTTGACGCACCAGCACAGATAGGTCTTATGGCGACGATGGGATAGGAAAGGCCTAGGAGTGGGAAGGAAACGGCCGTGGCCTTAATTAAGGTACAGCCACAGCATTTGACTGGTGTGAAAATGGGAAACCACGGAAAACCATCTTCAGGACTGCCGACACTGGGGTTCGAACTCCCGCATGCAAGCTCACAGCTTCGCACCCCTAACCGTACGGCCAACTCACCCGGTAATTAATTTTTTCTGTGTTCTAATACACAGGATTTATGTAGCTAATAAAATAATCACTCAAGTTCTTTGCAAAATGACTACAGTAGATTATAGGAAGTATGGAATATTGCCGCATTAACTTATACTTAGGAAGTGTTTAGTATAGTCTTGATTTTTTTGTCTCGTGTCTTTCTAAAGAGAATATCATCACCAATTATCTCTTCTTCTAATGAAAATTTGCATGAGTGAAAATGCTATCCAGATGGTATGTATCCCTTTTAGAGCATAAATAATGACCTTCTTTCAGTTCCATGTATGTAGGGTGTATGCAACATAGTCATAAATCGCGCACGCTTTACGTTATAGCCTTCATGTGTGGAACATGAAGTGGCATGTCTTTCCCTCTGAGCTTTCGTGTTCCATTATCATAGGAAGCGTGTCGACTGCGATATGTCTTAAGTGTAGCTGATGAATGAGATGTAGCCACGGCCGGCTAAAGCACTGGGCGTGATACAGGGCCATCTGTTAACCTGCTCTGCGAGGTGTGTGCCCACTTTGTCTAACACTGGTGCTACTGAATCTCCTCTACAAAGAGGCTTCAGAGGAAGGAAACAATTTCTCTTTCACAGAGCATCAAGTTAATTAACTAAAATACAAATTCGTCAGCCATACGGTAACAGAAAAGGCCGATCTCGGAATGGTGGTGATTATTATACGCGTCAATGCAACGTTTATATCAGCTCCAATTGGGATATTGCTGATGATTTCTCAGCAACATTGGTAATGATTGTTGAAGACATGTAACATGTATACGTATCATCAATAACGAATGAAGTTATAATCCTCTAAATATTACAATGAACCCAGGACCGTAGCTTAAGTGCCAGCATATTACCCTTGGCCCACTTCCGGCAAGAGAAAAAAGTGTCAACACCCCGTCCCCCTCTCCATCCCACAGAAGCGGAAATCACAGCTTCAACTACTCAGTTTATTTTACTACTATGCTACTACTACTACTACTACTACTACTTTTCACAAATTGATTTTAGTCGCACTGACACAAATAGGTATTACGGCGACAGCTCCAGTATTTTCCTGGTGTGAAAATGGGAAAGCACGGAAAACCATCATCAGGGCTTCCGACAGTGGGGTTCGAACCCATTATCTCCCGAATACTGGATACTGGCCGCACTTAAGCGACTGCAGTTACCGAGCTCGGTACTACTACTACTACTACTACTACTACTATTTTTCCTTGAAATTGAAGTAACTCAATATTAGGCCTACAATCAAAAGTCAGTTTTAACTTGGTCAATATAAATTTATTCAAATGAAATAATATTTAAATACCGCAGCATGTAACTAATCGACTGCACCAGTACAAATATGTTTAATGAAACAATATCTAAATACCATACCAGGGAACTACATTTCCTCTTAAGGATATGAAATATTCTGTCCTCAAAGTTTAGTGTGACAGATAGTCCTGTTGTTGAGAACAATGTTTATCAAAACGCAGTACAACATCAGGACTGACAATTTCTGAGATATTTAGTTTTGAACTTACTTTGACTTAATCGCTACCAAAGCAATAAATATATTGCTGAAAAATGAACCAGGTTCTTCTATGGCCTTTGTATCTACCTACACGAAGCTGACGCATTTCAGCACCTACAAATACCACCGGACTGAGCCAGGATCGAACCTGCCAAGTTGGGGTCAGAAGGCCAGTAGTCTACCAACTGAGCCACTCAGGCCGGCTTTCAACTCTCTCTGCGTGAAGGTGGTAGAATACATGCTCGGTAGTTTCTGACTGTCGTAAGAGGCAACTACCGATCTCGATAGCTGCAGTCGCTTAAGTGTGGCCAGTATCCAGTATTCGGGAGATAGTGAGTTCGAACCCCACTGTCGGCAGCCCTGAAGATGGTTTTCCATGGTTTCCCATTTTCACTCCAGGTAAATGCTGGGGCTGTATCTTACTTAAGGCCATGGCCGTTTCCTTCCCACTCCTACCCCTTTCCTGTCCCATCGTCGCCATAAGACCTATCTGTGTCTGTGCGACGTAAAGCTAATAGCAAAAAAAAAAAAAGAGGCAACTAAAATTAGGATCGGGGTCTCTCAACTTCGAGACGGTGATTGGTGACTATGATTCTCCTAGCTGAGTCCGGCACTGTTTCCACTTAATTGTAACAGGCTCCGCAATTCCATCATTCGACCTCGATCAACTTGTGTTTTTTCAGATGTTTACGACGTCCTGGGTATCTTTCCTTTTCATAACCTTCATTAACCTTCCTTTTCTTTTACGCATTCCTTCATTCTTCGAAGTGTCGGACCTCTTCTATTTTGCTTCTTATTACTTTTGAGAAAGGATGGTTGCCCACTTGCACATTCTCTTGAAAGTAAAATAATCACCACCACCATTTCCAAAATTTCCCGGCCTCCTTTGGAATCGCACTCCACAGTTTGAGAACTCCCTGACATAAACCAACGTATAAAATGGATATGCACTGAACACACTAAGTCTCATGTCCGTAAAATGAAGCATCAATAACAATATAAGAATGGCCTTGAAACTGATGAGACGGATATTTCTGTTGTATTCTCCCATCGCCATCGCCCGCAATTCACTCTTCAAGTGGGTAGAGAAAACGAGGAAACTGATGAAGGAAAAAAATGTTATTTTTATAAACTAGCATTGGTACTCATTCTTCGGCAATTTGCAATACGCTGACCTTTTTTTCTTTTCATTCATTTGTACAAAGTTACGTGGCTCCATTTACATGTTTATTATGACATGTTAAACTGATACTCTTCTCCGGAAGCACGTGTCACTATTGTGAAACACGCAAAAGTTGAACAAAATCGAGACAGAATAAGGACGAATGTATAGTACGGTACAGTTCCTTGAACAATGCTGTGTGAAACTGTCCCTGCTTCTACGGACGCTGGCATGACGCTGCGGGTGAAGACTCGCAAAAGACATTGTTAATACCTCCCTAATCATCAATCCCACGTTGATGTGATGCTGAAGTGATATGCACCTAGTGTCCCACGTGACTAAAAATCAATTGTTCATAAATATCTCAGTTATTATCCCTCTTAACATAAATTTATGTATTTGGTACAAACTATCAGAAATTGCATTTTGTACAACTTTTGATATGTACATTTGTAATGTACCCTGTGTCATCTATACTAATATTATAAAGAGGAAAAATTTGTTTGTTTGTAACGAATAGACTCAAAAACTACTGAACCGATTTTAAACATAACTTCACCTATAGAAAGCTACATGCAAGTGAGTAACATGGGCTGTATTTTATTTTCAAAACAATTCGAGGTGGGGGGCACGGGGGGATATAAAAATAATAGGCTAATATAGGAAAAATATCGAATTTGTCGTATAAGGACGAGACAAAGCTCAATTTAATCCTCTTGACGCAAGGAACAAAACTCGGTAAGCCCTACGGGCCCGTAAACCATGTTTTAAGGCCCTAAAACCAACCGTTACGGAGATATTGGCACCACACTACCCCTCCTCTAGGAATCCGATAAAGTAATGAACTGCCGTAACCATGGCAACGTCAGCTCTAGGATTCTACAGCAGCGAAATTATCTACAATAAATCACAAAAACCTAACATCTTACAGACATGAAAATTGATACTTGGAATCCCTTTTAAAAATAAAAGAACACAAATATTCGTTTTCAGAAAATCCACTTAAGGGGGAGGGGTGTGAAAAGAAGTGAGGAAGGAGTTGAATTATTTATGCCAGGATACATATATCTCAAAAAATGAATTACAGACTTTAAAATTGGTAATGGAATCTCCTTTAAAAATTAACACACTTTCTTAGAAAAGCCACTTAAGGGAGTGAAAAGAAAAAAAAAGCGGGTGAATTTTTAAAATGAGTATCCTCTTCTTCTATCGCTTTACCCACACCTGTGGGGTTGCCGGTGCGAACTGCGTAGCAAATGTGGATTTAACCGTTGTTTTACGGCTGGATGCCCTTCCTGACGTCAACTGTATATGTAGGGATGTAATTTATACTTCTATACTAATATTATAAAGAGGAAATATTTGTATATTTGTTTGTAACGGATAGACTCAAAAAATACTGAACCGATTTTAAAAATGACTTCACCTATAGAAAGCTACATTGCCAGTGAGTAACATGGGCTGTATTTCATTTTCAAGACAATTCGAAGGGGGGCGACGGGGGGGAGATATAAAAATATTAAAATAATAGGCTTATATAGGCGAAATCGAATTTGTCGTACAAGGACGAGACAAAGCTCATTTTAAGCCCCTTGACGCAAAGAACAAAACTCGGTAAACCCTACGGGTCCGTAAACAATGTTTTAAGGCCATAAAACCAACCGTTGTGATGGTGTTGGAACCACACTACCCCTGCTCTAGGAATCGGATAAAGAAACGAACGGCCTTAACCATGGCAACGTCAGTTCCAGGATTCTACAGCAGCTAGATTATGCATGTACGTTTGGGCATAGCTGCCAGCCAAAATTGATACACATATGACTTATTATCTGGAAAAAATAAACTATTGGGTAAGACGCTCATAGCACTCCTTTGGGAGGGGATGGAAAGGGAGTGAAGTATAAAAATAATAGCCCCCGGAGATCTCCGCAGTACGGCGACCAGCGGTTGCCGACGGGCCTCCCGTTTTACGTACTGGCTTAGGTTTCAGCATTTTTCGGAGTCTGTTACCCATAGTTTAAACTATTTTCTATCAAATCATGGAGTAGTAGAATCACTGATGTTATTAGTGCCGATATTTTGATCCACTTTTACGATCATTGAAACCATGAAAACAACCTATATATTGTACACAACTGTCAAGATGGCTTGAATAAATTTCTCAACATTTATACTCAGATTCATTATATGATGTGCGACATGAGTTACAAGCCCTGAGAATTATAATTCTCGATAATTATAGTAGTTTCTATGTATCGCGTATTTCCTTGATCATTTGTAATAGTTACGAAATGTCGGATCAAACAAATACATTCAATAATATTTATATTTGTGGTACTATCTAGCGGAAGTATACTTACATTAAATCTATAGTTTTGTGAAGGGAGCAGGTATATCTAGGTGGGAATTAAGGAAAATCATGGTAGCAAAAGATCTTAGAGGTCGACGCTAATTAAGAACTAATATCTAGAGGCCCCCATGAAGAAAAGAAGAAGAAGGTACACTATAATTCCAAACATGACAAATAATTTCGACGTACTTAAGTAAATACATCAGTGATATAAATATCTAATGAAGTCGCTCACACCGATAGTATGAGTAACTAAAGCCAGTTTCCGATAACCCGCACGAAGAACGGGTACTTCTGCTAGTCGTATATATTTAACAATAATACTTTTCATCTTCATATAAACCCCTACTCCATGCGACGACCATTAAATCATATGCACCTGATACACAGCCCTCGTTGGGTAGATTCAAAATACCGAGTGTGGTTGAAATATTTCCTCCAGACATACACTAAAGGTATTATGAATGAAATGAGTAATTATCAGAAATTTCACTCAAATGATATATGTACACACATACGACCCTTACGATTTCATTTAAGTAGAGTTCTGTGTATTCATCTCCAGAGTGATGTTTGTAGCTGTGGTATTCCCCAAATTTATGGAAGATTTATATCTGCGAGTATAATCAGAATCTGGTCCGGGGACTAAGTCTGATGTTCCATTAATTTATAGTTTAAGGACGGAATACACTCGGACACAGGTAACACAATATATATATATATTTAAATATTGGCTTTACGTCGCACTGACACAGATATGTCTTATGGCGACGATTGGAGAGGAAAGGGCTAGGAGTTGGAAGGAAGCAGCCATGACCTTAATTAACGTCTGCCTGGTGTGAAAATGGGAAACCACGGAAAACCATCTTCAGGGCTGCCGACAGTGGGGTTCGAACCCACTATCTCCCGAAAACTGGATACTGGCCGCACTTAAGCGACTGCAGCTATCGAGCTAGGTGAAAATTTAATCAAATAGCTATTCTCGGTCATTCAAAAATAGGTTGCCCATGGTTTTTCAGTACAAAATGTAGCGATTTTCACCAGGACTAGGTATTTGAGGATCCAATCAGCCTCTGGGCTTGAGATTGGGAATCATTCCGGCATTTTCTGTTTATTGAGGACGATTCATCCCGGACCAGTGGTGACCCCGACATAATTTAAGACAAAGTTACTTGTTGAAATATGACAATTATTTGTGCAAAATAATGATTGTACAAAATAATGATTGTGCACATTTAAGTGTCTTTTATTCTAACTGGTATCACAACTCAACTACAATAATTGTCATATTTTAACAAGTAACTCAGTCTTAAATTATGTCGGGGTCACCACTGGTCCGGAATGAATCGTCCTCAATACACAAAAAATGCCGGAATGATTCCCAACCACAAGTCCTCAGGCATATCATTTAGTATTCAGCTGTGGCTAGTTATAAATACACGCTAGTACAGATAACATCGACACATGATAACAGAAACAATTTTTGCACATTTGGACAAATAATAAAATTGCACCGAGTTCCTTACAAGAAGTATGAGCACTCAAAGCAAACAAAACAAGGGAATTAAAAAACACGACGACAACAACAAGTTCAGAATAGGACGGCACGCTTTCTTTGGATAGACATGCTTGCCTAGTAGTTTCTTACTCAGCTTATTATTTCGAAGAGCTACTGTATATAGAAAACACCATGGCCCATGACACTGCTGAATAAGTAAACTGAACATAAATGTGCGTGTTAGAGTCTTTCACACACAGTTTTCGGGAGTCTTCTCGCTACGGCCCTTTATTAAAATTACAAAAGGAAATTATATTTCACAATAAACATTGAGTAATCCGTTATTTATACTTACGCAACATTCTCTAAATTGTTTGGCATCTATGGGAGACGTAAAGTTGAGACCCCATGTGTCATTTGTCATGGGATCTTTCCAGTATACGAAGCACTCGGAAGCCTGGCCAATACGCGTACCTGTAACACAAAGACCAAGATCATTATCTAACCCCTCGCCTTGCATATGTTCCTCTTAACAACTTTTATACTTTGGCATGCTTGATAGTTTTCTCTTGAAAATTCTGATGTCAGGATAGATCACAACCTAAAGAAGTAGGATTTTATTATCTTAACAAAGTACTGCAGATTTTTTCTTTGTTAAATAATTCGTTATTTCTTTAGGCAAGTGTTTAATCGGCTATTGTATTTAGTCTGCACCCAGGATGTATCTATAGCTACTATTTATTGCTCATTCATTGGAATTTCTGAGATGTCCATTTATTTAATCCATTAATGCAATATCTTTTTTTACTGTATGAATAATATCGACGGTTCAGTTCAATGGTAGCCCTTCGAGAGTTGTAACTTTTGAGCAGGTCTAATGATAACAGATATTACTTAATATTCAGTTCCAAAATTTATAGCATGTTTATTCCACATTGAAAAATATTGAGATAAATTTTCTCCGTATGAAATAATTAATTGCGTTTTATCACAAGGTTTGGGATGTAACTATTTATTTCTCAGTCCATCAAAAAATTCTCCTCTCGGAAGTGCTAATTTGTCAACTTAACACTCGTGGCTTTTACAGATTGAAAGCATACAGAGTTTACGTTCTCGGGATACAAGTACTTAAACGTTTACTCTTTTAGACTTGTAGCAGTATTGCACTGAATCGTCAAAATAAACGTTTACAGGTTCGCATTAGGAAACTAGAGACTGCAACAGCCAATGAAGTAGGATGAGTAGTAGTGTTACCCTTCTCGAATAATGGAGTATTTCCACACATGAATGAACAGTTATTTGGACTTTTTCGAGAAAACAGCCCTGAAAATGGTTTTTCATTTTCACACCAAGCAAGTGCCCTTTCGCATCCTTGCGTCGCTGAAAACCTTTGATGAGTTAGTGTGATGTTAAACCACAAACAAAAGAAGTAAATTCGATGTGGTGCAGCTCATTTCAATGGCGGTGAGCTGCACTGCACCTTTGTTAACCACATACCAGCTCTCAGCCAATGCTAAGTTCTTGGCACTATCAGGAATTGAACGTGGCCCACCGAGGACGACAGCTAATAGCGCTAACTGTTACATAACGGAGGTGGACAATGTAACTATTAACTCCAAGTCTTAACCACGGGAGCAATACTTCTGTGAGGGATCCAACTGTCACTGGTTACAGACCGGCTCTCGTGTAAATCGAAACTTTAAAATATTCAAGTTTCTAACTAATTGTAAGACACCAATGGTAGTATATTTTCAGTTTCGTGCAGACACAAAAAAACTCTTCCTGGAATACTAGACAGTTCCAAAAATATCTGTCGCGTTCTTCGTGAGATATTTTTTCCAGGCATTGAAATATACGACGTCAACAACAGTCAACAGTTGTGAAAAGATATATCAGAAGAATATGAGGATTACTGTTCTGTGTACGGAGCACATATTTATATAATTATAAATATACTATATATATTATACATTCATACTATTTATTATTGTACATTCAGCCATGTGAATATTGAAAACAAGAACTTTAAAACATGCTTCCCTGTATTGCAAATTTTAGCCAAACCAAAAACCAAACCCCATGGCACTACAGCACTTGAAAGGCCTTGGCCTACCAAGCGACCGCTGCTCAGCCCGAAGGCCTGCAGATTACGAAGTGTCGTGTGGTCAGCACGACGAATCCTCTCGGCCGTTATTCGTGACTTTCTAGACCGGGGCCGCTATCTCACCGTCAGATAGCTCCTCAATTTTAATCACGTAGGCTGAGTGGACCTCGAACCAGCCCTCAGGTCCAGGTAAAAATCTATGACCTGGCCGGGAATCGAACCCGGGGCCTCCGGGTAAGTGACAGGCACGCTACCACTACACCACGGGGCCGGCATAAATTTTAGCACTTTTTCCAATTAACTTTTACCAAATTCATGTCTTGTACTAATATTTTTATTCTATTAGAAAATATTGTGAATTTAAGTGTTCGTGTTTAGAAAGACATTGACGAACATATTTCCTAGAGTTACTTCTCAATTTGAATGGGACCTACCTGGTTGCACTAGCCGCACATCAAGAATTTTGTCCACTTGGCTGTTGTAAGCTGTGATGTGGAAGACACATTCTGGCGAGTCTTGAATGCAGGTAATGTTGACAGGCACCAGGTCCTCGGATACCTGCTGCCACTTGACAGTACCTGCTCCGCTGGCGCTCACGTGGAACACCTCGGCCCATAGTCTGCAGCACAAACACTCGGTTAATAACGCCCTCACTTTTGTTTAGAGACTACATTACTTATTCTTCTATGATTAGTAGCATAAGAGGTGAACATATCAACTAAGTATATTATACACTGTATATTTTAATAATATTTTTACACACATTAGCTCATAATTTTAAATTGAGACATACTAATGTATTCAAATGTGGTAAAAGCTCTCTGCATGGACTCCTCTACATCCTAGGTAATTATTCATCCTACATTTATGGATAGAACAAACTCCTAGAGTTTAAAAAATCCATACTACTATGTGGTGGACACAATTTATGTTCTATGAACTGTTTCATATTAAGAATACAATTTTTTCTTTATTCTGATCCTATCACGAGATCACTTACATACCCTTGAACAATTGGACTTCAAGTTATTCTACCTACGACTGTCTTCTCTTTATACTCGGCTGCTTATTAATGCCCTGTAATTCTAGTTTTAAAATTATAAAATTGCACGGAAACGATGAAAATTTCCTGTAAGTTATAAATACACCTGTATTCTGGTACTCTTGAACACCAGTTCAATGACATACAGAATGAAACTTTGAATTTAATTTTAGGCCTATTACTAAAAACGTAAATTAATGAAATATGGGATCTTATCGGGGATATTTCCACTACCTGTCTTTGAATTATGAGGAAGGATTAAACCCTGAACCAAAAATCATCATTTTTATCTGCTACCATGATAAAAACAGTTTTGAATTTGTAAAGAACGTCTTTCCTGGACACTGTGAAATAAAGGTATTCTAAGCACATGTGCGAAACATTAACTTCAGAGCACACTTCATGGTATAATGTATTATATCACTGCCTTCACCACGTACCTACATCAAGAAGTTAGTTGTCTTCGAATACAAAGAAAAGATAACGCGTCATATTATTTAATCTGTTTACCCTCCAGGGTTGTTTCACCCCGGACTCAGCAAGAGATCCTACCTCTACCACCTCAAGAGCAGTGTCCTGGAGTGTGAGACATTTAGTCAGGGATACAACTGGCACCAGTCCTTCACCCAGACGACCTCACCTGCTATGCAGAACAGGGGCCTTGTGGAGGATGGGAAGACTGGAAGGTATAGACAAGGAAGAGTGAAGGAAGCGGCCGTGGCCTTACATTAGGTACCATCCCGGTATTTGTCTGGAGAAGAAGTGGGAAACCACTGAAAACTACTTTGAGGATGGCTGAGGAGGAATAGAAAACCCTCTACTCAGTTGGCAGCCCGAGGCTGCGGGGACCCCATTCCAGTCCTCGTGCCAGTTTTCAAATTCTGTGGCAAAACGGGAATTGAACCCGTTTAGCAGGAGATGGCAGACACACTAACCACTATACCACATATGCGGACTAACACATCATAACGAGATTTTATTTATTGCTATAACATGAAGGAAAAAAAGGTTATTTTAAAGAGGCATATGTAGTGAATGGAAAAAAAGAACAATTCGATATAATGCTTCTTAACACTTCTGTTCTCCAAGACAACTCTTGGGCTATCATAGCCTACTCCTTGAACTTCAAAAGACACATAATTATGTTACAAAAAACCAAAGAGCACGCACTTACTATAAAAACATTAACGAAGAAATCTAAACAATTCTAATATATTAAAGATAATTTTACTTCTTTTTAATATGTTTATTTGTATATTGGGTGAAGCGAAATTCGCGCACTCGGGCGTCGCAGCGCGACTCCTCACATACCAGCAATAAAAAAAAGTCTCTCACAAAAGTTCGCCCGGCGAGTATATCCGGGAGAAAAAGGACGTTGAAGAGTGAAAATCTGGCAGCACTGTAACCACATGCAGGGTAACTACCTCTGTCAGCACATAGTAGTCGTGCTGTACAGGTGGTGCAGTGGATGGAGTTTTGGGTTAGCATTCAAGAGGTCGAGGGATCGATCCTGGTTTGAGGCGTATGTTTTTTATGTCGTAAATGTAGTCCAGATGGTATAGTATCTGGCATCTTAATCGTCAACAGTGATTGCAGCGCGTCTATAAACCATTTGTACTTGCATACTACGATCCTAGAAATGCACGAACATTCGTTTTCATTGGTCAGCTTTGAAAGACGCCCTTTCCACGTCGTGGGCTAAAATTTATTCGCACCACTTCATCTACTAGATGCGCTACAACGTGTTTGTAAATGTAGGATACATGTGACCTAAGAAACGGTGTCTTACTGTATTACAGTATGTAATGTCCGATGGAAATTTGCAAATAAAAAAGTGCGCCTCAACCCAGGATCGAACTCACGACCTCCCGCATGCTAACCCAAAACTCTATCCACTGTACCAACTGTATAGCACGACTACTATGTGGTGACAGAGGTAGTTACTCTACATGTGGTTACAGTATTGCCAGATTGCCACACTTCAACGTTCTTTTTCTGCCGGAAATACTATACTCGCAGGACGAACTTTTGTGAGAGAGATTTTTTTTTTATTGCTAGGATGTGAGAAGTCGCGCTGCGACGCCCGAGTGCGGGAATTTCGCTTCACCCTGTATAGGCCTTTTTGTTACGGTAATCGGAAACATTATGTACGTACAGTAACTTGTACGGCGTGAACAATTTTGCACGCGTATAATTGAATGAGCTACCGGTATATAAACAACTAGTCAGATATTCGACGCAAAATTGAACAACAACAACAACAATAATAATAATAATAATGTGCTGGGGAGTTGCCCTCAAGGAGAACTGCTTAGGATCAAACGCCATAACATCATCAGAAAGCTGATTGCTAATGCTCTTCGTCTCAAAAATCTAGAAGTGTACGAAGAAGTCAACTGCCTCGCCGAAGGAGGCAGCAATCGCAGGACTGATATTATAGCGATTGACAGACGGAGGAACGAAGCATAAATTACTGATCCTACGGTACGCTTTGAATCTTCAGCCTCTCAACCGAATGACGTAGACAATGAGAAAAAGGATATCTATAATCAAACCATCCCTTTCTTTCTTGAGTCGTATAACCTTAAAAAAATTACGGCGACTGGACTTTTCTTTGGCGCGAGGGGAACAATTCCCAAATCTTTCGTCACATGGCGACAAAAATATAAACTAGCGAGAAGCCTACAGGATGAGATAGTCGTCTCACTCATCAAACACTCCGTTTCGATTCTTCGTCACCATTTATATGGAGTTCGTGCCATTTAACATGGTTAATTGTAACCTATCATTTTTTAAACATTAATCTTTTTATCTTCCCTCAAAATTGTTATTGTGTATTATTCTGTGTCTTATGGCAAATCTAGGGTGTCCTGAATCAGACTAAATAAATAAATAATAATAATAATAATAATAATAATAATAATAATAATAATAATAATAATGTTTTAAAAGTGAACAAGGGAAACTCATTATTGGTGACAAGAAGAATTGCGAGTATCTGTACAACTATTTCCAGAATCTTCTGAACTGTGGACCTCCTGAAGATGGATTGCTGTTTGGAGAGCCTCAATTCAAGTTGAAGGGTTCATTACCACCAAATAAGGAAGACATTAGGGACATCATTAAGCAGCTAAAAACAACAAAGCTCCTGGAAAAGATTCAATTACTGCAGAGTTATTCAAATTTGCAGGTGAAAATATAGTGGAAAACTAGAGGAATTATTCGCTTTTATTTGGGAAAAAGAAGAAATACCAAGTGATTGGAAGAATGCACTCATTCATCCTTTACACAAAAAAGGGGACCAAGCTAACGTCAACAACTACAGAGGTATCTCCCTTCTTCCTATAGCATACAAAATCCTATCCAAAGCATTGCAGGGGAGGCTTGAAACACATCTAGATAAACGAATTGGTGAATACCAGGCCGAGTTCAGGAAAGGACTTCCATGTGCTGAGCAGATTTATATTCTAAAATCACTTATGAAAATTAAGATCAATGAGAAATCAGAAGAGGACAATCATAACATTCGTTGATTTCAAAAAGGCATATGATTCCATAGACCGTGCAGTGCTCATGAACGTTCTGCAGGAGTTTGGAGTGGATGAGGAATCTCTGGCCATAATTCGACTATCTCTTACAAACACTTTTTCTCAAGTCAAATTTATGGGTGAACTCTCAAATCCATTTGAGATAAAAACGGGTTTGAGGCAAGGAGACAGCCTTTCTCCACTACCCTTTAATTGCATTTTAGAAAAATTACGGAATGGAGGTTGAGCATGACTGAAAATGGAATGGAGAATGGGGTAAAGATAGGTTGTGGAAAAAATGCGATGATGTTGGACTGCCTTGCCTTCGCAGACGACGTCGTTCTTCTACAGACAACCGTCAATCAGCCAAGAGACATGTTGCAGTCAAAACCGGGTTAAGAATCTCTTTCGAAAAAACAGCATTCATGGATTCTACGTATAAAAAAGGTGACACGGACGGACTTGTTACACTGTATGGGGATATCGAGCGTGTGCAAAAATTTAAATACCTGGGAGAAATACTCACCCCCAATGGAGATGAAAAGGAGGGATTAACGGAGAGGGTGAGAAGGATGGAGTTGGTATTCAGACTATGTTATGACACCTATAAGTCCAAGTCCCTCTCAATTCAGGCCAAGTTAAAACATTACTGCACAGTGGTTAGAACAGAGTGCCTTTATGGAGCAGAAACCTTGACGAGGATGGCTGACCCAGTCCTTGAAAATAGAGAAAGAAGATTCTTACGAAAAATCTTAGGCCCAAGAAAGTCGACGAGTGACCCAAATACATTGATTGTATGTTTTATGCTCACTGAAACTCGGGATTGTTCGGACAGGAGTGCACTGATTGTGCCGTAAATAAAATTGTGTCGGGACCATGTACTTCAAGAGGGGAATTATGGAGGAGAGCCCTAAAGACGGTTGTATTTCCGTCGTGATGGAGTGAGCACCGCATTGATGGGCCGACCCGATGGCAGAGATGGTGCATTGCTTAATCATGGACCGGATGAGTACATCTGATTTCATTTAATTTTATAATATGCATGACTAGCTGCCTGTGTAAATTTGTAAATAGTAACTTCTTGCATGCAACGTTTAATATTTGTTGGATTTAAATAGCTAGCTAGGGTCAGCTAGTTGTATATGGTTAATTTGCGGTACTCATGACTTGGGGGTTTCTATTTGTATATATAATCTTCGTGTGATAGTGTTTATTTGATCTTCAGAATCTATTCTTGAGCGTGTGTTAAATAATCTTCTGAAATAATATCTGCGTGTGTTAGTGTAATGTTTATGAGATTAGATGGCATATAGTACATTTTAAATAGCTCGTGGCGCATGTTAGCAGTATGGCATGTTGCATGAATATTTTTCGCTCTTCGAGAAAGAATCATCAATGTTGTGCTACGGACTCGATCCAGTGACCATCAGTGAATATTACAGTTTATATTTAGAGTCAGTGCTCATCGATGAGTTATTTGATTTTTGTCAAGCTAACGATATGTGCTGTGAGTTATTTCATGTTTTTCAATAGATTTCGTTATTGAGATTATTTTTTGCCTTGTGTGAGATATCATACTTTAACATTCAGAATGGTAGTGAGAGAAAGATAACCAGTGATGATGTGAAATGAAATATGATGAAGTTCATACCGGACGCAAGAGATTATGTAGTCTCAAGGAATAATTTTTGTGAATCCTGGTGAGGTTTGAATCAGTGAATGTCATAATTGAAGGCAAGATATTGCGTATTCCTAAGTATAGATTGGAGGAATATTTGTTATGAGCCCGAAGGAGGCTATATTATATAAGGTATTTGGAAGAGACTGAATGAAATTGCCATGTACGGAGATAGCGCCGAGCGCTGACAGATATATTAAGTCAAGTGCGAAGAAAACAGATGCGTTTATTTTCAAGTCAAGCTTCTCCACGGTACAGCGTTCGAATGTTAAAGACTATACCCCGTTGAGTTAGGATCACTGAAGGCTTATTGCGATGTTATCTTATACAATTCCAACTGATTATGTAGAATCACAGCACAAGGCTACTAAATATTTAACGTCATCTAATTATCACTTTAGTTAAAGATTAGGGAATTTCAGGTAACAGTTTGAATGTCCTCAGTGACATCTCTTCAATTCTCGACCAGGGCAATGGACTTGGAATTCACTGATGACCATCATTTCTGGATTTATTGAGTGAGTTATCTGTTTATTGAGTACGTGGCAACTCAAATTCTGTTTTGTGGTTGTTTTGATTTTATTGATTATGAATTCAGTTCCATATGGTTGCTATGTTTGTGGCAGGGGTTCCATTCCCACTACAGTAAAGCCAGTGTAAATGTAAGATTTTGGGGGAGTTGTGTTCATTCATACTATATATAGGCCCCTTCGCTACAGATATTTTATTCAGTGTGATTAGTAACGTGTAGTTTCCATATTGGTGGAACTAGTACTGAGACAGCTGGTAATGTGTGTGTGTATGAAGTTGAGCCTTTTCGAATCTAATTTCTAATGTTGTAATTAGATCGGATATACTCGTCAGTCTGCGTCCGTTTCGTGGTAGTTATTGTAGATGAGATTCAGAAAGCAAAGAAAGATAATGTTTTAATTAATTGTAAATAGAGATTCAATGGTGTTAATGAATTTAATAATTTGATATTTGATAACTAATAATTTAATCATTTGATTTGATTTTATAAGATGTAATTTAATGATTTAATGAATGTAACTTAAAATAACTTGTAAAGGTAGCACAGTTCAACTTTACTTTTGGAAATAATGTTCAGTAACTTAATAATGAAATTCAATAAGAGTTAATTAAAATGGAATGACAATTTAATGAATTAGAAGTCGGTAAAAATTTGTTACAACGAAGCCGTAAATATGGATCCATCAAACTATGTAAAGAATTTTCAACTACTCAATATGTATTTTTCTTAAGAGTTTGAGATTAAGAAAGAGTATTGTTTTCTGTCAGTGATTTAATGAGTGGAATTGAATTAAATTTGAAACAGGCCGACCTATTAAACCTAACAAATGAAGCATTGGTGCTTATTGGAAGATAATATTTGGAGGATATAACCGATGCTATAACAATGATTAATAATTATGGGTTTCAATTGACCTAGTGAGAGTTTTAGTAACAATTTTTATTTTTATAGTGGTCTCATTTTAGTTTCACTATCGTTCTGCCAAAGATTTTAAATAAATTTGTTTGCGAAAAGGTTCTCATTCATAATCTTTTTTTATTATTTTCTTTTTTAACCTTCCTGCTTATTAATTTACGATTAGTTTATTTTATTTTGAAACTAGCTGATATACCCGTGCTTCGCTACGGGATTCTCAGAAAGACTGTCTTTGTGGTTTTCCTAACTGAAAAGTCATCTTAGGCCATTACAAAAATGTCAGTAGGAATGTAGCGATTAAAAGCAATGTTATCATATAAAATACTCGATCAAATGAAAAACTGCACAATTTCTCACTTTTAAAGAACAGTGCTGATTGGATATTGACAATATAACAGTCCAATTACCGACCTAACAGTCCAAAGTTCCAGTGCTGGAATGACCAGGCCGCAGACAGCCGTGAACACTCCTCTGGCATTATTCCGTCAAATATGCACACTGCACATTCCAATCAGTGCCTCAGGGTAGGGATTGAATAGCTCGAATGCTATGATGAACCAGTGTGTTCCGTACCAGTAGTATCAGAAAATGTATGAACCAGAGGAATGACGTGCTAAAGAAGAAAGTTATCTAACTCCCCAATATTCAGGTAGGCTGTTATACTTGGTACGACCGGCCGAGTTGGCCGTGCGGTTAGGGGAGCGCAGCTGTGAGCTTGCATCCGGGAGGTAGTGGATTCGAACCCCATTGTCGACAGCCGTGAAGATGGTTTTCCGTGGTCTCTCACTTTCACACCAGGCAAATGCTGTGGCTCTACCGTAATTAAGGCCAGGGCCGCTTCCTTCCCACTCCTAGCCCTTTCCTATCCCATCGTTGCCGTAAGACCTATCTTTGTCCGTGCAATGAAAACAAATTTTAAAAACTCGGTGTACAGAAGTAATCCCCATCTATCCCGCCTGAGCGACTGCCTATATGCAAATCAGTATTGATTCATTCATTCATTCATCGAATGGCAACAGAAGATACAAAGCACATCACAACAAACAATGGTCAATGTAATGTTATTGTTGATCAATGTTATGAGCTTTCTATATTGTAGGCTTTCGCATTTAGTTTTCTTTCGACTGTGTGATATCTTACAAAATTATTTATAGCGTACACTGTAGTTTCTTATTCTCCGACTTTACATACCGATTGTCATTAAATTCGGTTTACCCATTTTCTCGTGACTCGGCGCTGATACGGACTTCCCAACAAAAATCAAAATTCCTGTATATCTCTGTTATCATAACCGGTACGGTAAAAATGTATCAGAAATAAATGGTCGGAAATTTAATTCTATATAGCTTTAGTTATGTAGTATTTGTCGATAGGACCACTAATAAATATTTTAGAATGTAATTTTAGGCCTTCCCCTAAACTACCATTTCACTCAGCGTTAATAACATTGTTTAAGGCCTAGATTGTAGCGACTTATTCCCCGACTTTGCATACTGATTTTCATGAAGATAGGACCACTAATAACATAAATATTTGAGAATTACATTTTAGGCCTTCCCCTAAATTACCATTTCTCTAAGCGCAAATAAGATTATTTACGGCCTGGATTGTATCGACTTACTCTCCGACTTTGTATATCGATTTTCATTCAAATAAGACCATTAATAACATAAATATTTGGGAATTAATTTTAGGCCTTCCCCTAAACTGCCATTGTTATCAGTGTGAATAAGATTATTTATAGCTTAGATTGTAGCGACTTATTCCTGGACTTTATATACCGATTTCCACTGAATTCCCTTCAGCCGTTTTCTCGTGATGCGTGTACATACGTATAGACAGACAGACAGACAGACAGACAGACAGACAGACAGACAGACAGACAGACAGACAGACAGACAGACAGACAGACAGACAGACATAGAAATTACGGAAAATTAAAAAGTGCATTTCCTTGTTACGATGGACACGACTCATACAGAAATACCATCCTTTTTAAAATTCTGAACAATGTACAGACAAAGCTCTTATTTTATATATTTCGAAATACCACCGGAAATCACCCGTGTACGACCTTGGGATTGTGCCGGCGCCCAAAATCATAGGCTAGAACGGTAGAATATATACGATTAGTAACGCATGGTTGATAGCAGTGGCGACCTGATAGACCGAAGCCTAGCACACCTATCCCCCCGGTCACCACTCCTATCCGATATAGGCCTACAGCAGCAAGCCGCGCGGGGTTAGTCGAGGGGACAGGGACGCGAGTCTGGGCTGCAATATCAGTCTCCGATGCCTTGCTCACAGAAATATGTGCGACGTTTTTCCTCACTGCTCTCAAGTGTTGTAAATGGAACATGTGTCAGATGCTTACGTTATAATGTGTTTTAGACTGCCATCATACTTAACTGAGGTTTGGGCTTCACTGATAACCTTGGTCACCCTCAGTATACGCCACTGGCTATCGTAGCGAGATGGGTTGTGCACTTGTTGACGACTATAGACTCACAATTGGAAACACAACTTGCATGCAGTGACTAGCTATACATACCAAATGGAATATAAAATCAGGAAAATAAAGAAGATGTGAAACTGACATCCTGGTAGCCATTAATCCCACCAGAGAGTGACCACGACTGTATCGAATCTCCTACCATGTCATATTTTATTGATAAGATAAATTAACCGTATTAATGACATCTCTTCCGGCAAATTTATACTGATATCACCGAAAATACATTAGTTAATGATATCCAAATCTCTGCTCCGCGAAATGTTGTATTACAAGCAGTGCTGCCAACTCTCGCGTATTGTGCGAAAACTCCCGTATTCCGCTAAACATTTTAGCCTAATCTGGCTCACGTTTCGATTTTATCCGGGAGTGCAATGTCTCCCGTCCTTCAGAAAAAAAAAGAAAACAATCCAAACTGTTACATAAATTTACAGCGATATGACTTTATCGATAACAGAGACAAGCTTTACCCCAGTGTCTTTGTCGATAGCGATCAATCGTTCCTTGCCGTCCTAGTAACTACTACATCAGAAAAAAAGCCAGTAGTCTACACATTGCATGTGTTGCCATCGATTTTATATGGATGCCTGATTTCATACTGTTTAATCTCAACATGGATGAATATAAACTTCTGTCTAAAAAGAAGTTTTTTTTTTTTTTTTTGCTAGGGGCTTTACGTCGCACCGACACAGATAGGTCTTATGACGACGATGGGATAGGAAAGGCCTAGGAGTTGGAAGGAAGCGGCCGTGGCCTTCATTAAGGTACAGCCCCAGCATTTGCCTGGTGTGAAGATGGGAAACCACGGAAAACCATCTTCAGGGCTGCCGATAGTGGGATTCGAACCTACTATCTCCCGGATGCAAGCTCACAGCCGCGCGCCTCTACGCGCACGGCCAACTCGCCCGGTAAAAAAAAAAAAAAAAAAAAAAGAAGTTAAAATACATGTTCGCCTACCAGCAAAAATTGGAAGAAAGTTACAAGTGTATTGATCCCGCGAAATACGTATAACAAATATAAATTGCACTGCTCACTTTGTAAGCGACAGTTTGTTTTATAGCATTGTAGTAACTCATATTGTACACAGCATTCACAAACTCAGACTTAGACAAATGAACGAATACCCAAAAGGCTTCAATTATTACAGTCTTCCAGGTTAGTTTCAATAGTGAATTCAAAAACCTGCAGCAGCGGAGTTGGTTGTGGCGTATAATACAGTCAGACATAACCTACTTACAGAAGCATGGGCTGTGGCAATAAACTCGTAAAGAAGACACTTTTTGATTCCGACCTGGACAAGAAAATTCACCTTAGCAGTACGATGGCAGGGTCAACTTTGAAAATGTACTTGCTCCGAGAAGTGTATGCTTTTCTCTTAGGTGTAACCAATAATTCATAGAAATTTTACGCTGTTGCTACATTATAAGAAAAGAAAAATGTTTAACTTTGTAAAAGGGTATTTTTGACCCTTTTCTCACTATCCGAAAGAAACTGACAGATTTCATTAAGCACGCTGACGAGAATGCCACTGGACTGCAGCATCAAAATGTGAGTACATTTCAGAGTAATGTGTAGTTAATGTAGTATCATTTACAGCTCAAAGAAATATGAGATAATTTTATGTATTACAATGATAAAATATATAAATTGTATTCCAGTAATTGTAGTGATGTGCTTGCTATATTTTAGATTTAGATATCGAATTGAGAGTTGATAAATTTATGAGCACTTTTCAGTTATTACAAAAAAACAATGAGGAATCAAAGCCATTCTTTCATTTTATTTGCAATGAATTGTGTGAAATTTTAATGCATATGCCTACGCGGTGGTTGCCCCATATTCCAACTGCTGATGTAATACTGAAGAACTGGGAACCTATAAAAAGCAACTAAGGTTTTGAAGTAATAATTTAGTGACGAGAACACTGACAAAGTAGTTATAATGGAAGCATATCACTTACATTGGTATTATTCTCGTGGAAACATCCAAATATCTTGAAACTTCACATTTAGCAATAATGTAATCATTCAATTAAAGAACTGATAACTATAATCAGGCAACGGAAGATAATAGGTGTTTTGGAAGTTACACAAGCAAAGTCATAAGAAAATTAGACACTGTCAATCAGAAAAAGAATGAAACTAATTTTGTTGACTTGTAAGAATCTCTTCAGTTGTATTTTGTAGATCACTTTAACGTTTTAGGCAATGTAACAGTTCAGTCATTGTTCCTATCATGCATAATGAATGAGATCACTTATAAAAATTTTCAGAACATTGTTATTCGTCTCCATTTTGACAATATAAATGAGAACAATCTTTATTATTAATGTTATTGCTTGTAAGATGTAAGAAGTTACAAAATTCCTCTACGTGGTAATAGTATGAAAAAGTGTGTGTGAGTGCTTAATTAATCAAAAGCTAAAGAAATTAGCATTCATAACATGAACAAAAGTTTTGTTTTTGTTCTGAGTATACCAGCACCCAATGCACACACTGAACGAATTGCTTCGTGAATCAATGCTAAATAGTCTGATGACGGGAATCTTTCGGTGTACATTTAATTAAATCTGAGTTAAAAATCAGAATTATTATGATTAAACATGGAAGGAATTGGTCCAGTTTGCAACTAGTAATAAAAGAACTCAGGCCATTGTCAAAGATGACTGATTATCTTGTCAGTGTTAATTACCATCACACATGTAAAGAATTTGTACGGTATTTAAATGGTAATCAAAAACTGCAGGCCTCCAAAAATGCATGTATATTTAAATAGAACATCTGTAATTATTGTATATATTTACTCGACTAGTTTGTGCTAAAAATATGTAAAGAAATTTATGGTATTCATAATGTCGTGACAAATTCTCCCGTACTTTCACAACCCTAATTACAAGGAACCATCTCACCTGAGTAAGTGGCCATCGCGACGTCGCGATGTCTGCCACGGTGAGTCTTCGTAGCGATACGCCTTGCGGATGAGCGGCGCGCAAGAGCAGCTCAGCTTGTTCCCCATGGCGTCCGGCTGCCGTCACCACATCTCCGCACCCTGGAACAACAGAGTATGTGTCTTTGTATACGTCAAGTCTACAGTAGAATTTAGGAGAAAACAGTCTTATATTAAGAGAACTGTATTCTACTAACTGTATAGAACAATCGAAAAAAATCGTTCACAACCATGTAATTACATATTTATGTTAAAGAAAAAGGAGATGGAGAGTCCGACTCATTTGGCTGAACAGTCAGCGTTGACGACTTCGGTTCAGAGGGTCTCGAGTTCGATTCCTCGCCGGGTGGAGGATTACAATCGCGTCTGATTCATTTTTCTGACCCAGGGACTCTGTTTTTGTTTGTCCCAACACTTTCCTCTTCATATTCAGAATACATACTATACTACCAACCACCACAGAAAAACGCAATAGTTATTACATCCCTCCATATAGGGTTCACATCCCTCCATATAGGGTTGGCGTGAGCAAGGGCATCCGGCTGTAAAACAGAGCCAAATCTACATGTGCGACAATGTTCACACCCGTGACCCCTCATATGTAGCAAAATCTGTATAAGAATAATAATAAGAAGAAGAAGAAAGGAGATGGACCGTATCCAAGAAAGTTATTAATTGACAGGGATGTATAACATGGAGATGTAATAGAAAGTTTAAGATCAATTCACATTATAAAGTTTTAACCCTTTAACATCCTTCCAGAAGCCCTGTGGCATCGATTAATACCAAACTTCTTACCATTAAATCATTAAAAACTGAGTCTAACCATCGTCACCTTAGTCTCCCCGAACTTCCCTTATACTCTACTACAACGTTCATTATTCCACTTGGTAACCTATCCTCCTCCTCACTTCTTTCTACAGAACATCCTTCATCCAACATCTAGGGAGAATACACATCCCAAATACCTCAAATGAACCATCTGTTCTAGTTTCGTGTTCCCTACGAGGCATTCAATCCTCCTAAATTTCTTCGCTACTGACACCACTTTCGTCTTGGAAATAATAATTTTCGTATCATACTCGCTGGGCGTCTTTTCAAGCTTATAGATATTAAATTGCAGGGTTTCAGCGCAGTCTGCCATTAATACCAAGTCGCCGGTATAGGCCAAACTTCCACCTTACAGAATTCCTCCCTCTCATTCTACACCTTTCACTAAACGATCCATGTATGCTATGAACACCAAAGGTGAAATATTACAGCCTTATCTAACATATGGAACTTCTTTGAACCAAGAACTCATTCTACAATTCTCACTGCGGCCTGATTGTCAGCACAAATCCCTTGATGGCCGTTAATAATCTACTCCTAACTCCATGTAGGGAACATCGTTTCTCTCGGTACTCAGTCATATTCCTTGATGAGGAACATAAATAGGGAAATTATTAGTTTTCTTTGGATATGATTTCTGATCGTTGGCATCATTTGACATTTAAATATAAAATATATTTTTGTTTCATTAGTGTACCAGTCATTAGTCTTTATACATGAGAAATACAACTGCGAATTCCCAAATATTAATATTTATGAGGAGCCTCTATGGCTCAGACGGCAGCGCTGGGTACAGTGGTTCAAATCTCGGTCACTCCATGTGAGATTTGTGCTGGACAAAGCGGAGGCGGTACAGGTTTTTCTCCGGGTACTCCGGTTTTCCCTGTCATCTTTCATTCCAGCAACACTCTCCATTCTCATTTCATAGCATCTATCAGTCATTAACAAATCACTTTGGGGGTGGCAACACCATCGTACTAACAGCCTATATATGATTCATTAATTACATACCCGACCCGGTCAATGACTGAAAAACAGGTTGTGGGTTTTCATTTTTCAATATTTATGTAGTATTCTTTCCTTTAATTGCCATTGTTACTATCAGACTTGTAACAGACAATCTGGTTGCTTTACCTTTTTTTGAATTACCGCCACGACCTTCGTAAATAACACAACTGAGCCTTCTTCGACTATGTCCTGTAGCGATGTTTCCTTTGTGCTGAGGTAACACCAAGGCATGGAATGACTATTCTTTTAACTCCCATACTCACCCGTTATGATGAAAACTAGACTCCATACAGACAAGAAATTTGGACAGCAAATTTGGAGTTTTAAGTAATTGATAATATAATGATCATAAGCTTACAATTTTACAATATTTTACTTTGGCCCTTTTTTTATCACAATAATGACTAAACGGCAGCAATGGTTCCGTCAAGGCACAATACAAGAGGGATTGCTTCACCTTACCTTGCTTACTATATCTCATTTTTTTTTTTTTTTGCTAGGGGCTTTACGTCGCACCGACACAGATAAATCTTATGGCGACGATGGGATAGGATAGGCGTAGGAGTTGGAAGGAAGCGGCCGTGGCCTCAATTAAGGTACAGCCCCAGCATTTGCCTGGTGTGAAAATGGGAAACCACGGAAAACCATCTTCAGGGCTGCCGACAGTGGGATTCGAACCCCCTATCTCCCGGATGCAAGCTCACAGCCGCGCGCCTCTACACGCACGGCCAACTCGCCCGGTCTATATCTCATTATAGCATTGTCTTGGAGTATTTGGACTTCCTTGTTGTTTCAAAGATCCAACTAATCTCCAGAACCCTCTTAATAAGAACAAGGAGGTATGTACAGATAAGATCTGTTCGATGAAAGCTTGTTGTCAACGTTTCATTCTATATTTATTTTTTATTAATATCTGTAGAGCTCTTCACGAACGTCCCATGTACGTGGAAACGTGATAAACAGGAGGTACGGACAGAGCGCATTGGGTGAGAGCACGTTGCTTAGAATTTAACATTTACTTGATTGATCTTTCGCAGACTATGATTATTTCAAGCTATGCAGACGTTGTGTCTGTTATAATGAAGACACCTTTGTACTTATAAACTAGTAAACAAACAATTCTTCAGTCCAGGAGTAATGGACTTACGTCTTTAACATAATCAAATTATTTTTTTCTATATTAATACACTCTCTTTTAGTTTGGAAAGTTATTGTTGGTAACTGTTTGTAAGTAATCCACTAGCTTGTAAAATGAAATCCATCTGAAACGTTCTACATAGCCTTGAGACTAGAACTCGCGACTTTTCAATTTCTAGTAGGGTGAACTGAGGTGTAAAGTAAACTTACACATTCTCGCCAGTCTAGCGTGATCCCAGCACGCCGGAGGGTGTCGAGGATTTTTCCACTAAACTCCATTCGGGTAGATCAGTTCTCAACAAAGTACATTTAGAGTATCCACCAATTTATTCTGAATATTACTAGCTTAACACGGACAGTTAGGTGACATCGACAGACCAAAGTTGCGAGATGCGTCTGTGAAACAAACTGGGCCCGAATGAGTTGACTATTCGTTAGAATTCATATAATTGTAAGATTGCACTCCGAGTATCGAGTTTCTGAATCTAACCTCCAGCAGGCCTGAAGGTAATTTTCGGAGATCTTCCATTTTTATACCAGACAAATGACCGACTCCTTGGCTGAATTGTCAGCGTAGTGGTCTTTGTTTCAGAGGCTCGATTCCCGACCGGATCAGTGATTTTAATGTTAAATGGTTAATTCCATTGGCCCGGAGACTGGGCGTTCACCAAGTTGTACCACTATACGCGATGGACATAATTACTATATTAGAGGACAACGCGTTATTGTAACTTTATTTCGAGTTGTATTATTTTACGACATGTTAACATGACAAAAATGTTCGGCTCCATGGCTTTGCTGGCCTTTGGTTACAGGAGTCCTGGGTTCGATTCCCGGCGGGGTCGGGAATTTGAACCTTAATTAATTAATTTCGCTGACACGGGAGCTGGAGCTGGAGCTGGACGCGCAGGTCGCCTATGGGAGTCAAATCAAAAGACCTGCATCTGGCGAGCCAAACATATCTTCGCACACTCCCGGCACTAAAAGCCATACGCCATTTCATTTCATTTCATTTCATTAAGACAAAGATAATTCTGTGCTATCTATTTTCAAATCTTGCAGCTGATAAATTCTATTGATATAGCAGAAAGTTCACTAGTTTCATTTTGTTTTATTTTCATCGTTCATAGACGGGTGTGTTAATTAGTTTACTAGACGTTCATGTAAAATTATTTAGAGCGTAACCTGAAAGTTAGTCATTTCATTGATTTTAAGTATCAATTAAAGCATCTAGTTAAATCATTTCGATTCATTCGAACAGTTCCAGTTTATATGCGTGTTTAAGCATTTTTAACGTAAAATATTTGCATTATCTCAGGTTATGGCATAACATGGTGCAATAACTTTTATTTTGTAAGTATTTGTTGTTGAATTTATGGAGCATCATGTTTTACAGATAAGCAAGTTAGTTTATTAAATAATATTTAATTTTGCATAATTTTCAGTTGCATAACCGATTCAAGTACAACTGGAGGATGTTTCGATTCGATTAAAGGTCCAATCGGTGATTGATATCATACGCAGTATTTAATCAGTGGATAAGATTAATTAATAAAACTTCGGAATTTGGTCACGAACACTGAACTTTCTCGGATCAGTATGAACGGTATTACTTGGAATCGCAAGCGATAATTTATGTGTCTTTCCTTCTAGCAATGACTGTATAATCTGTGCAACCCAAGAAGTAAATGAAAGCTAGTTATAAGGAAGTCCCGGGCGTAGTTATTTTCGAATTATTTATAATTATCATCTGTGCTGATTAAATCCCTTTGCTTGTCGATGCTTCACATTAGAGTTCGTTTGAAGATTTCCTTTTGATTTCATAAACTTGAGTTAGTATATCGTTGGATTTTAGTTCAAGCCTTCGTTCGTTGTCGATCATTCGACGAAATGACAAGGAAAGACCCGTAACCGCCTGAGATGTATAAGAGCCTTGCAGTGCTATAGAGCAGCTGCCGATGGATGACAAGATAGTAACTAAAGGGTACAATACATACATACATACATACATACATACATACATACATACATACATACATACGTACATACATACATTACATTACATCAAACACATCTTCATTAGAGTCTATTATTCCGTTCAACGTTCAGTCTAAAAGCCTTGATTTGAATTAAATAATCGCCTGCACATTCTTTTATTTTCCACTAGCTCTATGGCCCCGTTTAGTTCCACACCTTTTAATTAAATCATTAATAACTGAGACTAACCTCCACCACCCCGGTCTCTCCAACATTCGCCTCTCGTGACCCCAACATTGAAGCCGGTTTATTGAACAGCATCATTTATCGAGTTTTTTTTTTAACTCAGCCATTATCTCCTCATTCAGAGTACCCTCTGCCATTGTTCCCACCTGTCTATACTAGTTATCACTCTCATCACATTCATGTGTGTTACTTGTTACTTTCATTGACCTGTCTCACTCTCGCCCTTGGCTTTGACAATATGAAAGTGACTGAGGTGTGAGCAATGCTAGTAATATCATTCCTTATGCAGACAGTCCCTGTATTGAATTGTGTGAAAATATCGCTCATAGGGTCGGTTGGTGCGTGCATTTCAGTGGGCTTGGCAGACTGATATGTAATAGCACCTTCTGGCACAGTGAGGAAAGCAATGGGAAACTACCTCACTCCTCAATTGCCTAGTATGCCTCTTCAGTGACACCTAGGCTATTTATGACAGCTGTTGGTAGAGCTGTAGAGGATCAAACAGCCTTCAGGCTGAATATCCAACATACATACTTCCAACTTAAGGATAAGATATCCTGAGACCACGAGACAGATAATAGTGAGCCCGCTGCATTGACTTCGCTGCACTTTGTTTCACTTACCATCCTGGAAGCATACACATCCTCAGTACGGTACTTGAAGCGATCTCCCTGTTCTTGTCTTATATTGCATACCTTACGGTTCTTCCCTACTGACATCACTTTAGAGTTGATAATGAAAATATTCGTAACATACTCGGTGCTTCGCCTTTATCCAAATTAGAACGGCAAACATTAACTTTCCATCTTTTTTTTTTTTTTTTTTTTTTTTGCTAGTTGCTTTACGTCGCACCGACACAGATAGGTCTTTTGGCGACGATGGAACAGGAAAGGACTAGGAGTGGGAAGGAAGCGGCCGTGGCCTTAATTAAGGTACTGCCTCAGCATTTGCCTGGTGTGAAAATGGGAAACCACGGAAAGCCGTTTTCAGGGCTGCCGACAGTGGGGTTAGAACATACTATCTCCCGAATACTGGATACTGGCCGCACTTAAACGACTACAGCTATCGAGCTCTGTTTTTCGTACTTTATACAAGGCAATATGTACATATAGTAACCATAAACTCCTTGGCTGAATGGCCAGAGTTATGACCTTCAGCTCAAAGGGTCCCGCCTTTGATTCGCGGCCGGGTCGGGAATTTAAATCTCGTCTGATTAATTTTTATAGCTCGGAAACTGGCTGTTGTCTGTTTGTGTTTGTCCTAAACACTCTCCTCTTCATATTCGGACAATACACCACATTACCAAGCACCACAGAAACACGCAATAGTGATGATATCCCTCCACACAAGGTTGTCGTCAGGAAGTGCATCCCACCGTAAAAGAGGGCCAAATGCACAGGCGCGACACAGTTCGCACCTGCAATCTCACAGGCGTGGGAGAAAGCGATAGAAGAAGTACCATAAAATTCATGAATCTTAAAAATGAAACTGAATAACAATTTCAACATTCTATTAGAGTCAATCATAACTCAGCAGTAAGCAATATTGATTTCCAGATGAATGGTATTCTTGTAATGTATTCATTTATTTGGGTTTCCTGTCAATACGACCAAGGCTCTTTCTCCCCGGACACATGTTATTAATGACTTTCTACGCCAGCATGGTCTTGCTTTCTATGAAAGGAGGAAGCTGCTACTTCATCAACTTTTTCTCTGTATTCTGCGGCCGCAGACCAAT